>NW_006408814.1:2261320-2263390 GCF_000296735.1 Chrysochloris asiatica | reverse complement strand
ATGGCCAAACTTCATCTCTCATACTTTGGACATATTGTCAGGAGGGACCAGTCGCTGGAGAAGGATATCATGTTTGGTAATGTGGAGGGTCAGAGTAAAAGAGGAAGACCCCCAACTAGATTGATTGGCCAAGTGGCAGCATTGATGAACTCAAGCGTGGCAACAGTAGTGAGGTTGGCCCAGGATTGGGCAATGTTTCATTCTGCTGTGTGTAAGGTCACTATGAGCCGGTACCAACTTGAAGGCACCTAACAACAAGAACAGTGGGGGAAGAAGCAGGAGACTGAGTTTTTGCTCTAGGAGACTCATTGGCTCCAATGAAGGAGAAAAGCAGGTGGTGTTCAGGGTGGGGAATAGGTTAATGTGAAGTGAGCCTATGGAATGAGACAGATGGAGGTATCAAGTACCAGGTCCAAAATGGAAACCCTTATTTTTTTCATTGGAGCTCCTGCCTCACTCAGTGTTTGATGAGAGTGGGGAGTAGCCTTGAAGACCACTGATGGGGCTTCCCATCCCAAGACTCACTTAGGCCAAAACAGTGTGGGAAACTATCTTAGTATACAGCACTGCTATAGCAAAAATATCACAAGAGGGCAGCTTTAAAGAACAGAAATGAATGTTTTAGGGTTAAGAGGGTAGAAGTTCACATTCAGGGCACTGGCTCTAGGAGAAGGTAGGTGCTCTCTGAGTGTTTGGGGCAAATCCTTTTCTCTTCTAGGTCATCTTCCCTGGATCCTTGGTGATCACTATGTGGCATTAGTCTTTCTCTATCTGTACTTCCTTGTGTCTAATCTGCTCTTTTTATAGCTCAAAAGTGATTGGGTTAAGCACAACATAGTTCACCAAGACAATGTTCTACATCCTCCTTTGATTATTAGTGACTGGGGTAAAGGTTGTAAGTAGGCAGCCAACATGCAACTATTGGTCTCTCCCCATCCAGAGCAAATACAAGGGAAGAAATTAAAGATGCATGGAAGCTAATGGACAACGCAAACCTCAGCCTCCATGAACCTGAGACAAGTTAGTCCTGGTGTGGCACTGTGGATTAATGTGCTGGGCTGCAAAGTCATTTGAACTGTAAGGTCGGTGGTTCTAGCTCACCAGCTGCTCCGTGGAAACCCTATACAGGGTCGTATGGGTCGGAATTTACTCAACAGCACTTAACAACAACCACCACTGACCACTTTGAAAGGATCATAATAGAAAGTTCTGGAGAGAGTGAGAGAAAATTGTGGAACAATCCTAAAAATTACATTAAAAAAAAAAAAAAAGACCAAGCTTACTGGTTGGATAGAGGCGGGTAGAACTCTTGAGACTATGACCCTTAAGCTTGGAACTAAACTCACTCATGAGGCTCAACTTCAGCCAAACAACAGACAGATCTATACTGTGAGCTATAACATCAGGGAGGACCAACACTCCTTAGAACAATCAAGCACACAAGATCTGAAGTGCAGGATTTGCCCAGGGATATAGCTCAGAAGGCAGGAAGGGCTAGGAAAGGACACCAAATGGAAACGGTAAACACAGGGAGGAAGTGGGAAGAGTGCTGTTACATTGTGGGGATGGAAATTGATGTCATAAAACAAAATGCGTATGAATTGTTGACTAGAAAATGAATTTGCTTGGTAAACTTTCACCCAAGTAACCATAAAAAGTTTTGTTTGTTTTTTTTTAAAGCGAATGTTTTAAGACACATTCTACGCTAACTTGTCTTATAAACATAGTTGTAGTTGCCAACTATTGGCAAGTAGATTCCTACCCATGGCAATGCTGTTTTTTTTTGGGGGGGGGGGGGGTTTAAGTCAAAACTTATCCACACTCTGACTGTAGAATTTATTTTAGCCAACTTTTAGAAAAGAGAAGTATATCATTTTTCAACACAATCTTCTTTGAACTGCAAATACATCGTTTTTCAACACAATCTCCTTTTCAATACACTTTGTCCATCTGCCAACAAGTTTCATATTCTCTCTTTTTTTTTTAAGGTTTTTATTGTGGATTGAGTGACAGTTTACAGGGCATATCATCAGTTTTACATTCAACAAATCATATACCTTGTTTCATTAC
>NW_006408814.1:2250301-2259638 GCF_000296735.1 Chrysochloris asiatica | reverse complement strand
TGGTTTCTGTTGAGAAATCCAAGCTTAATCTGATTTGCTTGCCTTAGTATGTTATATTTCTCTTTTCCCTAGCTGCTTTCAAGATGCTGTCTTTATCTTTGATTTTGGAGAGCTTGATTATTATATGCCTTGGTGATTATCTTTTAGGGTCTATCCATCCTGGGTTAGTTGAGCTTCTTGTGTCGGGGACCTGCCTCAACAGGGTCGTTTGGTTCACGAAGTAGGGAGATCTGGCGGCGAAAGAAATAGAGAAAGAATATACACAAAGACGCAATGAGAGAAAAAAAGCGACGCTTCGAGACCAGAGTGGATGCAAAACTGGCAGGCAGACCCTGCATTGCAGGCAGCATGGCACTGCAGGCAGTATTGCATGCAGGATTCAATCTGCATTCGTCTTTTATTGCAGGGAGGGATTTTACACAAAGGAAGAAGGTGATTATTAAGACAGGGTACAGAAATGAAATGTGATTAATCATCCAAAACAGGACACAATGATTGACAGGAACAAATTCTAAAACATACATCGCAAATTGTCTTAATAATCTAACATTCTTAATTTTCCAAAAATTCAAGCAAACTGTTATAAATTACTTTTTAGGCTTAAATCCTAAGGCAGTGACGTGAGGTTTCTCAAGGCTAATTAACATACCTATAGCACTTAATCTCCAATGGGGAAAGGTGAAAAGGATTTACAAGGTCTGAAGGGAGTCAAGCTGTTTCAGCTACCTAGCTTAAGCTTTCAGGAGGAAGGAGAACATCTAGGTTAATGGATTACACCTGGGGACAGTTTGAGGGGGCTGCCACTATTATTCCTTAAACAATACTCCCGGAATTTACCAACCTACCTTGAGTGAATACCCTGGGCAGTTTCTCTCTCGAGCCTCCCTGCGTAATCCCAGCAAACCTGCTTTTGGAACTTTTACTGCCTCGGCTTTAGAAGGGGTTTTGGTTTTAATAATGTACATGGATATCAAGAGCTCATGTATTAAGTTAATATCAAACATAACTGAATACTTGATAAAGAACAGTTTTGACATGCTTGCCAGGTGGCCAGAGCTTGTTCCTCAGAGAGATTTGTTCCCAGGACCTTACACACTGCCAACACAGTGGAGACATTAAGAGAGGCACATAAGAAACGATTTTCTCAGAAGCTACAGTTACTGGAGTTAGAAGCATAGAATGAATAATAAGACCAACGAAAATTATACAGAAGTAGCCCACCAGTGAGTTCGCAAAAACCAATGAACCTGGGATGTCAGGAGGCCACTTCCTTTGGCCCTCAGGATCCCTGGCCTGCAATCTGAGGAGTGCCTTCGTGTTGGATTTTCGTCCACGACACAGGGCCACAGCACCTCAGTGCTTGCGGTCACCAACATTCTTGAATGCTTATCTTTTCACTTTTCAGGATGTTAGGAAATTTTTCTTCCAGAAGCTCTTCAACTTTCTCCTCTGTGGACTTGTGTGATTGTTCCTGTTCTGGAATGCCAATAATTCTTATGTTATTCCTCTTCATGTTATCCAACATGAATCTTAGGTCTTCTTCAGATTTTTTTTATCCTATTCGTGTTTGTCCTTCTATCTTAGTAGTGTTGAGAGATTTATCTTCTAGCTCACTAGTTCTGGCTTCTATCTCTTCAATTCTACTCCTTTGCCCTTTCAGTGTATTGTCCATTTCTGATATTCCATTATTAATCGTTTGGACCTCTTTCTGTAGGTTTTGAATAGTTTCCAAGGCTCTATCTATCTTATTTGATTGTTCCTGTAGCACTTTCCTGACTTCTTCCTTATTTTTCTCAACTGCATTGCATAGTGTTTTGATACCTTTTATAATCATTTTTCTGAATTCTTTCTCCAGCATTTCCAAAACCTGCCCATCTTCCAGTATGGAGTGTAGGTCTACTTCTAGCTCATTTGCCTCAGTCACTTTATCTCGTTTCTGGACATGTGCAGATATGGCTATCTGCTTATGTTTTTTGGGCATCTTCAGGGGTTATCTGTGGCCTTAGTACTCAGATGGGTATGTATTTTGGTATTTTTTATTCTTTCTGATTGCCTCCAGGTAGATGTGATCAGGAAATGGGCTTCCCTTTTCACTCTTCTTCTTAAGAAAAAGAGTCATTATGATGTAATTTAGGATTTAATTTTCAGCCTATTTCCTTTTTTGTCTGCTTGTCCCACTCCACAATCCCTGTTAAGACTTTTTTTCTAGTTGTAAACAGTTCAGGGCCGGCTGTGGCTGTTTAGTTTTAATTGGAGATTGTCTCTTTAAATTTCAAGGAAATCTGTGCACATGCGTAGTAGAACCCTCTGAGGGTGGGGCTGGGGTGCCCACTAGCTCAGACGTCCCTATAGTCACCAGAATGGAGGTGTGCAGACAGCAAGGGACCAATGAACAGCTACCAAAAGAGAAGAATGTCCACACCTTTATCTCTGTGGTTCTGTCAGGCATCTGTGGCCGCTCCAATCCTTCCCCCGCTTGGTCTCACCCAAGATGGTGGCTCCTCAAGCAGCCTGCATCTCGAATTAGAAAGCAATGGATTTCTTGCTTCTGCCACAAATTCTGTATAGGGTTTTTGAGGAACAAAAACTTGTGGGTTTGAACTGCTGACCTTGAGGTTCACAGTCCAGTGCTGATCCACAGCACCACACCAGAAGTGCAAGGACCTTATTCTGAAATGGATTATATCCACAGATATGTTATTGTTATTAAGTGCCATGAACTCTGTTCTGACTTATTGTGAACCTGTATTGGGTTTCCAGGGAGCGGATGGTGGCTTGGACTGCTGACCTTGGGTTAGCAGTTCAGTGCTTATCTTGCAGCCATTTCATCCATAACAACAGTAAAGAAGTTCATCTAGAGTGTCAGGTAGTTGTTTCACTGAACCATTCAATAAATATTTATTGAGGACCTACCAAATGTCAGCACTCTGCTAGACACTGGAATCAGACAGTGAATGAAAATGCAGTGCCTGCTTTCCAGGAGATTACAGGCCAGTAAGGGAAGGTAGGGAAAGTACAGAGTCCAGAGAGAGCAAGGGACAAGGACAGAGAAGTCTTCATCCTCAGAGACTCCGCAACTCTGTTACACGTGTGGAGATGCGATGGCTCAGATTCAGCTGTGACCTCCACACCTCACTGGCAAGGGCTTCTCCTTCTGCTCATTCTCTGGTATACTGAACATTGGCACCCAAGAACAGGAAGTCCTAAGAAAGACAAGACAGAATCTACTCCAAAGAGATGCATTGCAAATTTAAAAGGGAGGCTAATCTTGGGAAATAAAATGTCTGCCAGAAACCAGGTCAGTACACAAATTGTGAGTGTGCCCCAGTCCCCATAAATGACAGGTTTTACCAGCTACCTTAGCCAAGGTAGCAATTTATCTGTCATTTCCCAAGCTGCTTCTTCCTAGAAGTCCTTATAAATGTCCTTGTGTCACATAAATTTTCTCTCCTTGGTGAATAACACAAAATTGTGAGCTTCTGGGGTTTATTCTCCTGCCTCCTGTGAACTCTCCATCACCAGAATTCCAGGGCTGGAATTCTGACCCTGGAATTTTGAACTCAGACAAAGTCCAATTCGTTCTTACAATGATCCTTTGGTGGTCAGACAAATGGACAGCGTTGTCCTCAAAATTCTAGTAAATGCAATAAAATAAGTAACAGAATAAATCTTCCAGTCACCTCCCATGTTCCAAACATTATGCTAGAAGCTTTCATAAATGGCCTTCCTCGTCACAAGTGCCCAGGGAATTTTGGGCTACAACCATTTTATAGCCAACTGAGTGAATTTTCACTCAACATTTGCTTTGATCACTGATGTCTGACTTCACTTGTAACATTCAATGGTAGCTGGATATTGTCATTGATTGAAGTTTCTCCCCAAAAGACAGGTTGAGGTCCTAACTCCTGGCACCTGTGAGCATGACCTTGTTTGGAAATAGGGTCGTTGAAGATGTTATCAGTTAACATAAGGTCAGAGTGGAGAAAGGGGTTCTGAGTCCGATATGAGTGGTAGTGGTGGTGATGGTAATGGTTATGTGCCATGGAGTCGGTTCTGACTCATAGCGACCCTGGAGTGGATGGTAGATTTGAACTGCTGACCTTGCGGCTAGCAGCTCAGCTCTTAATCCACTATGCTACCAGAGCTCCTTGATGTGAGCTGGGTCCTTTCAGAAGAGGAGAAGAGACAGAGATATGCAGAGTGTATAGAGTCCCGCAAGACAGTGGCAGAGATTGGAGTGATGCATCAAAGAGCCAAGGAATGCCAAGGGTTGCCAGTGCTAACCAGAAGCTAGAAGAAAGGCATGGGATAGATTCTCTCAGACCCTCCAGAAGGAATCAACATGGCCAACATCCCACTTTCAAATTTCTAGCCTCCAGAGCTGTGAGACAATACATTTCTTTAAAGTTTCCTAGTTTCATGGTACTTTGCTACAGCAGCCCTAGAAAAGGAAGACAGACACATTGAGTATTTCTGGGACTGAAAAAGGGTTTGGACATCTGTTGTCCAAGGATCATAATGGGTCAATGTTTCAAGGTTCTCAACCATTCTCTGCATGTTCTCCTCTTTATAGTTATTATTATGGATGCTGACTATGTACCAGGCACAATGAATCATTCCCTTTAGTGCTTACAGTCTTCTAACCCCCCTCCCAGATGCTATTCAAGAAAGAGCCTGAACCTGGGGCACAGATGGACCACCAGACAGTGAAGTCTCAGGCATGTTCCTTGGTTTTGAGATAGTTCCGTGAGTAATGATTCCTTCTCTGGATGTAGCAGGACACAGCTGCTCAGCACGGTGGGGGAGGACACTATGTTGAAACAAGGGAACAAGCCTGAGGGATGATGATGTTAAGTTTTAAACAAAGAAAACAAGTATGAGCAACTATCCAAATCAAGCAACCAAATTAACCAAAAGATATTGTTGTTGTGTTTTTTTGAATGCTAGGTGAAAAAGAAAGAAGAGGAAAGAAGGATGAGAAGAAAACATATCAACCTTTCAACTGTGATTGTGGTGAGGCAATGGGCTTAGGAATAATTTTCGAAAATGTCAGTAATGTTTAGAATGGGAGGGGCACACCAAACATATTTATACTGAAGTTCTGCCACTTAAACTAAAAAAAAAAAAAAAAAATTTAAGTGTATGAATGGCTTTTAAAATCGGACTGATTGTCAAGTCTCAGACTAATAGGATTTTAAAGATGAATTGGTCATGAAGCGCTCTCAGGTCACCCACAGTGGGGAAGGCAGACAGTAGGGGCATAGTGCTGTGTCAGACTTCCTGCCTCAACACAGGAGCCATTCCTAAAGGACACCAAATGGCTTCATGACATGTAGTAGTGTTTGGGAGCATCCTTGTTCCAGCCCAGATGTCCCCAGCGGCAGTGCTGGGCTGGGACCCATCTACTAAGCAAGCTAATCCCCACCCAAATCCTCAGAGTCCCCACCCCACCTAATCCACTGACCTTGTGGATCTGGAGAACAAGGTCGTAGAGCTGAGTTCGTTTTAGCAGAGGGAGAGTGAAACCTTTCACCAGCTTCTCTGGAGGTTGAGGAAAATTGGTTAATAAGTAACAAATATGGACAATATTTATAGAGTCTGCTCTCTGCCAGAAACTCAGTTTTCCTGTTTCATTCTCACAAAAAATAAGTATGCTAATTCCTCCCATGTTATAAATGAGGAAATGGAGGCAAAGAGAAGCCAAATAACTTGTCTTAGATCACACAGCTAGAAAGTAGCAGAGCTGGGATTTGAACCCAGGCACGCTGACACTGAAGCCTGAGCTCTCATATGGAGGATGGTATGGATGAACCTACACACGTGATCAGCTGCTCCTTGAAAACCCTATACAGGGTTGCTATGGGTTGAACTAGTGGGCATTTGCTCTGTGCTCCCCAACCCTGTCCTGTTTTCCACGTAGCGAAATGAAGCTGGAACTTGTGGAAACAAGGTTTAGAACTATTGGTTTTATTGTTTCACAAGGGGATTGGACTGGAAAGTGAATTCAGCTTTGGTTTGCCTGTGACTCTACGTTAATTTGTCCCTCAGTCATTCATTTGTGTCTTCAGAGTGGAGGTGGTGGTAGAGACACTTCCGTGAGTCCCGCTTTCTCCTTCAAGAGCTACCCCAATCCTCATTAAAACCCAAGGGAAATTAGGTCAGTTTCAGTGCTCCCTTCCTACTGAAGTTCAGAGAGGTGAATCACATGAATTCCCCACAGTTTGGAGGGGAACCCTGTTTCCCAAATTCAGGTCCACCTCTCTAGTCTCCAAAGAGCTGCCTCCCTAGCAATTCTTACCATTGACCTTAGGGTAGAGGTTGTTGACAGCGTAGTAGTTAATGAGTGCTTCCAACAGCTCCACCTAGTGGAGAACAAGAGAGGCACACTGTGACCAAACGTGCCATCTTGTCCACACCAAATCCCACTTGGCTACCCTGGGGATGTTGTTGTTGTTGTTAAGTGCTGTCGAGTTGGCTCCAACCCATAGCAACCCTGTATAGGGTTTTCAAGGAGCAGCTGATGAGCTTGAACTGCCGACCTATATATGGTTCTATATGCCCTAATGTGGCAGAAAACTTGAAGAAAGCAAACTGCCAACCAAAACCTGCATCAGCTCTTCTACTTTTCCATTTTCTGCTATAGGTTCCCATAGCAATTGCTTAGCAAAGACCAAGTAAATGAATACCTAGGAGTCCTGGTGTGGCATTGTTGGTAGTTCAAACCCACCAACCACTCCTTGGAAACCCTATACAGGGTTTCTATGAATCAGAACCAACTCGCTGACATACAACAACAACAACAAGAGGCATTTCATCAATACAAATAACAACAACTTACATTGAATACTCCAAATTTGGATTCCTTCAGTTCCAATTGTACTCTATAATGAATGACAGAAGAGTCAGAGATGTAAGTACTACCTTCATGGAAAGCCTAAGCAATTCAGGGTGCCCAGAAAGGAAGAGGTAAAAGGTAGTGTAGGGGTGAGGATAGAAAAGTAAGATAAGTGAGTAGTTACAAATGACAATACAACCATATTGGGAAGACACAGAGGGCATGGGAGTTGGTATAAAAGGGCTCCACCAAAGTCTAGCATTTCAGGAAGTCAATAGCTGAGGTCTAAAATTTATAGCTCAAGAAAATTGAATTCCTTAGCAATTTCAAAGTAATGGGTACTGGGTAGAGGAAGTTTGTAGAGGCAGGACCAATATGGCAAAATAATTAGACCAACTCAGGTAAAATGTACATTTCCTTACCAAATGGTGGAGCCCAACATTGGCAGGAAGAGATCCCACACCTCCACCCCACTCCCCACCCCCAACTGCAGAGTAGCAGATACAGTATCCTGACGGAGTCCAGTTGAGTCTCTCATGTGGGGAGGAAGCTGACTTACTTTCCTGGCCTCAGGAACCCCGTGATCTTGCTGGTGTTGAAGCTCAACATGGCGGACACGTTAGTGGCCTGGAAATCCCAGAAGAAAGAAATAGGTCTGGACACTGGAGAGTGTCATGGACAGCGAGGGTAGCTGTGAGGACCAGCTGTCTCTTCTCAATGATCAGTTCAGTGAGTAAAAGTGGGAAACTGGATTCCCAGAAGACATAGGTGCTCCATTCATACTTGAACTTGAATTTGAACATTTCACTTGAAATTGCTGAGTATAACAGCAATGAAATGACATCCCTGGAGATCTCTAAAGAAAATCATTTCTAGGTACTTCAGAACCAGATTTGTCCCTAGTAGTAGTAATAATAATACAAGTATATTAATGCTTAACTTAAATATATTAACAACAACAACAACAGTTTTAACAATAATATCAACGTATGTCAAATTGGACACATAGCATCTAGGAGCAATCATCTTGCCAGAGATTTGACTTATTGAGTATCCAATCTGAAACAAGAGAGCAAAATTCTCCATCCAGTGAGTAGGACCCTAAAGGACTCAGAATTCTTTCTCTGTTAGGCTTCATCAAGAAATAAGTTATCACTCAATACTTAACACAGAGGGAATTGAGAACAGGGAATTTGCTTATCCAAGAGACAGTATAACTGTGAAGCCAAGAATGAGTTGCAGAAGGAATTCAGAAATGAGCAGAGACAAGATGCTGCTTCCATACTAGGACAGGAGGAACAAAGGGAGGAGTTGGGTTATGGGACCCCAGGGAATGGGGCCATCTGGTGGAAGCTGGAAATATGGAGGTGACAGTCACTGACAGAGACTTTGCCCAAGGCAAAAAGAGAGGAAAACATGATCTGGCTTCTTCCTCATCCTCTCCTCCACATCCTGGCAATATTTAGCTGAAAGTCAGAGTGGAAGGGAACCTAGGAAATGTAGTTTGGGATGGTGGGGGGGGGGGGAATAGCATGTGTAGATACCAAACAAACAAAAGAGTGGGTGACTTAAATGACTACTAGCCAAAAGGTTGCCATGACAGACCTGGTTACCTGCTCCCCAAAGATCACAGCCTGGAACACACTATGGAGCAGCTCTGTTCAGTACACAGAGGGCTGATGGGAGTCGGAAGCAACTCAGTGGTAACTAACAACAACAGAAGTCAGTCAATATCAATAAAAAAGCAACGATAAAATAAGGGATAAAAGCTCTGAGTGGTTTACAGAAAAAGAACAAACAAAAATCAAACTCACTGCTGTTGGGTTGACTTTGAGTCATGGTGACCCGATGTGTTTCAGAGTACAGCTGCACTCCACAGGGTTTTCAGTGCCTGTAATCTTGTGGAAGGGTCCCCGGGTGTGACTACTAGCTAAAAGGTTGGCCTCTGAAGCCACGCCTTTGGAAAGATCACAGCCTTGAAAACACTATGAAGCAGGTGTACACATGGCGTCTCCATACTTGATGGCAGCTAGAAACAACAATCTTATGGAAATAGATCACTCGATCTTTATTTCATGGTGCTACTGTGTAGATTCAAACTGCTAAACTTTTAGTTAGTAGTTGAGTGCAAACTATCTGCGCCATATACCCTTTTCTCCAGAATAGCCCAGACTCAGCTACAAGATTAAAAATAATAATAATAAAATAAAAAATGACAGGGGACCTGAGACTGATAGAAGTTAAGGACAACTAGGGAAGTTCTCTCTGAGGAAGTGATAGCTCAGCTGAGAACTACAGGAATTAACTGAGTGATGGAAAAGCATACAGGAAAAAAGGAACACATTTGCAAAAACTCTGAGGAGAACAAACAAGATGGCGGATCGGGTGGACATATAGCAGAGAGCTACACCACCAACAACACAGAATACCCGACCAAGCAGGCTCAGGGGATGGTCCCAGAACTCTGAACCACATATAAAGGAATACTTAGAAGGTTGGAAG
>NW_006408814.1:2219105-2247256 GCF_000296735.1 Chrysochloris asiatica | reverse complement strand
ATATGGAGGGGATTATAATCAATGTAATGAAACAAGCTATATGAATTGTTGAATGTGAAACTGATGATGTGCTCTGTAAACTTTCACTCAATCCACAATAAAAACCTTTAAAAAAAAAAAAAAAACTCTGAGCCTTACCACACCAAGCCGGAAGACAGACTCCCGCAGTGAGTTGGGCAGGAGCACAAAGGCCTTGATCTCCATCTGGGGGGTCAAGGACATATTCCCAGGGCTGAAGGCCAGGAATGGGGCAGAGACCACTGTTCCCTGGAGCTCCAAGTTCATGTTAGGGTATAGCCTGGCTATCTGGAGGCAGAATTGGGGGATGATGTCAAGCACATGAAATACACAGGTCTGCCAGAAGAGCCTAGACAGAGGCTGATAAAACTGAGAATGCTTTTTAGTTGGTTTCATTTCCCACAAAATGCTCTGTGCTCATGCACTTTTCTCTTAGCGATTCGATGTCTTCCCATTATCGCTTGGATTTTGTCTGTTTCATGGTTGTGTTGTATCCCATTGTGTATGTCTACCATAATTATGCTATCCCTATGAGGAGTCCTGGTATGGTGCTATAGGATAAGCACTGAACTGCTTACTGCTAAGTAGCAGTTAAACTTACCATCTGCTCCTCCAAAACCCGATACAAGGTGGCTATGAGTTGGAACCAACTCAACAGCACTTAAGAACAAACGGACATTAAGCTGTCTCCAAGGTTCTGCTATGAGAATGACCACCCACCTGGGTACATTTTGGCCATTCTTTCTGGGAAAATATTCCTAGAGGTGAAATTTCTGAGTCCCAGTGCAAGGATACGTTTTAGACGGCTGACAATGATTGCCAAACTACCTTTCAGAAATGTTGACCAATTTTTTTCATTCTCCCCTTCCCAGGACAATGAGTGAGAGCGAACACATCCTCACCACACTTGAGCTGTCCAGGAGCCAATGGTTTTGAAGAATGAAGCAACTAGATCCCACCATATCAAAAGTGCTAGTGATTTTTTTTGTTTTGTTTAGCTAGAGATAGGCCCAGAACTAATTATTGTTGTTGTTAAGTGTCACCAAGTCATACTGACCCTCTATGGTGTCCCAAGAAACTGCTGATCTTGTGGTCCAGTGCTTATCCTACAGTGCCACACCAGAACTTAATATGGGGGGAAGCTATTCCTTTTTGGGGGTGGCTGCGGACTGGGTAAAGGAATGATAGTCTCACAAGTCTTTTGGTTATGCAATTATAAACCCCCACATGCTGTTCTAGAAGGGAAATGTTTGGAAGTTTGAGAGGTAAACTGATATACTAAGAAGGTAGGCAGAGTTACTTCTCTGCTGTGCAGGAAGTGGGAGGAAAAAATTCCTTTTCTCTCTGGGGCAGAAGGGATGTTGGCACCAGGATGTGGCCAAGGGGATTCCACAGCTAGCTTTAACAATATGGTAGCAGAGTGGGCTGTAAGTGGGGCTCTAAGGAGGCTCCTTGTGAAAGGATAGGACCCAGGTATTGCAAGGCTTGAAGTTCAAATTTCCCCTCAGCATTGTAATCCCCCTCGACTACTCCCTACCCCTTCGCAAGGCACATTAAATACTTCCACCTTCCAGTGCCCCAGGAGGATTTCTGAAGATTATATGAGATGGTACCCATAGAGAACTGAGCCCAGCAAAGCGGCAAGGTTACTCACTTTAACACTGGTTGTCATAACCCCAGAGTGGAAACAACCTACATGCCTACTTGTGGAGGATCTGTTAAACCAACCATAGCAAATCCTTCCCATAGCATTACTGGATGGTGGTGGTGGTGTGCCGTGGAGTTGGTTCTGACTCATAGCAACCCTGCATAGAGCTTCCAATGCTATAAATCTTTATGGGAGCAGAAAGCCTCATCTTTTTCCCATGGAACAGCTGGCAGTTTTGAACTACTGGATACTCATAGAAAAAAAAGAGTAAGTATGCTTTTATTTACCTATGTGGACCCATCTCCCAGATATAATAAGGGAACAAGTAAGGTGGAAAATGGTATGTATTGTATGTTTCCATTTATGTATCAAGTGTGGGAAATTTTGTTGTATATACTACATGGAATCTCACCAGGTGGATACACACATACAATTGGTGGGAACCAGGTGGTTAGGGAACAGGAGTGGTTAGGAGATTTTTCACTATACAACCTTTGATAGCTTTTAAATGTTGAGCTATGAGAATTTACTATCGATTAATTTTTATTATTTTTTTAAAGAACCAAGAAAAGTACTTGGACCCTAGTAAACCCTCTGTAAGTATTGGAGTTATTCATGAAGGCATAGTCTATGGAACATGTCAGTTGTCCTTGAGACTTTCAAATAACACCTGTGGTTGCACAAGATACAGAGCTGGGGTTTCTGTCGTTTGAGTTTTGAAGGGAAGGGCCTGGAAGCTGCAGTATCATGGCCTTCCCAGGGCGGCCTCTGAGAGGAGCCCAGAGATTTTAAAGAGGTTCTATGAAGTCCAGGCACTCAGTCTGCTCCCACCGAGGGCAGTGGAAGGCCTTACCCGGGGGATGAAGGGTCGGACGGACTTGGTGGTCAGTCGGATGTGAAAGTCAGGCGGAATCTGCAGCAAAGAAACACAAAGACATTGTAGGGAGGGGAAGGTCTGAGAGAGGTGGGAAGTGGAGGAATGTTTAAAACTAGTCCCCGATTTCCTGGTGTTACCCTCCTACATGTGTTCCAGGGCCTGGCTGTTGTCCTTGGGCATGTATGTAACATCAGGGGCTCACTTTGCAGTCACACAGACCTAGGCTTGATTCCTGTGTGCTCTTGGGCTGGTCCCTTGACCTCTCTGAGCCTCAACTTCCTCATCTATAAAATGGAGATAATAAAAGGCCCCATATATTGTGAGGGCCAAATGAGACGGTATTTACAAGGCATCTAGCGCAGGCCTAGCACACAGTGAGTACTCAAGAAATCACATTTATTTTCATCTCATTCACTAAAACAGAGGCTCTGCATCTCAGGTGTGATGCATGAATCAAATGTGATAATAGAAGTGAAAGGTGTGTGGATGTGGGAGACATAGTTTGAAGGACATAAAGTCACTCCACCCATCCAGCAGATGGTTCCCAATTTATTATTGGGGTAAACGGGACCATCTAAATGGAGCACACTATGTTTCCCCCACCATCTTGACATCATCCTCAAGGCCTCAGCTTTCACAAAGTGCTACAAGGAATGATTTTTTTGAAACCCAGAAACATTAAAGAAAAAAGAGAAACATCAAAGATTTGATTCTCTATAGAATTCAGTCTCCCTTATATAAAGCTCCACTTGAGACAGTTGTTGTTGTTTTTAAGTACCGTGGAGTCAGTTCCGACTCATAGTGACCCTGCACAGGGTTTTCAAGGCTGTGAATCTTTACAGGAGTGGAACTGCTAGGAGTTTCGAACTGCTGACCTTGAGGTTGGTAGCCTGACTCGTAACCACTACGCTACCAGAAACAGTTACTGTAAAGCAAATACTGGAAAGACTTTGTCTGTCTTTTCACAATGACTTACTAAACCATCTACCCTTTTTACTTTGGCTACTAGGAAGCTCTCAAACAGATTTGTAATAATAACATCAATTCAGAATTATATTTTTCACTTGGTCTTTTTTCCTGTTCTATGTAACCTTAAACATTTATCAGTGTATCTATTATCCTTTCCTCATTCAATAAAATCTTTTTTTTTTAATCCCCCAAACCATCAAGGTAAGGAAAATTAGAATACAAATAAATATCACTATACAGATTAGAATAGCAGGTCTAGATGTGGGGGAAAGTAAAACACAGACAAGCAGGCTAGAGTTTTCCACTGTTCTTATGAGGAAGATAGAAATTTGGCTATGAGCTTTCTGGTAGCCAAGGTGAAAGGGGAAACCAAGTTAACTTACATTTTTCCTAGTCCTGTTTTTGTTTCTTTTGGTTATATTTTACAATTTTACTGATGTAAAATGGGGTGAGAAGAAAAGAAGGACGTCATCCTGCCACAATCCTCACCAAGTCATCGGTGACAGAGAAGTTCAGGTACCCTGCCTGGTGATACACCAGGCTAGCCGTGTTGAAGACATAATCTGAGATGGCAAAGTAGACCATTTTACTGTGCTCCTCAGGAAGACTCATGACAGGAGGAAGGAAAGCAACTGGGGAACGTTGATTCAGGTTAAATATTTCACCCTGGGAAAGAAATTGAGTCTCATTGAACTTGTTGAAGTCTACTGCAGGCCTACACATCTGGCAAGGTGTTCACCTACACAGCCTCATGAGGGGGCTCTGGTTGGGGACACTCCCTGAAACTCCACCATTAAAGATGTTTTCTTTTTTACTTAATTATGTGTCTCCAGAAGGCCTTAATGAAAAGCTCCCAGAGGCTTTGCTGTATTAGCCCTCATGATCTGCTGGTTAGCTTCCTCCTACCACTTAGGGGCAGTTCAGACTGACCTCACCTACATGGAGGGCCAGGCAAGGGACGGGGAAAGTCCAGAGTCCAAGTTGGTGAAACATGTGGCTCAGAAACCCTCCCTACTACCCCATTTAACCCTGAGCTCAACCCAACTGGGACAACTGGGGAGGAGAGAACAGATTTGAAACCAGGGGGACAGGAAGGTTCTGACCCTGTGGGAATGTCACACTGGAACTGGACCCATGCAGACCCTGACTCTTGGGACTCTCACCTTAAACATCACGTCCAGCATTTGGGCTGCTGCCTGAGGGGCCTCCAGTAAGCTGTAATCAATACTGGCGAAACTATCAATCTCTGTTGTGACTGGAACCAGGACAGGGACAAAATTAGAAGCCTTTGGCTGATGAAGGTGTGAGGGTTCTGGCTGACCCAAGTCCCTCCACCCAGCCCAGCCCTGGCAAAGAGTTTGGCTGGGACCTTTCTCTCTCATGCACACACACACACATACCATGCAAAAACACTTGCAGGCACACACAATGGGTAAGAGCAACCCAGGTTTGGCAGTCCTTCACTATCTGGGGCTTCATGACAAGAGAGTTCACAGTGGGGAGAATTCTCCAGGGCATTGCTCACTCATTTTATAGCTGAGACCTCGATCATTAGGGAAACTGGTCCCCTAATGACTTGAGTCAAATAGCCGGAAGGCCAGACCAATCCCACAGAGCCCCAGACTCTGCCCTCAATGTTAGTTCTGGATGAACAAGAGTTCGATGCCCCATGCATTGGGATTGCTGTGGCCTCCCAGGCCCTCATCTGAAGAAAATGTCAACACTGACTGTGTGGGGACCAGAGAGCCATGGCATGACAGAATGCCCCAGACAATTTGCCAACATGCCAATTGAAAACTTTAAGTGTGTGCCCTGGATCCAGGAGTTTCGCCTGTAGATAGTTATTCTGCAGATACAATTGTGCATATGGGTGAAGAAGCATGCACAAGGGAGCTCCCGACAGCTCAGTTTGTAATAGCAAAAGATGGCGTGATGAATGGCATTGCGTCCTCCAAAAGATATGTTGACATCCTTATTCCTGCACCTATGAATGGAACACTGTTTAGAAATAATATATTCCAAAAAGTTATCTCTGGGGTTAGCATAAGGTCATACTTTTGGCAGGGTGGGCCCTAGTCTTAACTGACTGGTGTCTTTATAGAAGAGAAGATACACCGAGAGACAGGGAGACTGAGGATGCACACTATATGATACTGCAACTGCAAGCCAAGTAACACCTAGAGTTACCAGACTGCTAGGAGAGAGACACGGGACACGGAGCAGTTTCTCTGTGTGTCCTCAAAAGGATTAGATTTGAACTCTCCAGAACTGTGAGACACTAAAATTTCTGTTCCTTTGTAAGCCCCCCCCCCCATTGATGGTATTTTTATATCAAATAGGAAATGAATACAGATGGCAAAACCCAAAAAAATCTATCATTTGGAAACTTACTAAGTAAATGAAGACACATTCATATGCTGGAATACTACACAGCTATTAATATTAATGAGGTCTGGAATGCTACCCAATATTTATAGAAGTGACTTTGATGCTTACTAAACTTTTCAAAAAAAAAAAAAAAAATAGAAGAGGAGGGAATACTTTTAACTTATTCTTTGAGGTTAGTATTGTTATGATACCAAAGCCAGACAGACATTGCAAGAAATGAAAATTGCAAATCAATATCTGTATAACAATCTTCAACAAAATACTAGCAAATTGAGTCCAAAAGCACATATATAAAAAAAGAGTGTCACCGTGATCAAGTGGGATTTATCCCAGCAGTGTAAGGGTGGTTCAACAGTAGGAAATCAATCAAGCAACACATCGCATCAATAGAACACAGGAAAAGAACCACATGATCATCTCAGCCAATGTAGAAAAGGCATTTGACAAAATCCGACACCCTTTCATAATAAAAGCACTCAATCAACTACGAATAGAAGGGAAATTCCTCAATCTGATAAAGAGTATTTATGAAAAACAGATGACTAACATCATACTCAATGGACAAAAACTACGAGAATGTTCCCTTTAAGATCTTTCACCATTGCTATTCAACATTGTACTGGAATTTCTTACCAAAGCAACTGGGCAAATAAAAGAAAAGGCATCCAAATCAAGAATGGAAAAGTAAAACGATTCCTGCTTGCACATGTATATTTACAACTGCAGTCCTGGTATAGCACTGTAGGATAAGCACTGCACTGCTCTCCATTAGGTCAGCTGTTCAAACCCACTAGCCACTCCTTGGAAACCCTATACAGGGTCACTATGAGTTGGAACTTAACAACAATAACAGCATATTCACAATTATGCATATCCACATATATTCATAAGCAAAAGGGATATATTAGAATATAAATTCATATACTTACATGTACTTATTATTTATATTTGTACATGAAAAGGAAAAGTCTATAAGGATACCCACCAAAACATGAAACAAAGTTGGTAGGAATGGGTTATTTTATTTGTACACCTCTGCCTCATTTAATGTTTTCATAAAGTATATATATATACATATACATAACATATACATATACATATACTAAGGAGCTCTGGTAGTATAGTGGTTACTAGTCAGACTGCTAACCTCAAGGTCAGCAGTTCAAAACTACTAGCTGTTCCACAGGAGAAAGATGAGGCTTTCTGCTCCTGTAAAGATTTACAGCCTCGGAAACCCTGTACAGGGTTGCTGTGAGTTAGAACCAGCTCTGCAACACACCACCATGATGTATATATCCTAATAAACACAGATGGAAATAATACGTCCCAGGGACAGGTGGGGCACCCTACCTGGCATAGTTTGAAGATAAGATTGTAAGTCAGAGATCACTGATTGCTGGACCATTTCACAAATCTGAAAAAAAAACACAAAACAAAACTGGACACAAAAGGCTGAGAGAATTCCTCAGCTTTGATCTGGTATCTATCACTTTAGTTTACATCCTTGCTCACTGGCCATGGATCCTACAAACATTTGTAAGCGCTTACTATGTGCCAGGTACCAAAGACACAGAAACAATCAAAAACATAGGTCTTGGTCTCTGAGAATTTGGAATTTAATAGCAGAAGGAGACAATAAACAGAAATAGCCACACAAATAAACGTAGACCAAATGTAGAAACTTCTTAATGGTCATCTCTCAATAAATTGGGTAGACTAATCGATATTCCCACTTCCTCTGTGTGAAGGACCTGAGTGCTTACTTACATCTAGTAGGCCATTCTCACATGGTTGGCTGGGTGGTTATGTGCCATGGAGTTGGTTCCGACTCATAGTGACCCTGTATAGGGTTTCTGAGGCTATAAATCTTTATGTGAGCACAAAATCTTGTCTTTCTCCCACAGAACAGCTGGTAATTTTGAACTGCTGACCTTGAGGTTAGCAGCCCAACTCATAACCACTACTCTACCAGAGCTCCTTCCTCACACAGTATGTACACACAATGTGTCTGCCAGGTGAGCTGAATACTTCCCATGAGAATGGTGATCCCATACCTGTTTGGTGCACTTCCTATAGTAATCACTTGAACGATTTATTATTATGTTGTTGCTGTTAAGTGCTGTGGAGTTGGATCCAACTCATAGCAACCCTGTACAGGGTTTCTGAGAAGCAGCTGGTGGGTTTGAACCACCAACCTTGTGAGTCAAGCAGACCTTGCGGTCCAGTGCATTAGTCTGCAGTGAAAATAAAGTTATTTCAAGAAAACCTAAGGTAAATGCTGCGGAAAGGTGAGTTGCTACACAAACCTGCTGTGAAATTGGGTGTGGACCAGACCAAAGGAAAGCTTGGGAGAAAAAAAGATCAGGAAACTCTTGAAGGATTCTGCACTGCCATTGCTTTGCAAGTATCTTTACATTTGTGATTAAAGAAATGACAAGAGTCAGTGCCACAGCAATCAACAGATTTGTTTCAAAGACTAACTCTGGGCCCTACCTCAACAAATCACATAGTGGCCTACATGTGGTTGTAATTGCTAGCTGCCAGTGGAGCCTGTATTTTAAAATATTTAGGATTCATATGTAAATATTCTTTTTGCTTATGTGTGACAGGGAGAGTCCTTATTTTAGGCATCTTTGTTTAATGAACCAACTACAACCTAGTATGCACATCATAAGGGACAGGGACTTGGGAGCTCCTAGGGTATATGATGGGATCCCTGCCTAAAGAGTCATCAAGAAGCCCTTGTAGCCTAACAGTTAAGCACTCGGCGCCTAATGGAAAAGTTGATGGTTCAGATCCACCCAGTGGCTCTGAGGGAATATGGCCTGGTGATTTGCTCCTGTAAAGATTACAGCCTAGACAACCCCATGGGGCAGTTCTACTCTGTCACATGGGGTTGCTGTGAGTCAGAAAGGAGTTCTGGTATGGGTCAATGCACTGGACTGCAAAGGCGGTTTGAACTGAAAGGCCGGAGGTTTAAGTTCAATGTTGCTCCTTGGAAACCCTACACAGGGTCGATATGGGTCAGAACCAATTCGAAGGCACTTAACAACAACAAGAGCAAATGAGTGACCAGGCCCAGGAGTAGTGGGGAAGGGACATGTTGGGGACTAAGCAGACCAAAGGTTAAATCTTGACTTCCCTTTGTAGGCGCCCCAGTTTCTGCGAGAGGAGTTTGGTAGTGGGGACCTGCCAGAATGTCAAGAAACCAGAAAACTCCATTGGTTTCTCACTCTCCCAAGATTGTTTCCTTGTTTATCCTTCAACAGTGGCCCATTAGACCATCCCAAAGACCCAGAGTCTGAATGACACTCAGTGGCAGACACACAGTAAGGTGTCCAGGGGAGGCTGGTTGGGATAGTGGTTGAGGGTCAGCCAGCAAGTCAGATGGGCAGGGTTCAAATCCCAATTGGTCCCACTAGTTGTATGACCTCTGCAGAGCCTCTCGGATTTAGGGTCCTCACTCACAGGACTAAACAAAGTCAGGTGCCTCCAGGGCTTTTTAAGGGAACCATTCAGTAAATGCACCTTATTGTTACATGACCAACCCCTGCTGGTTCAGATCCCATATCTGCTCCCACCAGAGAATTAGAAAGGTCCCAGGCCTGCTTCTTTGCCTTCCTGGGAGAAGAGGAATTTTGAAAAGAAACAGCGGATGTCCCATCCTGGTAAGGCCTGGGTACAAGTAAGTTCAAATCCTGACTCAGCCCTCTCAGAAGGTACACAAGAAAGTCACACCACCTTTCAGAACCTCTTCAGTAATTGGAAAATGGCATGTGCTCCACGAGGCTGTGGCTGGGGTTTGACAGGAAATACAAAGTGCTGAGCACATTATTTCTGGGCAGACAACAGCTCAAGATGTAGCAGCCATTATTATTATAAATGCGAATAGTTTCACAACCATATATTCTGTTTAACATTATTTCTATTAATTTATCAAAGCAATAAGTACCTGGGTATACAATTATAATTAATTGTAATGCATTACACTAATACTATTGTTAATAAAGGAGCTCTGGTAGTGTAATGGTTACAAATCGGGCTGCGAATCACAAGGTCAGCAGCTCGAAACTACCAGCTGTTCCGTGGGAGAAAGATGAGGCGTTCTGCTCCTGTAAAGATTTACAGCCATGGAAACCCTGTACAGGGTCACTATGAGGCGGGACCGACTCCACGGCATACAGCCAATTGTTATATAATATCAATAATAATTATTATCATCACTACCATCAATTGCTAATGTTGTTGTTAAGTGCCATGGAGTCAGTTCTGACTCATAGAGACTCTGTATAGGATTTCTGAGGAGCAGCTGGTGGCTTTGAACCACTGACTTGTGGTTAGCAATCCAATGCTTATCCTACAGTGCCACACCAAGACTCCACCATCATCAATTATTGCTGTTGTTAAGTGCCGATGAGCCCATTTTGACTCATAGTGACACTGTATAGAGTTTCTGAGAGCGGCTGGTGGGTTTAAACTGACGAGCTTTCGGTTATCTTGGTTAGAAGTCCAGTGCTTATCTTACAATGTAGGATAAATCCGTACCACTGAAGAGGATTATGCCCCATTTATAAAGGCATTGAAGCATGGCAAGAAGATGCCTGGAAAAGGAGGTTGGCATATTTCCTGAGCTCACCCGAAAAGTAACCGCAGCCCGCTTGCTACCCCTCCCTTCGATGGGATCTGCTGGTTATTCCCCATTTAACCACTAGGTGGCACTCTAAGCCAAAATAGAGGTGGACAAAGAGCCACTGTGAGAGAGGGCGGAGGAGGGGAAAAGGAGTGAGGGATTGAGAAATGAAAAAGAGAAAGAGAGGAGGAGGATGGTAAATAGGTAGAGGGAGGGAAAGAGAGACAAAAAGATCTTCACTCTTTTCTTCTTCGTTACTTTCTCTCTTCTCACTGCATTGCTACAGTCACAGCTCAGGGGCACAGCTCCGGGTGTTGTTATTAGGGGTAGTCGGGTTGGTTCTGACTCATAGCGACCCTATGCACAGCAGAATAAACCACTGCCCAGTCCTGCACTATCCGCACAATTGTTGTTATGTTTCAACCTATTGTTGTTGCCCCGGTGTCAATCCTTCTCTTTGAGGATTTCCTCTTTTTTGCTGACCCTCTGCTTTTCCAAGCATGATGTCCTTCTCCAGGGACTGGCCCCTCCTGAAAACATGCCTAAAGTACGAGAGACAAAGTCATCCTCGCTTCTAAGGAACATTCTGGCTGTATCTCTTCCAAAATAGAGTTGTTTGTTCTTCTGGTAGTCCATGGTATTTTCAATATTCTTCTCCAACACTATAATTCAAATGCATTGATTCTTCTATGATCTTCTTTATTCAATTTTCAGGTGTATAATACCTCGGAAATGAGATTTTTGAGTGAAATGAGTGTCTGGGGAAACTGAGAATTACCACAAAATCTCTGTTTTGCCTAGAAATGACAAGATTTGGAGATTTTATACTATATATATTGATGGCACATAATAACAACAATCCTATATCTATGTATAGGACTGCTGATGTGGCACTATAGGATCAGCACCAGACTTTGAACTGCAAGGTCGGCAGTTGAAACTTACCAGCTGCTCTAATAAAGGGTCACTATGAGAGGGAACTGATTCAACAGCACTTAGCAACAACAATAACACATCTATATATGGGAGCGCGGTAGTTCCATATGATAAGCACTGGACTGAGAACTACAAGGTCTGTGGTTGGAGCCCACCAGCTGCTCCATGAGAGAAAGATGAGGCTTTCTGCGTCTGTGAAGATTTAAAGCCTTGAAAACCCTATGCAGGGTCACTGTGAGTCGGAACACTTAGCAACAACAACAACAGCATCTTTATGTATCTAGGATAAATTTTTTAAAAATATTGCTACTACTGTCCCAATTCACACATGCATGGACTTATTCCAAACAAAAGTGTTTAAACATGTCTCTGTGATCAGTAGATGGCTGCAGACAAATTTTCTTAGTAATATTTGTCTTTGTCTTGTCCAGATGCCCAAAAAGAAAAGGACAAATCAAAATAGTGGCTTCCAAGGAGATCTTATGGGCCAGTTAAATTCAAAGCAGAGAGGCCAGAAGGTTGTAGCGATTGTTTGGGGGGGGGGGGGGGGGGGGGAATGCCAAAGGGTTCACCTTGATAGAGATAGAGTTTCTCAAAGAACACAGGTTGATCATAAGGGCTTATTTTGAAGAGTTTTAAGAAAATGGGAAACCGTAGTGGTGAGAAAAAGGCCAGGAAAGTTGTGTGGAGGAATTTTTTTCTATCATTGCCAGGCACCTACTCGTTCTTTGAGGATAGCAACGGATGTCCTAGGAGAATTTCATTGGGAAGCCTTACCCCAACCACCCTCCAGCACCGATCTGGCCTCTTCAGTTTTCTTTTTGTTCCCCAAACTCAAAGAATATTTAAAAAGAACATAGTATTTGAGTCTTTCAAGAATGCCCAAGCTACCAGTTTGACATGGTGTAAATCAAAGAGCACAGAATTCTTTGGGGGAGGGTTAGAGAAATGGAAACACCCCCTTCAGAAGTACATAGACCTAGATGGAGGATGTGTTGAGAAACAATGGCTTCACATTTTCATATCTTTGTTTAGTAAAGGTTTGTATTGTTTTGTAGCAATTTTTTTTTTTTTTTTTTTACTTATGTATGTTTCTTTTTTAGTGGGGCAATCTAACAGTGTTGGTGCTTTCTCCATCCAGGGTAGGTACTCAAGAGCTGGTCCCAGTTCCCACCTGGTCCCCAGTACTTCCCATAGTTACCACCTGGTTTCTGCAGACACCTGAGCATTGATTGCCTGTTTGGCCTTCATGGATTGCAGGGCAGCGTCGGGATAGTGGACAAGGCCAAGCCTTCTCTGCCTAGCTGGACAGACTTGGAGTCTGTTTGAGTCCCTAATCTTAATACACACTTTCTCTGTGACCTGGGGCAGATGCTTTGTCCTCTCTAAGCACCTGGAATAGCTGCAGTGGCTTGTCCAGGACCAGGGCTCAATGCAGACTTCTGACCAGGCCTCACATGGCTCAGTGGACTCAGAAAGGCTTGGACCCTCTTACCTTGCTCTCCAGCACTCTTTGGAACCTGGACTCGATCTGATGATGGAACAGATTTAGCAGCCAGCTGCAGAGAGGACCACAGTGAGTCAGCTGTCTGTCTGAGGTGGCAGGGGAAGGCAGGCCCCAACCTCTGGCTCATCCAACCTTCCCATCCCCCTCCTGGTGTCCCTCTGTGTCCCAGTACCCCTGGGGAGGGCTGGAAATACATAGTCCTTGTCCTCTGCACACTCACCCCAATTCAGTGCAGATCTGAAACACCAGATCTCTATCGCACCCCAACCAAATTCAGTGTAATAGATTTTTCACAAACTCTCCTTGGGCCAAAAGTCTTTGTGTTACTCTTGCTCATAGCTCATCTGCCTCAGGAGGCCCCTAAAGCTTGCTTTTTGTGTGGATGGAAATGACTCATTAATACCATTGGTTTGAATCTGCACCTGTTCATCTCAGCAGGGTCCCCGAGAGAATTACAAATGCACAGGAAATGCACCAGGTATGGCAGTGTAGGATAGGTACTGGACTACTAACTGCTAGGTCGGCTGTCAAACCACCAGTCAATTCTTAGAAACTGACTTGAGGGCGCTTAACGACAACAACATACAAGTAAAATAAACAAACACAAAAACAACCTGCGGCCCACTCTCTACTGGTCACCTCTATTGCATGCCCTCTGCTTATCCGCTGTCCCAGGTTTCACACCTCTGGTGGTCAGTTGTTCATTTCACACACAGTCATTCATTCTCTCCTATGAGGAGTCCTGGCATGGTGCTATTTGATCAGCACTGGACTGCTAACCACAAAGCTGCCCTCACTGTGAGTTGGAACCCACTCGATAGCACTTAACAACAGTTATCTATATGTATCTGTTGTTGTTGTTAAGTGCCGTCAAGTGGGTTCCAACCCATAGTGATCCTGTATAGGGTTTCAGAGGTGAGCTTGAAATACCGACCTTACAGTACAGCACATTAACCCACAGCACCACACCAGGACCCAGAAATGTATCTAGATATATCTCTATATATATACAGACAGCTATGTTATTGTTAAGTGCCGATGTGAACTGCTGATCTTGTGGTTAGCTGTCCAGTGCTGATCCTACAGTGCCACACCAGGAGTCCATATATAGCTATGTTATTGTTGTTAAGTGCTGTCAACTCGTTTCCAACCTTGTGGTTCAAACGACTTTGCAGTCCAGCACATTAACCCACAGCGCTACACCATATATAGCTGTTGTTGGTTGCTTGGTTATGTGCTGTGGAGTCGATTCCGACTCATAGTGACCCTGTACAGGGTTTCTGAGGCTTTAAATCTTTACGGGAGTAGAAAGCCTCATCTTTCTCCCACAGAACAGCTGGTAGTTTCGAAATACTGACCTTACAGTTCACAGCCCGATTTGTAACCACTATGCTACCAGAGCTCCTTATATATATAGCTGTAGGGTAAGTCAAAAAGTGTTGCTACTAGGGTTTATTCCATACAAAAAGCATTTAAACATGTCTTTGTGATCAGTAGATGGCTACAGACAAGTTCTCTTAGTAATACACTCATCTTTATCTTTTAGGAAGTCTTCAAAAAAAAAAAGTTTAATCAAAATAGTGGCTTCTAAGGGGGTTTTCTGGGACGGACTTGATGGCACTTAACAACATCAACAAATCTGAGATTCATAGCAAAGGTCAGGCCTTGGGCTGAATGGGCCTGGGCTGCCACCAGGGGCCAAGCTGGCCAGTGTCCCTTGTGACCTACTTCAAATCTCCTGAGATATCCACATCCACATCACAGATTTGGCTGTTGCAGCTGGAGGTGGTGACCGTGGGCCTCCCAGAAGCCTCGCTGCCCAAGAGAAGGTTGACTGAAATACTGATGCCTTTGAAACGCAGGTCAAAGGAACCTTGTAGTTTCCTGAAAGAGATTGGAGAAGCAATGGCTGAGTCTTACACTACCACACTATTTGGGGAGATGTAAAGCTCAATTCTTACCCCAAAATAAAAACCAGATGGAGCAAAGAATTAAGAATAACAAAGGAGGCCAAGAGAGATCTAGAGGGAAGCCTGGGTTCAGTTGTTTATGGCCAGGGGTTGGACGCAGGGGTTTCTAGTCAGGATTCAAATCTCAGAAGTCATAAAGGAAATGGTCGATAAACTTGTTCCAAACCCCAAACCCACTGCCATCTAGTCAATTCTGACTCAGAGACCTTATAGCACAGAGTGGAGCGGTCAATCTTCATACAAGCAGACTGCCTCTTTTTTATCCTACAGAGTGGCTGGTGGCTTTGAATTGCTGACCTTTCAGTTAGCAGCTCAATGCTCAACCCACCGTGCCACTGGACTCCTGATAAACTTCTTAAGTGCCATGAGTCGGTTCTGACCCATAGCGATCCTGTATAGGGTTTCCCAGGAGCGGCTGGTAAGCTTGAACCACCAACCTTGCAATTCAAAGCAACCTTGCAGGCCAGTGCTTTAACCCACAGTGCCATACCAGGACTAGTCTGTTGTAAGGAGATACTATCAGCACTTTTCTGCAACACAGGTTGGTCATCAGTTCAAATGCAACAGCTGCTCTGTAGGAGAGAGAAGAGGCTGTCTGCTCTTGTAAAGATGAAGTCTCTGACACCTAGGAGTTGGAATTGACTTGATGGCCATGGGTTTATCTTAATTTTGGAGTCCTTAGGCACTCCACTACTGACAAGAAGTTTGGTGGTTCTAATCTACCCAGAAGCACCTCAGCAAACAGGTCTGCAATCTGCTTTCAAAAGGCTTGAAACCTCTACGATGCAATTCTACTCTGCACACGTTTGTTATGAGTTGGAACCAGCTCAGTGGCAACTAACAGCAACACAGCATCCTAATTTTAGTGGGGGAGGGTTACCTGTGAGTCATACCAACTCGACGGCACTTAGCAACAACAGCTCATGGCTCAGTGGTAGCATTCTTGCCTTCTGTGAAGTAGACCCAGATTCGATTCCCAGCCAATGAACCTGATGGCAGCTACCACCCATTCATCAGGGTGGTAGGGGTGGGGGTGGGAGCTTGCATGTTGCTGTGGTGCTGAAGTTTTCAGTGGTGTTTCCAGAAACAGATTAGAAAGAAAGGTTCGGAAATCTACTTCTGAAAATCAGACAATGAAAAGCCTGCATCACGATGGTCAGATCCCCAACTGATCATGGGGATGACACGTGACCAGACAGCATTCCATTCTGTTGTGTATGGGGTCATCATGAGTAGGGGGCCGACTCAATGGCATCTAACAACAAAAACAACAACAGGAAGACATTGGAACCAAGGAGGATGTGGTAAAGGCCTTGACCTGTGAGCCGGGAAGCTGAGTAGACTTACAGGAATGACTTGCGCACCTTCCACTTGCCCTGGACCCTGATGAAGGAGTCAGAGATGGTTAAGCTCAGGCCCTGGCCCGGGAGGGGCCTCAGAGCAGAGTTGTGCAGCTCGCAGCTGTGGATGTTCAGTCTGGGGAGAGAGCGGGCAGCAGGAGGCATCAACCTTTCAGAAACATTACTCCGACCTTTACACCCTGCCCACCCTCTGTGGGGACTTGGCTAGTAGGCCCTGCTTTCAGACAGGCATCTACTGTTAGTAAAGGCATCAACTGTACTAAGCCTTATCACTGAGGGCTTGCTCTGGGCCTACGGGGTCAGGACAGGGAATCTTCCCCTTTCACAGAAGGCAATGGAACCTCAGAGAAGGGGCGCATGGTGACAGAGTCAGAGTGAAACCCCACAAATCTCATGTTCTGGATAGGATCCTGGGAAGGGCCAGAGGTAAGCCCCTTTGAGTTCTGTGACTCCTTTGCCCAGCCACCACCTCCCTCACACATCAGAGACAGAGAGGCCTTGAGAGAGACACAAAAAGAGCTGGCAGGGGTGGGGTGGGGGGGATCAGTAGGAACAGAATGACCCTGCTCCACTCACTTGGCCTGGCATATAGTAGGTGCTCACTAGTGTTTGCTGATGGATTCCATGAAAGGAAGAGGGAATGAATGAAGCAATCAATGGTGGTGAGTAAGGAGTGGGGTGATGAGCTATGGGTCACCCCTCAACAAATGTTTCATCTATATTTTTAGCATTTGCTGTTCAAGATGCTTTGAAGGCTTAGTTCAATTACCACCTTCTCTAGGAAGCCTTCCCTGACCACCCCGAGTAACAAACCTCAGCTCTAACAGCTGGACTATGATACTTAGAGTTAAAGGCCTACCTTCCTTCCCAGATGATATTCAGCGGCCAGACCAGAACCCAGATTATCATTTTGAAGAAGGGAGAGGTATCATCTCCATTTTACAGATAAGGAAACCGAGGCTCAGGAAGCACAGCAAGTAGGACTCCATGAATATTTGTTTCATGAATGAATGGAAGAGTTCCATTTCCTTCCAGAACATCCCTCCGAACTCTTCCTGAACAGATTCCACCCTATTGTCTGCCTCAGAAGTCCCCTGACCCAATCCTGGGCCCCAGCAGAACAGAGAGCCTCACCTGTGGAACTCATAGTGCCCACTTCCGATGTGCTTGATCTTGAAGTTCCCGGTGAAGTCGGGCAGTGTGATCTTGTGCAGCTCGCTTTGCAGTGCCAACAGCCCCTCCTTGGCGGCTGTGGACAGGAAAGAACTGGTCGTCAGCATTATCTGACTATTTTCCTGCACTGCTCTGAACCCTTCAGTGGCTCTCATCTATCCTCGGGAGAGAGGTCAAAGTCCTTTAAAATTTATTTTATTTATTTTTGCTGTTGAAATATACACAGCAGAACATACCAACTCAACAACGTCTAAACACTGTGTGCACTCCAGAGACATTGATGATATCCTTTGATTTGTGCAACCATTCTCACCCTCCTTTTCTGAATTGTTTCCTTCCATTAACATCAAATCACTGTCCCCTAAGCTTCCTATCTGGTAGCATAGTGGTTACAAGTCAAGCTAATAACATCAAGGTCAGCAGTTCGAAACCACCAGCTGTTCTCCCCAGGAGAAAGATGAAGCTTTCTACTCCCATAAAGATTTACAGCCTCAGAAACCCTATACAGGGTCACTATGAGTCGGAACCGACTCCATAGCACACCACCACCAAGCTTCCTATGTAAACTTTTCAGTTGCTACTGTCAATAAGTGGTTCTTTCCACCACTCGTCTGTCAGTAGGCCGTACTGCGGTGGCTGGTGTGTTGCTGTAGTACTGGAAGCTATGCCATCATTATTTTAAATACCAGCAGGATCACTCATGGTTGATAGGTTTCTGTGGAGCATCCTCACTAAGACAGACTAGGAAGAAGGAGAGGTAGACCAATTCTGAGTGACTAATCACTGAACCTTATGAATACTAGCAGAAGGTTGTCAGGTAAGTGCTGGAAGATGAGCCCCTCAGGCTGGAAGGCACTCAAAATAGGACTGGGGATGAGCTGCCGCTCAAAGTTCAGTTGACCTTAATGACGTAAACAAAGCAAAGTTTTCAGGACGTTGATGGGACACAGCTCAAAATGAGAAGAAATGGTTTTAAACATCCATTAATGTGGAATGTATGAAATATGCATGAAGAATATATGAATCTAAGAAAGTTGGAAGTTCATTTCAAAAAAATGAAATGGAGCACATGAAGATTGATATCCGAGGCATTAATGAATTGGTCATTTTGATTCAGACAGTCACATGGTTTATTATGCCTGGAACAACATATTGAAGAAAAGTAGTATCACATTCATTGTCAAAGAGAGCATTTCAAGATCTATCTTAAAGTACAATGCTGTCTGTGATAGGATAATACCCATATGCCTACAAGGTAGACCAGTTAATACTAATAACATCTTCAGTCTGAAATTGATCAAACATGTAATCAAGATGTATCAATAATTACTAATGTTTGAAATTTGAAAGTTGCAAATAAAGGGCTCAGCAGTTGACAAATATGGTCTCAGTGATAGAAATGATGCTGGAGATAACATGATGAATTTTGCAAGACCAACAGACTTCACTGTAAATTTTTTTTTTTCAAAAGCATTAACAATGACTATACATATGAACCTCACCAGATGGAATACACAGGAATCAAACTGACTACATCTGTGGGAACAGATGGTGGAGATCAATATCATCAGCCAAAACAAGACCAGGGACAGACTGTGGAATAGACCATCTATTGCTCATATGCAAGTTCAGGCTGAAGCTAAAGAAAATTAAAGCAAGTTCACAAAAGCCAAAATATGACCTTGAATCTATACCACCTGAATTTAGGAACTGTTTCAAGAGCAGATTTGATGTATTAGATTTTAATTACTGAAAGTCAGAGGAATTGTAGAGTAACATCACAAGAACCATACATGAAGAAAGCAAAAAGTCATTAAAAAGACATGAAAAAACAACCAAAATGAATGTCAGAAGAGACTCTGAAACTTGCTCTTGAGTATACAGAAGCTAAAGCAACTGGAAGAAATGAGGGAGCAAAAAGCTGAACAGAAAGTTACAGTATTGGGGAAATATTGAACATAATTGGATTACCAGAAGAAGGAACAGATATATGTTGGAAGTGTACAGCCAGAAGTCTTCTGAGTGAGCATGACAAGATTTCTTTGGGCATGTCATCAGGAGGGACAAGACCCTGGAGAAGAACATCATACTTGGTAAGTGGAGGGTCAGCCACAAAGAAAAGGACTCTCAAACAGGTATATTAACCCAGTGGCTGCAACAATGGTCTCAAACATAGTAAGGATGGTGAGGATGGCCCAGGACCACGCAGTGTTTAGTTCTGTTATCTACATCGGAACTGACTGAATGCACATTGTTGTTGTTGTTAGGTGCCATCGAGTCGATATCGACTCATAGCAACCTTATGCACTGCCCGATCCTGGGCCAACCTCACTACTGTTGCCACATTTGAGTCCATTGATGCTGCCACTTTCCCAATCCATCTTGCTGGGTGTCTTCCTCTTTTTCTTTGGCCCTCCACCTTACCAAACATGATATCCTTCTCCAGCAACTGGTCCCTCCTGACAATATGTCCGAAATATGAGAGACGAAGTTTGGCCATCTTGGCTTCCAAGGAGCACTCTGGGTGCATTCTTTCAAAACAGATCCATTGGTTCTTTTGGCAGCCCACGGCACTTTCAATATTCTCCTCCAACATTGTAATTTAAAATCATCAATTCTTCTACAGTCTTCCTTATTTACTCTCCAGCTTTCACATGCATATGAGGTTGTTGAAAATACCATGGCTTTGATTAGGTGCATCTTAGTCCTCAAGCTGACATCTTTGCTCTTCAACACTTTAAAAAGGTCTTGTGCAGCAAGCAGATTTGCCTAATGCAATATGCCATTTGATTTCTTGATTGCTGCTTCCATGAGTGTTGATAGTTGATCCAAAAAGAATGAAGTCCTTGACAACTTCAATCTTTTCTCCGTGGATAAAAATGTTGTTTATTGGTCCAGTGGTAAGGATTTTTGTTTTCTTTACATTGAGATGTAATCCATACCGAAGGCTATGCTCTTTGATCTTCATCAGTAAATGTTTTAAGTCCTCTTCACTTTCAGCAAGCAAGGTTGTATCATCTGCATATTTCAGGTTGTTAATGAGTCTTCCTCCAATCCTGATGCCACGTTCTTCTTCATAGAACCCAGTTTCTCGGATTATTTGCTCAGCATACAGGTTGAATAAGTATGTTGAAAGAATACAACCTTGTTGAACACCTTTTAAATTTTACAGCATTCAGTGTTCCTATGTTTTATTCAAACAACTGCTTCTTGGTCCAGGTACAGATTTCTCATGAGCACAATTAAGTGTTTCTGAATATTCATACTTTGCAATGTTGTCTATAGCTTGTAATGAACCACACAATCGAAAGCCTTTGTGTAGTCAATAAAGCACAAGTAAACATCTTTCTGATATTCTCTGCTTTCAGCCGAGATCCATCGGACATCAGCAATGATATCCCTCGTTCCACAGCCTTTTCTGAATCTGCCTTGAACCTCTAGAAGGTCTCTGTCAATGTATGATTGTAGCCGTTTCTGTATTACCTTTGTTGTTGTTGTTATGAGCCATGGAGTCACTTCCGACTCATAGCGACCCTGTACAGGGTTTCCGAGGCTGTAAAACTTTACGGGAGCAGAAAGCCTCATCATTCTCCCACAGAACAGCTGGTAGTTTTGAACTGCTATCCCTGAGGTTCGCAGCCCGATTCGTAACCACTACACAAACTTTACTCACGTGGAATATCAAAGAGATTGTCCAATGATTTCCGCATTCCATTGGGTCACCTCTCTTTGGAATGGGCACAAACATGGATCTCTTCCAATCAGTCGGCCAGATTTCTTGGCAGAGATGAGTGAGCACACATAGCAGCAACAAAATAGCTTTTACTGTTTTTTATATTCTTTGTACCCTTCTGGATTCCCTTGTACTGTCTAACCTGGATTCCCTTGTACTAACCTCCTGTACTATCTGCCTGTGGATGTAAGAATTATTCTGGTTCCTAGTTTTAACTTAAGGAGCCCTGGTGGCACAACAGTTAAAATATTAATCCCCAGATTGATAGTTCAAACCCACCCATCAAGAGAAAGGCCTGATGATTGATTCCAGTAAGGACTGATGTTGTTAAGTGCCGCTGAGTCAGTTCTGACTCATAGCAACCCTGTATAGGGTTTCAAATGAGTAGTTGGTGAGCTTTGAACCGCCAAACTTGCTTTCAAACCGTCAAACCGACCTTGCAGTCCAGCACATTAACCCATAACACCATAGCCTAGAAAATCCCATGGGGCAGTTCTACTGTCATGTTGGGTCACTGAATCTGAACCAACTCCATGGCACTCAACAAGAATAATTTTTTATTAAGAACATACACAAGAAAACATATAACCAAGTCAACAGTTTCTACTCATACAATTTAGTGCTCTTGAGTATTTTTCTCAAGTTGTGCAAACATTGTCACCCTCTCTTTCTGAGCTGTTCCTCCCTCATTAACATAAGCTCCCTGTCCCCTAAGGTTCTACCTAATCTTTTGAGTTGCTGCTGTCACTTTGATCCATATAAAAATAAAAACCAAACACACTGTCAATGAACCCATTCTGATTCATAGGGTTTATAAGGTTCCCAGACTATAAATCTTTCCAGGGACAGTCTCATAGGGAACTGCTGGTGAGTTTGAGATGCTGAATTTGTGGTTCACATCACAATGGCTAACCCACAGTGCCACCTGGGCTCCTTGATCCTAAGTAGATAGCTCTTGTTGTTGTGTGCCATTCTCAGTTCCCCATTACAGTGACCCTGTATAGTTTTCAAGAGCAGTCGGTGGGTTTGACTGCTGATCTTGTAGTTAGAAGTCTAGTGTGCATCCTACAGAGCCACAGCAGGGCTCAGATAGATCTTAAAAAAGCATCGTGCCCAAGGTAGATTTCTTTTTTTTTTTTAACTAGTTAAGCTAAACTGGTTTTTAAGACGAGTTCAGGGAATATTTTCGGTTTAAGGATTATTTCATTACAATAGCTTCAGAGATTCATTAACCCTCCATAACTTCAGAAAATCTGGGGTCCAGGTAAATTTGAAACTCTGTTTTGCGTTTCCCTCTTTTTTGATCAGGATTCTTATATAGTATCTTTGATCAAAATAGCAACAGTTTTAAGGCACATGCTTTGAAACTTTACCAAGAATTTTTCCAGTGGGATTGTTTCAGGCACCTGGGGTGGTAGCTGGTTTCATAACTCCCTCTGGTTGCCAACCCCACACCCCCACCCCTCACCCCTGGCCAGTCTCACATTCCTGCTCCCCTAGAGTGTTTCCAGGAATCATGTCTCCATCCCCTACAGTATTTCCTGGAATCACACACAAATCCTTGTCTTTAGGTCTGCTTGCGGGGAGTCCAAATTAGGACAGGGCACTTACCCAATTTGTACAACTGGTGTATGACGAGGCATGAATCTTAGTCAGAGTGTCCCAAGGGAGAGTGTCCCACGTGGGCCCCCCACCCATGTACTCCAAGCAGCCTGGTGCCAGGGGGTCAGCCTCTCTTACCATATTCCAGGCCTTTATCAGTTATCCTGGCCACGAGACCAGGGGTGGCACTGTGGGCCCTTGGAGTGGATGTGAGCAGTAACCCCAGCAGTAATGAGGACAGGGCCCCAGCCAAGGCCCCCATCCTAGAATCCCAATGGGTCAGAATAAGACTGTCACAACTGCAGAGCCAGGCAGGACCCTTAAGTAGCCACAGCCAGAGGGCTCGGGGTGGCTCCTGGGGGAGGGATGGTGGTGAAAGCGGGAAGGGGAGGAGCAGGCACAGGAACTATGCTTGCGACACTTTGGGGATCACAGGTCATACTTGGAAGCCTGCCATTGTCCCTCCAGGTCAGAAGGCAGGTTGATCCCACACAATAACCCTAGCTTACCCTCCTCACAAAAAGACCCTACATTCATTCCCTGCGGTCTGCCTTCCTCTTAAGAGATCAGCCAAGCAGTCCTGGTTTTACAGATGAGGAAACTGAGATTCCGAAAGGCTTAATATCACACACCCAGCAGGAGGCAGAGCTGGGAATCAAAACCAGCACTGGCACCATCCAAATTCTCTCTTCTTTGTACACAACTCTGGTTTTTTTTTTTTTCTTTTAAAAAAAATAAATCTCCAACGTCCCTCCCCGACCTTTGGAAAACAGGCTCTTCCAAACCTTGCTGGTAAAATAGTCTGGAGGACAACAAGCCATATCTTAATACAACTCCACGCCCTGTGACCCAGCAATTCTACTTCTGGAACATAATTAAGGCAGCTCACAAATATGCCACGGTACTAAAATGCCCATTTCTGCTCTGTGTAACAGGTAAGCGAAAAACAGATGCAGCTTCAAGTATCCAACAAACAGGCATCAGTTAAATCAGTCAGCATACAGCTATCTAAGTGAGGCTGCAGAAAGAAATGTCATTTTAGATCAGAAGTGATGCTCATGAGAAGTCTGCTTCAAACAGCACCATATAGTAGGATGATGTGTCTTTGTTTAAATAGCTTTTCATGTTTACCTATCGGGAACATAGTTAGCAAGAAGTTATGTGGAATTCATTGAGGTTGGATAGGTGAGTTTATAGATGTTTAAACTACCAGCCGCTCCGCGGGAGAAAGATGAGGCTTTCTACTCCCGTAAAGATTTACACCCTCGGAAACCCTGTACAGGGTCGCTATGGGTCGGCTCCGACTCGATGGCACTCAACAACAACAACAAAAACCCTTTTTGCTTATTGGTATCTTTAATTTTGATTTTCTGGAGAAGGAGTTTCCTGAATATACTTTGTATGTATAGTGCCAATGATCATGAGGATGGCATAGGATTGGGCAACATTTCATCAGAGCTGTTTCAGTGGTGACTAATAACAAGATAATAAGTACAATTTAAGTTTGGAAATAAACTTGATAGTGGGAAATGTGCTTAAGCCTCGGGATTTCACCCCAGTACTCTCAACACTTTGTGAGATTTGCTCTGCCCCCACCTCCAGGAAGCCTTCCCTGACCATCATGCTCACATGCCTTTCCTGGATTAGAGTACTGCTCTCCTCCGAGGTTCTAGAATCCCCTGCACTTTCCCCAGTACAGCAACAACCACTCTCTGCTCTTTGGTAATTGTGGTCTTTTAAAATTGTTGTTGTTGTTATGTGCCATGGAGTCAGTTCTGACTCATAGTGACCCTGTACAGGGTTTCTGAGACTGTAAATCTTTACGGGAGCAGAAAGCCTCATCTTTCTTCCATGGAACAGCTGGTAGTTTCGAACTGCTGACCCTGAGGTTCGCAGCCCGTTTCGGTCTTTTAAAATGATGCCCACAACTTGACTGGCACTCTTCTCACCAAAAAGTGGAGGTAGTCCTTGAAACTGACCTACGGGAACCAATGGAATATGGCAGGAATATGGTAGTAGTGCCTTCACAAGGAGAGTCCGGAGGGCTTTGGGATTGAGGTTGGGAGCGGAACTTTGCATGGTGAGCATGCAGCACCGCACGATCTCGGTCCCTCTTTACTGTGCTGTTCCTATCCAAGAGGTTCATCCTTGGCGAGTCCCCTCACCATCCTGAGAACTGAATGAGGGCAGGACTAAGCTTCCCTATCTTGTGATCCTCCCAGGATCTGCAGAGAACTGGAAGGAAAGGGACAGCGAGTGAACAGTGACTGGGCCAGGTGCCTTATGGGTTACGCTACATACCTTCTCTCACCCTTGCAGCAGCCTGTCAGGTATCTGGGAGTGTTTCAGTCTTGTTTCCAGATGAAACTGTGGCTCAGAGGGTGAAGTGATTTGGGCTACAGTCACCCAGCAGGGATTTGAATCCAGATGTGTGGGATTCCTTTCTGGGGTGATGGTCATCGGGGAGGGCCTCTCTGAGGAGATGACATGCTAAACTGAGACCCTAATGATGAGAAGAAACTGGCCCTTGGAAGACCTACTCCAGGCTGAGGGAGCCTGGAGGCAGGAAAGGGCTGGCAATGTCTGAGAAACAAAATGGCAGTGGGCTAAAAGGAGGTTTATCTCCATTTTAGAGATAAAGGACTGTGGTTCAGAGAGGAGACTGACTTGCTCAAGGTCACATGGTCCTCTAATTCCAGGAGGTCAAGAAAGCACTCCCTGATCCCCAAAGCCATCACTTTCCTCTGATGAATGGGAAGGATACTGTGTCAGTCATTTACATCCTAGTGAGAATTAGTTTATGACCTCTTGGATTTCTGAACAGGGAAATAAGAGCAAAATGGAAATTACTGGCAAAATGGAAATCTAGAGGGAAGCAAATATCTCACCAACAATTACCATATTCAAGATAGTTTCACATTTGATTTTAATATAAGAACAGGTAACAATTATGGAATGTTTTTTATGTATTAGGTATGACACTAAGCTCAATATACACATTAGCTCATGAAAGCTCCCAGCAAGCCTCTGAATTTAGCCTTATTATTATGGAGAAGCCCAGAGAAGTCCATTCTTTTTGCCCCATGACCTTGACATTCTGATCTCTTTTACTCCTCTTTCTCTTTCCCATAATACTTCATACCAGTTAAGAAGGCAAATAACAAGATGCTGAAAAACTCACCAGCTGTATCTTCTCTTTAGAATGCAAGGGTAGGATTCCCCACCCCACCCCTATTGTTCACTGATGATTTGCAAACAGCTTGGAGTCCTGGTGTGGCTTTGTAGGATAAGCACTGGACCACAAGGTCAGTGTGAAGGTCAATGTGAAGCCCAAGGTCAGCAGTTTGAATTCAGCAGCAACTCCTGGGAAACCCTAAACAAGGTCACTTTGAGTTGAATCCGATTCGATGGCACTTAACAACCACAGCAACAGAATAGTGCTTGGCATAGAGTAAATGCTCAGTAAATATTTGTTGCCAAAGACCGCACAGCCCCACATGGTGTAATTCTATATCTCCTGCTAGACAGTCCTCGAAGAATCTTTAGCTCCTTTTACACAGGTGAAAACTGTCCCCAGGAAGTCATATGGTCAAAAAGAGGAGGAGGAGAAGGAGGTAAAAGGTGGGGCTCAAGTCCAGTGTTGTTTCCCCAAATGCTCTTCTCTAGGTCACATGCAGAAAGTTGGTGCCCCACATCAGCAAAGAGAGGCGGCTGGACCCTCTGGTCAGCAAGGACATGTCCCCAGTGTGCCCAGGACCATCTACTCCCTGAGAATGACTGCTGAGCTGCAGAGGCGTCCTAGGCTGGGAGTCAGGAAACCAGGGTTCTGACTAGCTTTGTTCCTTCCTGGCTGGCCATGTGATCTTGGGCCAGACACTTTTCCTTTCTGGGCCTCAATTTCCTCTTCTTAAGACAAGGGGGACAGAGCAGATGACTCCCAGGTCCCCTTTCAGCTTAGAGAATGGGAGGGGCCAGTCAGAGATTAGGAGGTCTCTCTTTGTGCTAGTGCTTTGAGGATGTCCCTGTCTGAGGGCCACTTGCAAGGGTGGGGATTTCTAATAGTAGTACACTTTGGACCTTAGCACTTCCCCTGCCAACATGCCATGTGGCCACAGGCCAGACCTTCACCCACACAGACATCCGCTCCCAACTCTCCAAGTTCCTGAGGGTGACCCAGGGCCCATCAAAGGCCAGACCCCTGAGCCCTTCTCCTACCAGCTGCCCCTCCAGGTCCACCCTGCCTTACACTTGTGAAGCTGGGCTCCTTTTTACAAGAATGGTGCTGAGTGCATTCTGATTGCAAACGGGCTAGTTGAAAAGGATTTGGGAAATCCAGTGTTCGGAAATCAGAATGCATAGAATACTGCCCAGCACATAGGAGAACATTGTTGAAAAGAATGAGCCTAAAGCAGAAATGGTTTAAACAAATATATAGTCAAAAGCATGGATTCTGAGGCTAGGTGGCCTGGGTTTGCATCCTGACTCACATTGGGACCTCTGTGACTCAGTTTCCACAACTGCAAAATAGGGGTGATAATGAGGCAGGCAGGCCTGCGGAAATAGGCGCTGGCCCCCACGCCCCCCATAGCTCATCCCTGGAGCAAGGTTCACATTCCAGGAAATAAGCAACCTCAGCCTCATGTGACTACGCAGGCTAATCTCTTCCTGACCCTCCTCTGGGAGGGGACAGAAGGCCGAGCTAATGGTCACCTGCTTCTGTTTCTGTAACTGCTTGCTTGTGTGCTCACACATCCGTCCCCGCTGTATGTTTGAACTAACCAATCCCAGGTAGCTCTGTGAAGGTAGGGCCCCACTAACCAATCCCAAATAAACTCATGTATGCACCCCTATTCCCTATAAAATATCCTCACACAGGGAAGATGGGGCTCAGCCTCTGGATACGAGTCCACTGAGCCACGAGCTAGCACAACCTGTGTGGCGTTGGCAACACCTTCAGAGCAACTCCAGGAACAATAATGGTAATTACTTCCTATGGCTGTTATGAAGGGTCCCTGGTGGCACAAAGGTTAAATGCATGACTTCTAAAGATGGAAAGGTCAGTGTTCGAACTGTAAGGACCAAACTGATTTTACCTGATTTTGCCTACCTAGAAACTGCTTGACTAAACTCTAGTCAGGCTCAGGAAAGTATTTTAAATAGACAAGGCCTCAGTTATTCCCTCCAGAGGCAAGGTCAATCTCCATTCTGTACATTAGCCTGAACACGTACTCTAGCTCCAAGAATATGATATATGTATAAATAGCCAGGCAGCTCAAGGCCAGAGGCCAGATGTTTTCCTTTACCCTAGCCTAAGAACAAAGACCACCAGTCCTGACCAA
>NW_006408814.1:2212052-2218870 GCF_000296735.1 Chrysochloris asiatica | reverse complement strand
GCTCCTGGGTGGTCTTTGGGGACCCTGAATTCTGGGCATAACAGAACCCACAAGAAAGTCCATGGGAGACTGATGTGGCAGCCTGCTTCTGTAGTCGAGAAAACCCTATAGGGCAGGTCTACTCTTTCGTATAAAGGCGATGTAAGTTGGAATTGACTTTACAGCACACAACAACAACATGACTGTTATGAGTGTTAAGTGTGTTAGTATTTGTAAAGTGTTTAGACCTGTGCCTGGTGCAAACAAATATTAGATAAATAACACCTCTCAGAGGCAGCAAAATGTTTGGGCATCTTTCCTTTCAGAAATATTTTCTATATATATAATTGTAACTTTAATACTTTGTCTTTTTAATCTACTGTTGGTTGCAGGTTGATTGCCCTGGAAAGCAGACTCTGATTCCCAGATTAGCATGCAGGTTTATTAGGTTTACTACAGAGTGCTCTTGGGATCAACGGTGTGGGGCCAGAGGAAGGCGATGGGCTACAATACAGTCTCAACATGGTCTCAGCCAACCCCACGGGGAGCTAGACAGTAGTGTCACCATGGTTGGTGCCACCCAGTGGAAAAATCCATGATGTGTGCACACCCTATGGGCTTCCTGCCATACTAGACCATACAGAATATTGTTGTAGTTAAGTGCTTTCAAATCGGTTCTGACTCATAGTGACCCTGTATAGGGTTTCTGAGGAGTGGTTGTTGAGTATGAACTACCGACCTTGTGGTTCAAATTGACCTTGAGGTCAAGTGCTTATCATACAGATGTGTGATAAACACATGCTGTTGTAATTGCTTACATATAATATTTCTTAGGTTTTATGAGTACTAACAACACAATTAGGAAGACAGGTGACCCGATGGACTGTGGAAACTATCAGACAATATCATATGACATGCTAGTAAAATGTTGCTGAAGATCATTAAAAAATGGTTGTAAACAGTACATGGACAGGGAGCTTCTAGAATTTTAAGCCAGATTCAAATGAGGACATGGAACAAGGGATATCATTGCTAAGGTCAGATGATCTTGGCTGAAAGCAGAGAATATCGGAAAGATGCCTTCTTGTTGTTGTTGTTATTGTTAGGTGCCATGGAGTAGATACCAACCCATAATGACCGTATGCACAGCATAACAAAACACTACCTGATCCTGGGCCAACCTCATTACTATTGCCACATTTGAGTCCATCGATGTTGCCACTTGGCCAATCCATCTCATTGGGGGTCTTCCGCTTTTTCTCCAACCCTCCATCTTACCAAACAAGATATCCTTTTCCAGTGACTGGTCCCTCCTGACAACATGTCCAAAGTATGAGAGACAAAGTTTGGCCATCCTGGCCTCCAAGGAGCACTCTGGCTACACTTCTTCCAAAACGGATCTATTGGTTCTTCTGGCAGCCAATGGCACCTTCAATACTCTCCCCCAACACCATAACTCAAAGGCATCAATTCTTCTATGGTTTTCCTTATTCACTGTCCAGCTTTCGCATGCATATGAGGTTATTGAAAATACCGTGGCTTGGGTCAGGTGCAACTTAGTCCTCAAGCTGACATCTTTGCTCTTCAACACTTTAAAAAGGTCTTGTGCAGCAAGCAGATTTGCCTAATGCAATATACCATTTGATTTCTTGACTGCTGCTTCCCTGAGTGTTGATAGTTGATCCAAGAAGAATGAAGTCCTTGACAACTTCAATCTTTTCTCTGTTGATTAGAATGTTGTTTATTGGTCCAGTGGTGAGGATTTTTGTTTTCTTTACATTGAGGTGTAATCCATACTGAAGGCTGTGGTCTTTGATCTTCATCAGTAAATGTTTTAAGTCCTCTTTACTTTCAGCAAGCAGGGTTGTATCATCTGCATATTGCAGGTTATTAATGAGTCTTCCTCCAATCCTGATGCCACGTTTTTCTTCATAGAACCCAGCTTCTCAGATTATTTGCTCAGCATATGGGTTGAATGAGTATGGTGAAAGAATACAACCCTGTTGCACACCTTTTTTTAAATTTTAAACCATTCAGTGTTCCCATGTTCTGTTTGAACAACTGCTTCTTGGTCCAGATTCCTCATGAGCACAATTAAGGTTCCAGAATACTCATACTTCACAATGTTGCCCATAGCTTGTCATGATCCATGCAATCAAAAGGCTTTATGTAGTCAATAAAGCACAAGTAAACATCTTTCTGATATTCTCTGCTTTCAACCAAGATCCATTGGACATCAGCAATGAGATCCCTCGTTCCACAGCATCTTCTGAATCCGGCTTGAACCTCTGGAAGTTCTCTGTCAATGTACGATTGTAGCCATTTCTATATGACCTTGAGCAAAACTTTCAACTGCTTAGATCATAACAAGCTATGGATAACATTGTGAAGAATGGGAATCCCAGAACATTTAATTGTATTCATGAGAAACCTGTGCATAGACAAAGAATCAGTCATTTGAACAGAACAAAGGGTTACTGAACGGCTTAAAAACAGAAAAGCTGTTTGCCAGGGCTGTATCCTTTCACCATTTGATCAGTATGATGAGCAAATCATCTGAGCAACTGGAATATATGAAGAAGAACATGGCATCAGGTTTGGAGGAAGACTTACAGACAATTTGCAATATGCCGATGATGACACCTTGCTTACTGGAAGTAAAAAAGACTTGAAAAACTTGCTGATGAAAATCAGAGACCACAGCCTTAGATCTGAATTGCACCTTAATGTAAAGAAAATGCACATCCTCACAATTTTGGACCAATAAATACATCATGATAAATGGAGAAAAAATTGAAGTCAAAGACTTTGTTTTGCTTGGATCCACAACCAATACTCATGGAAACAGCAATCAAGAAATCAAATGACATATTGCCTTCGGCAAATCTGCTGCAAAAGACCTCTTTAAAGTGTTCAAGACCAAGAGGATTAAGGTGAGCCTACCTAAGCCATGGTATTTTCAATCACCTCATATACATGTGAGAGTTGGAAAACGAATATGGAAGACCTTAGTAGAATCCATGCATTTGAATTATGGTGTTGGAGAAGAATATTGAAAGTACCATGGTATGCCAGAAGAATAAACAAATCTATCTTGGAAGAAGTATAGCAAGAATGCGCCTTAGACCATAAAGGGTGAAGAGCACGGGTGGAATGTGGGACCCTATCCAGAGAAGCAGTGACACCAGAGATGGAGGCAGAGATGGCATGGAGAGAGGGAGCAGCTGAGGACTCTAGACTCTTGAAAAGAGAAAGACTGAGTGCTGGCAGACAAGAGGCAGGTTTGTAGAATGTGCCCTTTGGTTGTTGAAATTGTTCTATACTCCTGAGTGTTTTTGTGTACATCTCCCCCCCAAAACAAACAAACAAAACAGAGGGAATAGAAACAAATATTGTTGAATGATGATGCACGGAGGAGATTGTAATCATTGCAATGAAATGAGTGTAAAACTGGTGTTCTCCCATGTAAACTATCACTCAGTTCACAATAAAAACTTTAATTAAAAGAAAAGAAAGAATGCTACTTAGAAGTGAGGATGGTGAGACTTTGTATCTTGTGCTTTGGACATGTTAACAGGGGGGATCAGTCCTTGGAGAACATCATGCTTGAAAAGCGGAGGTTCAGCACAAAAGAGGAAGACCACCAATGAAATGGATTGACACAGTGGCAGTAACAATGGGTTCAAACACAACAATTGTGAACATGGTTCAAGACTGGGTAATGTTTCATTCTGTTGTACATTGGGATTATGAGTTGTAACTGGTTCAATGGCACCTAAGAACAATAAACAAGGACCCCTGATGGCATAAAGACTTAATAGGCATTCCATTGCTAACTGAAGTCACTGGATGTGATTTCAACACATCCAGTGACTCTGTGGGAGAAAGACCTGATCATCTGTCCCAAAAAGTATTCTAGCCAAGAAAACCCTACGAGGCCATTCTACTCTATCAGATGAGGTTGCTATGACTCAGAATTCACTTGATGGAACCCAACAACATTCAGCAAATACTTACTGAGCAACAATGTGCTCCGCACTATTGGAAACACTCAGAAGACAGCAGCAAACAAAACAGGGATAGTTGTTTGCATGTAGCTTATATTCTAGTAGTGGGAGACAGTAAAGAAATAGTAAATTTGATTATGAGAATTGATAGGGAGAAAATTCAAGTAGAGAGCGGATGTTGGAAGATCGTAATTTTAGACAGAGTGCCCATTCACAAATTCATTTATTCATTCAATCAGAAGCGATTTGTTGAGCACAAACAGACAAACATTTACCAGATAGCTCATCTGTGACACTGTAGGAGAAGTACTGCACTGCTAATTAAAAGGTTGGTGGTTGGAACCCACCAGTTGCTCCTTGGAATCTCTGTACAACAACAATGATACAGCTATCGTTCATTTTGTGATCTGATGTGGTCCTCGTCCATTTTCTCATACAACTGATTTTTGCAGAATGGCCTGGTCATTGGAACCTAACCATGTCGATAAGTGAGGAATGGGTATAGTACTATAAATCGTATTTCTGTAAATGCCATCCTATTTATAATTTTAGTGTCATTACTAAAGAAGAAATGGAAGTATGGGGACAGAGGTCCGAATATCATACTGTAGTGAAACTCTTTTCAGAAAGGCTGTAATTGATACTGATACTAACATCATATGAATATCTGTTTCAATGCATCCTTACCAGCAATGAGACTGCTTAATTAAAATTTTTGTCATATGAATGTATATTAATTTTCTACTGCTGCAGAACAAATGACCAGAAATTTAGTAGCTTAAAATAACACACATTTATTATTTCACAGTTTCCATGGACCAAGAATCCTGGCTTTGCTAAACTGGGTACTCTGTTATCAAGTATCAACTGCCTTCCTACCTAGAGTCCTGATTGTGGAAAAATTTATTTCTTTGTGTTTGTATGGCTGAAGTCTCTTTTTTCTTGCTAATTGTTAGCTGAAAGACATTCATCTCTTAAAGTCTGTCCTCAGTCTTTTGATGTGGTCCCCTCCTCTCAAAACATGGCAGTTCACTTCTTCAAGACCAGCAGGAGAATCTCTGACTTCTTTGACTGTCTGAGCTTTGAGAAAGCTTAAGCCCTCTATTAAAGGGCCACCCAGGATAATCTTCCTTTTGATTGACCCAAAGCCAACTGATTAGGAACTTTAATTATGTCTGCAAAATTCCTTCACCTTTGCCATATAACATAATCACAAGAGTGATATCCCTTCATATTCACAGATCCTTTCACCCTACAAAGAAGCCCTGTTTGTACAACTGCCTCTTGGTCTATGTACAGGTTCCTTGTGAGTACAATTAAGTGTTCCAGAATACTCATTCTCTGCAGTGTTGTCCATAGCTTGTCATGATCCACACAATCAAAAACCTTTGCATAGTCTATAAAGCACAGGTAAGCATCTTTCTGGGATTCTCTGCTGACTTGTTAGGTGCCACCGAGTCAGTACTGACTCATAGTGACCCTATGTACAACAGAACAAAACACTACCCAGTCCTGGGCCAACCTCACAATTGTTACCACGCTTGAGCACATTGATGCTGCCACTCTGCCAATCCATCTTGCTAGGGGTCTTCCTCTTTTTTTCTAACCCTTTCAGCCATTTTAAAATTATCTTTAGCAAAATTTTACTGACATCTGATATTAATGTTATTGTTCTATGACTTCTGCATTCTGTTGGGTTACCTCTCTTAGGAATGGGCACAAAAATGGATCTCTTCCAATCAGTTGCCCAGGTAGCTGTCTTCAAAATTTTTTGGCATACATTGCACAGATGCCTACAATGCTGCATCAGCTTGTTGAAAGATTTCAATTTGTATTCCTTCAATTCCCGAGTCTTGTTCTTTGCCAATGTCTTCAGTGTACATTGGGAGTCTTCCTTCAGTACTATTAGTCCTTGATCATATCATATGATCTTTGGGCCAGTGAATCTGTGCATCACTTCCATCTTCATTTGATGCTTTCTGCATCATTCAATATTTTGCCGAAAGAATCCTTCAGTATTTCAAGTCGAGGTTTGAATATTTTCCTCAGTTCTTTCAGCTTGAGAAATGCTAAGCATGTTCTTCCCTTTTGGTTTTCCATCTCCAGATCTTTGTACATTTCATTATAATATTTAACTTTGTCTTCTTGAGCTTCCCTTTGAAGTTATCTATTCACCTCTTTAACCTCCTCATTTCTTCCATTTGCTTTAGCATCTCTATGCTGGAGAGCAAGTTTCAAGTCTCTTCTGACACCTTTTTCTTCTTTCTTGTCTTCTTAATGATCTTTTGCTTTCTTCCTGTATGATGTCCTTGATGTCATCCCCAAACTTTTCTGGGTGTTTGATCATTAGTGTCTAATGCATCAAATTTGTACTTGAGATGATCTTTAAATTCAGGTGGGATATGTTCAAGGTCATATTTTGGTTCTTACAAACTTTTTAAAATTTTCTTCAGGTTTCATCTTGAACTTGCATATGAGCAATTGATGGTTTGTTTCACAGTCGGCTCCTGGCCTTGTTTTGGCTGATGATATGGAGCTTTTCTACCGTCTCTTTCCACAGATGTAGTCAATTTGACTTCTGTGTATTGCATCTGATGAGGTCCATAAGTAAAGTCACCTTTTATGTGGTTTTAAAAAGGTAATGTTAGAGGAACAAACAAGATGGCGGATCGGGTGGATGTATAGCAGAGAGCTCCACCAACAACAACACAGAATACCCGACCAAGCAGGCTAAGGGGATGGTCCCAGAACTCTGAACCACATATAAAGGAATACTTAGAAGGTTGGAAGGCTCACCGCTGGGGGAATTTGTGGCAGAAGCAAGAAATCTAT
>NW_006408814.1:2195066-2208917 GCF_000296735.1 Chrysochloris asiatica | reverse complement strand
TAAAAAAAAAAAAAAAAGTAATGTTAATATTTAAGTAACCACTGCACAATTATCAAAGCTAAGCAATTGACTTTGGTGCAATGTTTATTAAACTACAAATCTAATTCAATTTCACCAGTTTTCCCTTTTCTGTTCCAGGATCCATCCCACGATCTCACCTTGTCATCATGTCTCCCTTGTCTCCTTCCATCTGATAGTCAGTCTCTCAAGGTTTCTTTGCCTTTCATGATGTTGACATTTTTGTGTCAATTATGTATAGACACAATTGTTTTTTGAAGAATGTCCCAAAACTTGTGATTGTCAGATGTTTTTCATAATTAGATTGGTAATGCAGTTTTTTGAAAGGCCTCAAAGAAGTGACATTGTGTCCTTCTCACTGCACTATATCAGGGGGTCTATGATGTCACTAAGTCTTAACATTGATGTTAACCTTGATCACTGATTTATCAAGGAAAGTCTGCTGAGTTTCTCCAACTGTAATGTTACCACTTTCCTTTGCAATGAACAAATATCCTGAGACTATACAAATATCCTCTTTCTCTTCAAACATTTGTCCCTAGATTTTGTTATCCATTGTCAGAATTTTACCTAGTAGTACCAAAAAGAAACACACCAGAAGAAACTTTGTATCCATGAGCAGTCATCTGGAGCAGACAATACACAGCCTACAGGAGCAGCAGAACAGTGGGTTTGTTGACAATTTGGCAGGTGATTTGGAGTGTACTGGAGAGCGCTCCTCAAACCACAACTTCTGAACCACTGCCTTGGCCATTTTCTCCACCATTAGAATGAGCTTCCAGGTCAGGGAGGGCGTCACTGGACAGTCTTTAGGACCAAGTAACAATGTCTATTTTTCATTGTTCATTTTTCTATAGAGAGTACAGCAGGGACTGCCTGAATGTTCTAGAAAAGAAAGAGTAGGTGTGGGAGGGGGTCTACTATCTCCAAAGAGGATGCTGGGAAAGAAGACAAGAGTGTGGGAAGGCAGGACTGTGTCCCATACTTAACAGTTATTTTGCTCACAGCTGCCAGGAGGGGACTTATAAAACTGAAGAGAAGTGTGTCATTCTCTTTCTCAAAGCTCTTCAGTGTTTTCTCTTCTTCTTTTTTTTTTTTTTTTTTTTTAACAAAACCCAGAATTCTTATTAGCCTTGAAGGCCTCTCAACCTCATGCCATGGCGTGTCCCCCCTTGCTGTCTTCCCTCCAGCTTCCCTGACTTCTTTTCTCTTCCTATTCAGGTCCTCTGCTAGCCTTTGTGTAAATTAGAAAAAGGTTCACCGTCTTGGTGGACAGATGAGAAAGAGAGTTTTATTCCTTCCACTTGGGCACCACTTTCGTTAACGGCATACAGCAACCCTGTCTTGGATATGTTGCTAGTTTTGCCATCAAGATAACTCTGACTCATGGTGACCACATGGTTTATTGACATCAGTATGGATTTATGAATATTTATTTTATTTCATACATCTATTGTCTTAATTATTAGCATCTGATTATTCTCTGAGGGTCCTAACTACTATTTGTAGTTAGTGCAAATAATTTGCACCCAATTACTAAGCTAAAGGTCAGCAGCTCAGACCCACTCAGTGATGCTTTGGATGAAAGGCCTGGTGATCTGCTTCTGTAAAGGTTGTTGTTAAGTGCATTCCTTCAGTTCTAACTTACAGTGACCCTGCATAGGGCTTCCAAGGTCTGGCTGGTGGGTTTGAACCACTGACCTTGCAGTTAGCAGCCTAATGCTAATCCTACAGCATCACACCAGGACTCCTCTGTAAATAATTATTGTTGCTGTTGTCATCAACAGCATCATCCCTGAGTCAGTACCGACTCATAGCCACCATGTATCTAGGAAATCCTATGGTGTTGTTCGACTTTGTAACACATGGGGTTGCCAAGAATCAGAGCCAACTCAACCAGCAATGAGTTTGGTTTGATTTTGGGTTATTATCTGCCCTTTTCATCCACATCATTCTTTTCTCCCTCTGCTCAGCCATTTTTCCCTAGGAACAGAGGCATAGCTGAGGTAAGGCAGGTATGGCACGTGCGCTGGACGCCACCTGAAGGGGTGACACTGAGCAATTCCTATCAACCATTGCAGTTTCCATCGCCACCTGTTAAGAGATGACTCAGCAGGTGACACTAATACTTTGATATTTGAGAGCCTCCATGGGTCAAGGCAGACTGTGTGGACTTGCTCTGCTGAGTGTAGACAGAGAAGAAACAGACTTTGAACACATCCTAGACCCATTTCATCAATGAAAGCCAGGAAGGTACCGTTATCATTTTCAAGTGGTGACCTGCCATAGTGAATCAAGTAAAAGATTAATGAGCTTGCCTTGAATTTTTTTTTTTTTTTAAGTTTTTATTGTGAACAGAGTGATAGTTTACAGGGAGAACATTGGCTTTACACCATTGTTTCATTGTAAAGATTATAATCTCCTCTGTGCATCATCATTCAACAGTATTTGCTTCCATTCCCTTTGTTTGTTTGTTTGTTTGTTTGTTTGTTTGTTTGTTTGTTTGTTTGTTTGTTTTTTGGGGGATGTGCACAAAAACGCTCAGGAATATATAATAATTTACACCACCAAAGGGCACATTCTGCAAGCCTGCTTCCTGGCTGCCAGCACCCAATCCCACTCTTTCCACGAGTCCAGAGTCCTCAGCTGCTCCCTCTCTCTGTGTCCCCATTTGTGCCTCCATCTCTGGTGTCATTGCTTCTCTGGATAGGATCCTGCATTCCACTTGTGCTCTTCTTCCTTGATGGTCTTAGGGTCCTCTGTTTCTGGACTGTAACTGTAAGATTAACTATTCCCCTGTTTTTGTTACAAAACTTCTACCTTTACAGTTGTGACAGTTGCAATTAGTCATGATAACATTTACTCGCTATTGAATCATTAGAATCTTATCTCCATCTCTTTTCATCAGACCTGTAGAGACAAGATGTAAGCTATTCACTGGGGTCTCTACCTTCCTCCACACACTCTTAAGCTAAATTCCCTCTTGAAAACGTGTAAGCCAGTCATTTTGTGCCTTTATAGCTCCTCATTTTCGGTGTCTAAGTTACCTGTCCCTATCTACCCTGTATACAGATGGGACAGGATTGATACTTGATGTGAAGACTCCTTCCTTCTCAATAGTTATCTTGAGTTACTACATCCATAAGTATAGGTCAAATTCATCAAATTGTAGCAGTTTACCCTCGTTTCCTTTATTTAAAAATGTTGTTATTTTATCTTCCTCTCTAGTCAAGTTCTGATTATCAAGCCATCAAGGCTAGGTCAAATGGGTACTATCTACAAGTTTCTTGTGCATCTCCCCTCACTTCATACCAGCCAGATGCTTTACTCTCAGCTCTAGCCCTGCATGGTTATGTCCTTGTCCATGGTCTTAGGAGTCTCCAGGTCTCACCACACTTCGGAACAACCAGCCCTTCCTCTTCTCTGTCTTATCTCCATGTCAATGGGAGTCCATGGACTGTAGTTGAACTCGGCCCATTTCTTCATTGCTGCCTTTCCCCCTCTTCCACTCACCAGTAGATCGACGTGGTCAAAAGCAAGCTTACATGTCTGCTCATGTGTTCCCTTTGAGTTTCAATCTTGAAGGGGGGTTTGTCCTGAGGGACTTGATTGCTTGCCTTGAAGGCTTCCCAGTGAACACTTGCTTGTTCTTGTAGTAACTAATCAGACTGCCATTTTTGTTTGGGATTTTTCCTGTTGATCTTTCTTTGAAGATATATCTTCTGTTGCTCTAGCTGTTTCAGGCTGGTCTGCTTGTCCTTTCTAGTGGTAATGTTCCACCATCCAGAAGGTTCTGGATGGGGCTTAGGATTCCACCTAAGGTCCTATACACTATAAAGGTTCTGCAAGAAGCCTATTTCACTGGGCAAGTTCTAGAACCCCTTTTAGGTATTCTAATTGGTTATAGGCTGAAGATGGGCTTACAAGCTTTCTATAACCATGTTTCCCAACATTCCTTTCTATCCCACTCAAGTGTCTATTTTACAGTAGTAGGCACAAGAAACCAATATTCATAAGACAGTCAAGCATCTTAACATTATTTCCTCTCTTCATACTAGGTCTCCATCCCTGTATCACAGAGCCTTGTTGTTCCAAGGTTGAGCATGCATCACTATTTACCTCTGTCCCATTTAGCCCATGCAAACCTGTCTCAGTGTTCCCCTAGCTACCTTGTTCTTCCACCTCCTCCCCATTCTTGTGTATTACCCTCCCCAAGATCCAAACTATGGTGTGTCTGCCCCCTTCCCTGTGTTTTATAGTCCCCTCCCTCCACCCCTCCAACTCCCCTACTCCACTCCCATCGATAACCAACAAAGAATTTTTTTTCCCCTTTTAGTATGGGTATCTTTTCTTAAGCTTTTACAATAATGGTCTTATGCAATATTTGTCCTTTTGTGACTAATTTCACTCAGCACCATGTCCTCAAGGTTCATCCATATTATGGTGGCTTGCAGCTTCCTTGTTATTCTTCAAGGTAGCATAATATTCCATTGTGTGTATGCACCAAAGTTTGCTTATCCATTCTTGCTTGACTTGTATTTTTGAATTAATAATTATAGTAAAGTTATTTAAAAGATGGATAAAGTTATTTAAAAGGCATTTGGACAGGGACACAATTTCAGCGCTTGTATATATAGACATAATTTTCCTTAGATATGCGTCTGCCTGAGAGGTTGACCCCTACGGATTACTTGTCCTGACTCCCTTGTTTCTGGTAGGGTTCTGCAGAAGGGCACACAACAGGAAGTCAGAGGTTACAAGGGGAAAGGGGTCAGGACATTTCTTCCATGCTTCCTCTTTGCTTTGGGTCATCACATTTCTTACAGTGGCTGTGTTGTTCCTGACAACCCCCTGGCCACAGTTCTTGCTCCTTTCTCTGCTGCTTCAAGCTTAGACACCCTAGTCCCTGGGCATGTGCATCACTTGTCGGTCTTCTTAAGCCTGAGACACCTCTTTAAATAGCCCCTTAACACAAATCCTAACAACCACCTGAGCTGGTTTCCTACCTGGACCCAGATTCACACAATTAGTGGCATGAAGCAGTTCTTCTGTGCTTATTGATTTTTTGGAGCAAATGCCAGCCTCTTGCAGAAAGCTTTGAATTATTTTCTAACGCTTATGGAGGTCTTCTGGAAGGGACTGGTAAAGACAGAGCTAAAAATATACAGCAATCCATGCTGTGATGCCAAGGAAATCTGTGGATACCAAGATTTCATCAAGAAGAAGACATCCTGGCTGGATCTTCAAGGTCAAGTAGAGGTTTTGCTGGAGGAGAGAGGGAAGAGCTGTCCAGGAAGAGAAATCAACATGTGCTAAAGCACAGAGGATAAACTATGAAGAGGAGGGAGCTAGGAGTTCTCATCTAGGCTCTCCTCCTGGCAGCTGTGTAACATTGAGCAAACCACACTCCTCTCTCCCTGCTCCCCACTTTCTCCTAAATACAGATGAGGATGTTAGCCTAAACAGCATTTCTCAAACTGATGTGCATGCCAATCTTGTTATAAATTCAGATTCTGATTCCACCAGGTAGGTGGGGCCTGAAATTCTCCATCTCTACTTAACTCACAGGTGATGCTGATGTTGCCCATTGGGAATCTTACTTCTAGAGCACGGAATGATCTCTAAGTTTTCGCCAAGCACAATTCTACAACTCTGTTAATGCTTGTTCTTATTCTTCATTACGGTGGCCACTCCGGAAAACATTGATTCACATTGGAAGATTATGATTTATTATGGACACCTGTGGTTCTGAATTTCTGTATGGTTCTCTGGAGTCAAGGCTGTGATCTTTACGACACTTTTCCCCAGCCTTCAGCTCCTTCACCTGCAGATATGGGTTTACACACACTCACACAAATACACACACTTACAATAGTAATAACAGTGAAGACTCAGTATGGTTTGAGGGTTGTGTGGACTGGGGTTGGCCATGTGGATAGACCCTTCACCCCAGGGCCTGGGATAAAATCTAAGGGACTTGAGGACCCTCCCCTATCTCCTCATGCCCCCTTTGCCTTTGTAATTGGCAACATCAAAAATCCCACAAGTAACCTCCTTTCACTAATATTTGTAGGCCCCGAGGAGCTTCTGCTAACTTGAAAACTCAGCAGGAAGCAATTATTTAATATTTGCCAGAGCTCACATCATTGGATTCTTTTTCTGGAATTCCAGAAGGGCCCTTGCTTTTACAGATGGGTAAACTTAGATCTAGAGAAGGAGAGGGACTGGTTCGGGTTACACAGTGAACCCATCTCTTTGAACTGGAGAGGATAAACCCAGATGTGTGGCCAGTCAGGTGTTGTTTCTTGGTTAGGCCTTTCCGGGCAGGCTGCCCTAGACCACCCTGAAGATCAGTGACCTAGTGACCTTGTATTATGCAGATGTGGGTTCAAATCCTAGATCTATTTTTAACCAAGAAATATTGAGCACCTACTGTATGCCAGGTATTACAACTGTGGTGAATCACATAACATCTTTACAAGATAGAAATACTAAAACTGGACTTATTAATATTTAGACCTATCTTATATGATGCCTACATGTCAGGTCTTGTTGTTGTTAAGTACCATGGAGTCAGTTCCGACTCATAGTGACTCTTCACAGGGTTTCCGAGGCTGCAAATCTTTATGGGAGCAGAAAGCCTCCTCTTTCTCCCATGGAACAGCTGGTAGTTTTGAACTGCAGACCTTGAGGTTAGCAACCCGACTTGTAACCACTACACTACCAGAGCTCCTTGTCAGGTCTATTGCCATAGAATTCACACATTTTGATTCCCATAACAGTACCACGAAGTTTTTTGTTACCGGTGATTCCAGGTCATGGCAATCCCATGTATCCAGTAGATGGGCTCCGTGCGGTATTCAAGGCTGTGACCATACACAAACAAATCAGGAGACCAGTCTTGTGAGATACCTCTGGATGGGTTTGAACCGCAACCTTTTGGCTAGTGGTCAAATATCCATTTGTGACAACTGGGAATTCCAGGCACTAGTATTCCCACATTGAAGGAAATTGAGGCCCGGAGAGTTAGGTTGTCCAAGGTCACACAACTGGCAGAGTTGGGATTGAAACTTCAGGTGAGCTCATCAATTGTGCCACCACTGACTCTTCCCTGAAACTGTGCTCCAGTGAGATGGGCATTGTTTTTTATCTTTACTGGGCATTAGAAGAAATAGAGGACCAGAAACGTTATGTAACATTTGGAAAACTATGCAGACCATGAAGGCCTGGGTTGATGTTTGAAACCAGGGCCAGGTAACTCCATAGGCCAGGTTCTGATCAACCTCCAGCCACTCACAGAAGCTCTCTAAGCCTCAGGTGCCTCATCTGGAAAATAGGAGCACACTGTCAACATTTGGAGGTTGTCGTGAGGATGAAATGACACCTTTGTAGAGGTTGGCCCAGGTACGGGCAAGCAATTCCACTCATGGTCACTGATGGGACACAAACGATTGGAGAAGGCTCCTCTCTGGGATTCATTTTTCCTTTCCCTTTCCCCGCAGGGCACCACTCCCACACCTTTAACGAGTTATGTTTACAAAGCTGAGGTGCTTTATACTGTCAGCATTTCCAACAAGGAACCCACTAGAGGGCAGTGCTTAGTCCAGAAAGGAAGTTGCCCCAATGGTGAGCTTCTAGGTAGCCAAGTTGCCAGGAGCCAGCCCCACCAAACTTATTCCAGGGTTTTTCCAAAGAGGAATGTGGCCGTCGGCGATAAGAATTGCACTGAGTCATGGGTCGTGATGAATTCAAAATCTTCTTAGTACATGCTTTATTCTTCTCATTTCTATGCTACTTTACTCTCTCATTCTTTACTGTCCTGCTCATTCTTTACTCCCCTGCTCTCCTGCTCATCTCTTCTGCTTCTTTTCTCCCTTCCCCTGCTCCTACTTTCATTCTCTCCTCCTGGTTTTTTAGTCCCCTTCCATTTCTTTACTTCCCCCTCTTGCTTTCCCTCTCTGATCTTCTTCTTACATGCTTTATTATCCTTCCATTTATTCCTTCTCCTTCTCCTCTCCTGCTTTATTCTTATGCCATTATTTTTCCTTCGCCACTACTCCCTTTATTCTCTACATTCCTTCTACTTCTCTCCTTCCACATTCCTCCTTACACTAATCCCCTCCTTCTGCATTTCTCCTTATTCTTTTTCTTATCTCCTCCTTTCTTCCTCTTACTTCCTCCTCTCTCTACTTACTCATATTCCTTCTTCCTTCTTTCTACTTACCTCTACTTTTTCTTATTCTATCTTACAACCCCCTTATATACCATTACAAAAAAACATTGCTTTCATAGTAATCAATGACATTGAAATACAATCAAGTCTGGGGCACATTCTTCATGATTTACAACAGGGATGAAAAGTTACAGCAAAGAGACATTATCTCAAGGCATAGGAGACATTTTGGCACCTTGAAACCTTTTAGTTAAACATTTGTTCCTACATAAATCTATTCTTTTCTCTGAGAAGCAAGTTAACCTTTACCTGTTTCTTGACCTTTGTTAGTCAAATCTTAAGTTATCAAGCCTAATTGTCAGGTGCAATTTACACTTCCATAACTTCCTCCTACAGAAACATCCCTTTCAGGAAAGCTGAGGCTATGAAAACAATTCCCCTATTTTATTGCCTTAAACTGAGTCTACAAGGAAGAATGTTTACATCACTAAACCTAAGCTGGTAGTAATTCAATTGACAAATCCTGTCTCCTAATAGTCTTAAGAACATTGTTAATATAAGTATTAAAACTACCTAAGATTACAAGTAAAATAAGATGTAAATAATATATGGCTTCTAACTTTTAATAAAAATATACTAAAGTGTAGGAAGGTCAAAAATCTAAAGTAAAAAGGATACTAATAAAATCATGAATAAATCAGAGAATGATTCAAAAAGAGGAAAATTTAACTAGGGATCTGCGCACAGAATATTAAATCCTTGTAGCTCTGCTATCCAAGGAAAATAATCCATTGTTGCTTTGCAAAAACAATGAATTCTTCTATGCCCAGGTTTCCCCGTGTCTCATTTATTTATTTTAATTCCTCAATTAATATGTCTCAATTTATTTATTTTATTCCTTAATTAATTATGGCTCTTGCCACCAAGTGAAAGTCTTGTTTGGGGTTTTATTCCCCCACTAATTCACCCATTTAAAGAGCACAATTCTGTGGGTTTTAGTACACTTGCAGAGCAGTGCAACTGTCACCACAATCTAATTTTAGAATATTTCCAACACACCAGAAGAAACCTTGTGTCCATGAGCAGTCATCTGGAGCAGACAATACACAGCCTACAGGAGCAGCAGAACAGTGGGTTTGTTGACAGTTTGGCAGGTGATTTGGAGTGTACTGGAGAGTGCTCCTCAAACCACAACTTCTGAACCACTGCCTTGGCCATTTTCTCCACCATTAGAATGAGCTTCCAGGTCAGGGAGGGCGTCACTGGACAGTCTTTAGGACCAAGTAACAATGTCTATTTTTCATTGTTCATTTTTCTATAGAGAGTACAGCAGGGACTGCCTGAATGTTCTAGAAAAGAAAGAGTAGGTGTGGGAGGGGGTCTACTATCTCCAAAGAGGATGCTGGGAAAGAAGACAAGAGTGTGGGAAGGCAGGACTGTGTCCCGTACTTAACAGTTATTTTGCTCACAGCTGCCAGGAGGGGACTTATAAAACTGTGAAGAGAATTGTGTCATTCTCTTTCTCAAAGCTCTTCAGTGTTTTCTCTTCTTCTTCTTCTTTTTTTTTTTTTAACAAAACCCAGAATTCTTATTAGCCTTGAAGGCCTCTCAACCTCACGTGTTTCCCCTTGCTGTCTTCCCTCCAGCTTCCTGACTTCTTTTCTCTTCCTATTCAGGTCCTCTGCTAGCCTTTGTGTAAATTAGAAAAAGGTTCACCGTCTTGGTGGACAGATGAGAAAGAGAGTTTTATTCCTTCCACTTGGGCACCACTTTCGTTAATGGCATACAGCAAGCCTGTCTTGGATATGTTGTTAATTGTTGTCAAGTTGGCTCAGACTCCTAACAGAATGAATGTTTCTGGGTCCTCTGTTATTTTCATGATCTTTGATATGTTTCAACCCATGGTTGCAGCTGTTGTGCCAATTAATCCATCTCATTAAGGATTTTCCTTGTTTTCCTTGACCCTCTTCTCTACCAAACATCATGTCCTTACCTAGGGATTGGTCTTTCCTAAGGAGCTCTGGTAGCGTAGTGGTTACAAATTGGGCTGTGAACCTTAAGGTCAGAGGTTTGAAACTACCAGCTGAAACGTGGGAGAAAGATGAGGCTTTTTACTCCCGTAAAGATTTACACCCTCGGAAACCCTATACAGGGTCGCTATGGGTCGGAACCGACTCGATGGCACATAACAACAACAACAACAATGTCCTAAGATAAGATGAAGCTTGGCCATCCTCCCTTCTAAGGATCATTTCAGTTTTATTTCTTCTAAGACTAACTGATTCACTCTTTCGGCAGTTCATGGACTATTCAACATCTTTGCCAACAACACAATCCAAATGCATCAATTATTCTTGCCTTTTTTTTTTTTTTTTTCATTGTACAGCTTTTGACTCATTTCAGAACATGTCTTAAACATGCCAAAGGCCAAACAGGCAAGCTTTTGGCAGCTGGTAGAACGCAAACATCATGGGATGACTGCTGTGTGGTCTGGGGAAAGGGACTCAATAGAAAAGGTGAACAATCCCCACTGTGGGGTATTGGCAGTGCTGTGAACATCGATGAGAATTAAATGAAGAGTTGTGCCTGACTCCTGTGGGGGCTGGATCAGTGTCCTCCTTTCCCATGTGGCATCAGGGGCACTACTTCTATTTAACAGAAAATCAATGATAACAGAGACACATGCATTTTTCTTAAAACAAAAACAAGTACAACTTTTTATCTGCTTTTCTTCCTTACTAATGCTTCAATCCATTTTCTTTTACGATCACAGCCCTTGTTGAACTCTGAACAACAGCAACAGATTTCTAATTTGTGCCTGTTCTCTTTCATCTTGCCCTATCCAATTTCTCTCAGACTTCATAACAAAGTAATTTTAAAATGAAATTGTGTTATGTCATCTCACACCTCAACTCCTGCTTCAAGCCCTTGAGGTGTTATGGTGTTCATCTTCTGGTCTCAGCCCAAATGTCAGATGCTCAGGCCTTCTATGCCTGCTCAATCCATCTGAAGCTCAGCACTATTATTATTAGCTGCTACCAAGTCAGCTTTGACTCCTGGTGACCTTATATCAAACACAGTGAAATTTGGCCAGGTTCCGGGCCATCTTTTTGATTGCTGGTATGTTTGAGTCTCTTGCTTTGGCTGATGTGTGTCAGTCCTTCTTCCTGACCCCCGACTTTACCAAGCATGATGGACTTTTCTAGTGATTTGTCATTCCTAGTGATGGGCCCCACGTTAATTGAGCTGAAGTCTTGCCATCTCACTTCTAAGGAGCATGTTCTGAGATAGCCCCATCTGATGTTCCTCCCACCAAAGAAACACACCAAATTCCAAGGTGAGTCTCGGCTGGTGATCAGGGCCTGACGAGTTATGGAGAAGAGTCAAGGATGAGACTGAGTGGAAACCACAATAGCCTCTGATCTCTGGGCCACGTTTCTGCTTTGGGAACAAAGCCTGGGTCGGAGAGCACAGACCTCCAGTGTGGAACAGGTCAGACAGGCTGTGCAAAACAGCTGTTGAACAGCAACACTGTACTAGTGGCAGGACCAATTGTCTCAGGGTTTACAAGACTGACTCCACAAGAGAACGGGCTGTACAGACTCACTACACAAAAGTGACACCATGTGGTCATAACAGGAACAGCAAGCCCATGAACAAACCCACTCTACAATCGTGTGATATTTGGACGACTCACTCCATCTACTAATATAGGTAAGTATAGGTTCAAGAGATTAATTGGAGAACTGAAAAAGAGGTGTGTTATATATTTGTGTATCTGTGCTACATATTTACACTGTCACCATATTGGTAATAGCTAATGAATGGTGTGGCACTGTGTGTTACTGCACCATGACAGCAAGGCTGTTTGAACTGCAAGGTCAGCAGTTCAAGTTCACCAACTGCTCCTCGGAAACCCTATACTGGATCTCTATGGGCCAAAACTGACTCAACGGCAGTTCACAACAATAACAATAAATGAATGATCACAACACAAGAAACAATATGAACACAAAGAATTCTACAGAAAAAAAAAGTTTGTTTGTTTTTTTGGTGTGGACACGTATGAGGACAAGTAGAAATACTGTGGTTACAACAGAAATGCAATCACTGGAAGAACTGTCTGTGCAGCTTTAGCTCTTGAGGGTTGAGAAGAGTTCACAAGGGCCTCTTGGTCAAGACCTAGAAAGGGCTGGCTAGAGAAAGATGTCTGGGCTCCACATGTCTGTCAGTATTGGTGATGACAAGCCCTCCTCTGGCAGCTGACAGCTCCCCGCATCCCTGACAACGTTAGCCGTAGTGAACATCTGCCCCAAACAGCAGGAAATCCTATGGAGAGATGGAAACACCGTCATCAGCTGGAAGCGCACCCCGTGTTTCTGAGTATGGGGGCTGCTGGGCTTTAAAAGTGGAAACCTTGGAGAGAAAGGACTTCCGGTGCTTCCCTGACCAGGCAGCTCAGGTCTGGCAGTCTCAGGGAAAAGGGGTGGAATCGTACATAGGAAACCTCTGTCTAGCAGTCAGACAGCCTTTGAACAAACATAAGATCTTATATTTCAACATTCTGAACTCGTTTTTTGAAAGATCAAATTGCTGAGGAATTGCAGGCATTTTGAGCTTTTGCCTGCCTGCACGCAGCTCCCGCTTCCGTGCCCACACTGGTGAGTGCCTCTGCCCCCTGCAGACCTTGGAATGCAGGGCTAGAGCAATCCCACTCAGAAGGCTGCATTTCCAGAGAAAAGGAAGCATAAACTAACAAAGCCGAACAAATAGAGAGGGATATCGGCGCAGATATCAGGAAATTCGGGGTACCTATGGTACAGAGAGACTGAGAGAAGCATTTTTTACATCATCAAATATGGACACTACTTCCCTGCAGCCACTACCCCCAGCCCTCTACTGCCCTGGCCTAGACCAGCCCTCTGCCAAGCTGCTGAGGCTCAGGAACGCCCAAGGCAAAGGCCCGTCCACTGAGGCCAAGGCCCTCCCAAGGCCCAGATACTCCCACTGAGGCCAAGGCCTGCCCTGAGGCTCAACCCGCCCACAGACTGGTCACAAATGCCCAGGCCCAACCAAGGCACAAATTGCCTACCCACCTCATGGCCCAGGAGGTCCACAGTCCCGTCGCGGCTAAGGTCAAGGGCCCCCAAGGCCCAACCCACCACGTAACCCAGTCGCCAAGGCCTAGTGCCCCTGAGACCCAAGCCACCCTTAGCCCGGTCCCCAAGGCACAGGCCCCCCAAGGCCCAATCCGCCCAAGCCGCCCACTGAGGCCCAAGCTGCCCGATGCCTAGCTGCTGATACCCAGGCCCACTGAGGCCCAAACCGCCTGCCAGAGGCCCAAACCACCAGCCCGAGGCCCAAACTACCCGCCCGAAGACCAACCCTCCTGCAGCCCGGTCGCTGATGCCCAGGCCCCCAGAGGCCCAAACCGTCCACCCTAGACTCAACCCACCCACCCGAGGCCCAAACCCAACTGAGGCCCAAAAAAGTTACTCTCAATTAAGCAATAAGGAGAGTGAAAAGGAAAGACCACATCCTGATCACATCTTCCTGGAGGTAATCAGAAAACAAAAAATTACCAAAACACATACTTAATTAATTATTAGGGCCACAGATAAACATTAAACATGTCCAAGAAGCAAAAACAGATGACCATA
>NW_006408814.1:2138998-2188286 GCF_000296735.1 Chrysochloris asiatica | reverse complement strand
AAAAAAAAAATGTGGAAACCTTGGGAGCCTGCCTATTAGAAAGGAGAGAGCAGAAGTCTGTCTGCTGACAGAAAAGCAGGAGCTGACAGGGGGGCACAGGGGGTCTTCGTTAGCAGCTGTTTCACTCTGATGGTGAGACCCCAGGGCTGTTTTGGAAGCTTCATTTGTCATCCCTGCCTCATGGCAGCTCAAGGGAGCCCTTGTTCTAATCAATGCTACAAAATCACTTCTCTTTGCTCTTTCACGCCCTTCACTGAGAATGTTCAGAAAGGAAGAAATTAAATTGTGCATTGGGGTCAAGGTTGTTTTGTGTGTTTTTTAAAGCATGAGTTTGGTAAGATTTAGGGAGCATGGAAAATGTGTTTCCTCTGCTTTCTCAACTGTTTTTCCCTAGCTGCTTAGCTCTATCAGCTCCCTGGTCTAGACGGTTGTGGGCTTGATTATCTGGACTTGGGGGTTGGAGGAGAGTGAGGGATCCTAGTAATATGGGGTTTCTTAGGTAGGCCACAGGGCAACCAACTGAGAAAGTCACTGGCCATGGTAAGGAAGTAACAGATGATTTTGTTGTTGCGATACCTGCTTCATTGCAACAGGCTGGTTCCAGGGCCTCATAGAGAAGGCAATGCAGAAGCCCACAGATATCAGGAATTTTGAAGAAATCGGAAGCTAGGAGGATGCCTGGCAGCTAATGAGAATGATCCCAGAGAGCTGATCATGTGGAAACAGGTCAGATGGGAACCTGGAATACTCTAGTTGGTATGGGGCAGAAAGAACCTACAAAGGAGGCAGCAACTGCCCAGTAAGTCAGGTCAGGTGAAAGGCAAGAGGATGTGGTGGTGAGTTCAAATCCACTACTATTAACATTTGCTACTCATAGTACCTAGAACAGTGCTGGAGGCTATGGGAGGACTGCAGTATTTAGTCATCAAATATTTAAAGGCACAGTGTTCCCGGTCTGTTCTACATAGGGTCTGTATGAAGTTGGTACCTACTCGATGGTACCTAACAACAAACAACAACAACAACATTCTAAACAGACTCTTTGAAAAACGAGCCACAACACGAGAAGATATATGCACACCAATGTTCATAGCAGTGCTATTTACAATAGCAAAAAGATGGAGACAGCCAAAGTGCCCATCAACTGAAGAATGGATAAACAAACTGTGGTACATATACACAATGGAATATTATGCTACCTTGAAGAATAACAAGAAAGCGGCAAGCCACCGCATAGCATGGATGAACCTTGAGGACATTATTGTGAGTGAAATTAGTCAGTCACAAAGAGAAATACTGCATAGGACCACTACTGTAAAAGACTAAGAAAAAGAACCCATAATAAAGGGGTGTGGGGAAAATTATTTGTTGATTGCTGGGATGTTGGGAGTGGGTGAGGGGAGGGAGGAGAAGGTGGAGCCCAGGGCAGAGATTAGACACAGGAAAGTTTGGGTGCTGGGGAGGGGGGCAATATACAAGAAGGGAGAGGGGAATGGAAGAACAAAGCAGATGGGAGAACAATTAGGCAGGTTTGAATGGGCTAAGTGGGACAGAGGTAAGAATGAGGTTCGAACAACCTTGGAACTACAAGGCTCTGGGATACAGAGATTGAGACATGGTTGGAATGGGGAAAAGGGGGGAATAATGTTAAGATGCTTGGCTGTCTTTTGAATCTTGGTTTTCCTTGTATTATATTATAAAATAGACACTGGAGGGGGAGAGAAAGGAATAGCCAGAAACATCACCATAGGAAGCTTGTAAGTCCGTTTTCTGCCTACAACTGACTGGAATACCTAAAATGGGGTTACAACGTGCCCAGTGAAGGAGGCTTCCCATGGAGCCTCTGCAATACATAAGACTATTTGTAGAAGCCTGAACCACATCCAGATCTCCAGAGATGGGAAATTCCCACTTGAAAGGACAAGAAGACCAGCCTGGAGTGGCTAGAAGAACAGAAGATACTTCTTGAAAGAAAGACCTACAGGAAAAATACAAAACAATAGAGGCAGACACACTGTTACCACAAGAACAAACAAGTTGCTTGCCCAGGAAACATCAATGCAAGTGGTCAGGTCCCCTCAGTGCAGACTCCCTTCCAAGAATAAGACTCAATGGGAATACATGGTCTGATTGGTGACCACACTCGTCACCGATAAGGGGAAGTGAGGGAAAGACAGCAATGAAGCAGCCAGCTAAGCCCTACAATGTGGAGAGTGAAGCGTTCAGCTGATAAAAAGAGAGGGCATATGCACAAGAACACCCACACTTGCAGATAATACCCACTTGACCTGGCTTCAATGACTGGATGATCAGAGCTTAACCAGAAGAAGAAAGAAGAGGAAAAAAAGAGTAATCTGATACAATTTGATGAACTTGACCTACACCTATAAATGCAGAAGCTCAAAAGAGGGAACAAATCCTTACAGCAAGAATCATTTCCACCCCCTCCACACACAGAGTAGACAGAGATGGGCAACTTGGACATTGGATATCCAAAATGGGGGGGAGGGGTGGGCTACAAAGGCAAGAAGTGACTGGCTTACAAGCTTTCAAGAGGGAACCTAGAGCCAGGGGGCCTGGAGGAAGGCAGAATCTCCAGTGAGTACTATCCAATCTGTCTAGGTGGAGCTGATGAAATGAAATACAGATGGGTCTCTTGTGATGCAATAGTGAGTAATTGTTATCAGGACTGATTGTGAGGGTTGGAAATGTAAAGATAGACATTTTATAGCAAGGAAGGGAATGATTAACTTTTCAGTCTAGGAGCTGAGGTCCCTAGGACCATCAATGGAGAAGAGCCGAGAGCGGGACCCTACCCAGAGAAGCAGTGATGCCTGAGATGGAGGCAGAGACAATGACGTGGAGCGATGGAGCAGCTGGGGACTTTAGATCCAGAGAGGGAGAGGGACTGTGTGCTGAAGACTAGGGGGGGGGGGGATGGTGTAGGGGGCAGGCTTGCAGGGTATACCCTTTGGTTGGCTGATGATACATGGAGGGGATTGTAATCATGGCAATGAAACGATATACGATAGAATGAATGTAAATCGAATGTTCTCCCATGTAAACTATCATATAATTCACAATAAAACTTTAAACAAACAAACAAAAGACTGTTTGATCATCAAATGAGTTTCAAGTGCAATGTGGGACCCATGCAGCCAGTGGAGAAAAGCAGAGAGCCTAACTTTCACTGGATAGCTGTGTGGCTTTGGTTAAGTAGCTTAACCTTTTTGAGCCTTAATCTTTCTTCTCTGTTTACAAGCCACATTGCAGGGTGGTCATAAGGGTAGAAAGAGCATGATACAGGGTTCGCCAAGGAACAACTGTTTTGCACAAGGTTGCTATTGTTAGGGGAGATTTGGTGAAGCGAGGCTTTGAGGACTCACCTGGTAAGACTGAAGCAACAGGTTGTCAAGCTGGATGTGGGCCAGAAGTGGCAGAGGGAAGCCCTGTTGCAGCCTCTCTGAAATGGAGACCAATGGTGAGGACCAGGGAGGAGGAAGAAGAAGCTGGGGCCTCAGAGAGCCAAGGTCGCCAGCCTCCCCAAAGAGGCAGCCTAGCACCATGGGGAGACTGGCCTGGAGGCTTTCCTGCAGGCCGCACCTCCCATCTGTTCACCACACTCTGGGCACCAGGGACCTGGCTTCCTACTTGTTGATCTTTAAGCCCACATCCAGGGCCACCATCCTGAGAGTAACTGTTCGGCAACTGGCTGTGGGTCCAGGTGTGGACAGAGCTTGGCTGTGCCATTAGAGGTATTCATTCATGTGCTCACAAAGCCCTTCAAGGTAAGGACAAAGGCACACATGCATGTTGGCCAGGGGCCAGCTCCTCTGATAGCACCATGGGGAACTCCAGAGATCCCAGGTATTCTAAATTTTAACCTGGTCTCCCAGGTCATTGGGAAGCTGTAATTTTGTAGGTGAGAGGAAAGATCCTATTCTATACAATAATGTTTATGCTTAATTTATAATTTCCAAATTGTTTCATCACAAGTTATGTGGCTCTCCACTTGTACTTGACCCTGGCTCTGCAAAGGTAAAACTCGTACTTGTATGTGATGATATGCTCTTAGCAGATGCTCCCTGGCCCTCCTCCCAGAGTGGGAAAAGACCATAGGTTCTGGCTTCAGAGCGGGGGTCAAAGCCAGGCTCCACCTCTTACCTCCTGCTCTGTGACCTGATAGAAGCCACTTAACCACTCTGAGCTTCTACTGCTTCCCATGAAAATTACAGATAGCAGTAATTCCCCACTGTATTGGGTAATTCCCCACCGTCTTGGGGCTGTGGTAAGGCTAGAGGGAGTTATGGCAACACTGAGTAGGAACTAAACACGTGAATTCTCTTTTCCTGTCCACTCTCTGGGTTAGATGCCATTTGAAGTTCACTAAGGGGATTGTCCCCAGACTCCCCTACTGAAGCCAGGTATTAGGTACCTCTAGCGTAGGGTAGAAGGAGTTCTGGGAATGTAGTGGTTACGAATCGGGCTGTGAACCTCAAGGTCAGAATTTCGAAACTACCAGTTGTTCTGTGGAAGAAAGATGAGGCTTTCTGCTCCCATATAGACTTACAGCCTCGGAAACCCTGTACAGGGTGGCTACGAATCGGAACTGACTCCGTGGCACATAACCAACCAGGGTAGGGTAGGGTAATCTCAATTCCACCTGCTCTAACAGAACTAAAAATCAATGGTTTCTCCAGAGCTCCTTACCGTTCACCTTGGGAAGCACAACACTGGACATAAAATAGTTTATGATGGCCTCCAGCAACTGAACCTGAAACCAGGAGGGACACAGGATCAGCGTCAGAACATGGGAGGTCAGCAACCCTCTGATCACCCACACTCCTTCTCCCCTGTGTCACTTAGCAACATATCCCCACACCTAGGAAACCCACTGAGAGACAGAGGAAGGGACATGGAAAAAGATCTTGTTTGCTCTAAGGGTCCCTGATGCAAAGCAAATTCAACACGGTAAGATGTCAGGCACAGATAAGGAAGAGCACTATGAGTATGCCACCGTGAAACCTGTGTGTGGAAAACATGCTGTAGAGCATCAGAACTGACTTGGCAGCACTTAACAACAACAGTAGAGAGCAAGTGGCCTGACCTTTGAGAGGGTTACTAACCCTAACCACACCCACTGCCTTCGAGTAGATTCTGACTCACAGCGACCCTACAGGACCGAGTAGAACTGTCCCATCGAGTCCCCAAGGCTGTAACCCTTGCCACATCTTTCTGCTATGTAGCGGCTGGTGGGCCCAAACCGTCGACATTTTGGTTAGCAGCTGAGCACTTAACCACAGGGCCACCAGGGCTTCTTGTGAGGGCTACTCCAAACCCTACCCACTACCATCAAGTCAATTCTGACCGGTAGCAACCCTGTAGGACAGAACAGAACTACCCCGTAGGGTTTCCTCAGATTGTAAATCTTTACAAGAGCAGGCAGCATTGAACTGTCGACCTTGTGGCTAGTAGACCAATGCTTAACTCATAGCACTACCAGGGCTCCTTTGTGAGGGCTTAGGTAACATTTACTTAAAAGTTAAAAAATAAGTGTGCCTTCCACTCCTAGGCATATGGCCTCAAAATATTTGAAAGCGGGGCTCAGATATTCAAACACCAGTGTTCATTACGACCTTATTCATAAACAGCCAAAAGTAGGGAACAACAGAAACAAAACAATACAATACTCTGTCCATCTACAGAGAGACAAAAAGAGATAGATCTATGCAAAGGAATGTTATTCATCATAAAGAGAAATGAGGTTCTGATCACTACTACCACCCAGATGAAACCTGACAACACACGCTAAGTGAAATGAATCAGATACTGTAAGGACCAAACTGATTTTACCTGATTTTGCCTACCTAGAGACTGCTTGACTAAACTCTAGTCAGGCTCAGGAAAGCATTTTAAATAGACAAGGCCTCAGTTTTTAGTTCCCTCCAGAGACAAGGTCAATCTCCATTCTGTACAATAGCCTGAACACGTCCTCTAGCTCCAAGAAAATGATATATGTATAAATAGCCAGGCAGCTCAAGGCCAGAGGCCAGATGTTTTCCTTTACCCTAGCCTAAGAACAAAGACCACCAGTCCTGACCAATTAAACTGTAACATCTCATAGTTTGTCAATTGTTAACCAATCCAAAGATTGTAAAGCTGAGAAACCTGCTGTTTGAAAATTCTATAAAAACCCTGCAGACAATGAATTCGGGGCTCTTTCCCTATTCCGATGTGTTGGATAAGGTGAGAGACCTGGCTCGAGCTTGATTAAACTTCCCTTATGTATTTGCATCAGTACACGGCTCCTGGGTGGTCTTTGGGGACCCCGAATTCTGGGCATAACAATACAAAAGGACAAATAGAGTGTGCTTTCACTTCTTTGAAATACCTAGAATTAGCAAATGTGCAAAGACAGAAAACAGACTAGAGGTTACCAGGGGCTGAGGAAAGAGCCTGGTGGGGGGAGTGGTTAAGTGCTTGGTTGCTAGCCAAAAGGTAGGTGTTTTAAGGCCTGGTGTGGCACTGTGTGTTAATGTGCTGGACTGTTTGAAGTGTAGGCTGGAAGTTCAAGCTCACCAGTGGCTCCTTGGGTGGGAACCAACTCAACAACAACAATAAGCCGCTATGTAGGACAAAGGCATAGCAGGCTACTTCCATAAAAAAATAATCTTGGAAACCCTATAGGGCAGTTTTACTTTGTTCTATGGGGTCATTAGGGGTCCTGGCGTGGAACTGAAGGATAAGCACTGGAAACCCTATACAGGGTCCCTGACTCAACAGCACTTAACAACCATAACATAGGGTCACTAGGAGTCAGAACTGATTAGATTGCAACCAGTTAAGGGTCTAGGGGGATGACAGAGAGAGGACTGGTGAATTCTTGCTTAAGGGTTAAGGGTCAAAAGTTCTTGCTTACTGAGTTTCTGTTTGGGGTGAAAAAATGTTTGGAAATAAAAGTCGTGATGGTTACACAACATGGTGAATTAGTGTTGCTTAAAAATGGTGAAAATGACAAATTTCTGTTATATGTATTTAGGGGGCTTCAAAACATTTGTGGGAAAATTCCATTATCTTTTCATTCCATTTTTCCATGAACATTTTGAAGCCTTCTCATATATTTTACCACAATAAAAATTTAGAAAATTAAATCTAAAACAATGCACATGCCACATGAGCCAGCAAACCTGTCTCTAAGGGAACCTTAACTAAGGATAAACAAGGAAATGGTCTAGGGCGTGGGCAGAAGTTCAGACGCAAATCAGCTCATCAGAGTAGCACATTTAACTCAAACAGCCACTCAAAAGCAGCAAGTCCCTTTCTCCCTCAAAGTCCAACATACAAGTCCAACTACAGGGGAATCGATGGTGAATAGTTGTTATTGTTAAGTGCTGTGAAGTCGGTTCTGCCTCACAGTAACCCTTTATAGGGTGTCCAAGGAGCAGCTGGTAAATTTAACCACCAACTTTGTGGTTCAAACGGACCTTGTAGTCCAGAGCGTTATCTCACAGTGAAAGGTATTAGGAAACACTATTCTAATTAGGCGATACTCTCTAGAAATATAATTATCAACACAGATAACCGTGACATATTTTTGAGTAAGGAAACCAGGCCACAGAGACCATTTTAAATTAAATTAAATATGCAAAAAGACAGAAAGGACATACTCCAAAATATTAACTAAGTGAGAAAGGTAGGAAGTATTCTTATTTTCTGTTTTGCTTGGACAATAATAAAAAACAATTCAAAATGAATGTAAAACCCTTTAGAGGACAGACTGTCAGTGGGCGTGACATTTACAACTTGTAAATATGCATATTTTGTCTCAGGCACAACTGAGTTTCCTTCCTTGAACTACATTTCTCTGGGCTCATCAAATGTGGTACCCTTCTTCCCAGAAATCCTGGGAATTAAATTTTTTTCTTTTCTTTTCTGCAGAAGCAGAAATTAATTAACAACTTAGTCTTACCACCTCTAGAGTCTTGGTTGGTTGGTTATGTGACGTGGAGTCGGTTTCGACTCATAGCAACCCTGTACAGGGTTTCTGAGGCTGTAAATCTTTACAGGAGCAGAAAGCCTCAACTTTTGCCCATGGAACAGCTGGTAGTTTCGAACTACTGACCTTGTAGTTCGAAGCCTGATTCGTAACCACTACGTTACCAGATTCACAGAAATTAAATGAGCTTGCTTTGACATTGGGATGGTCTGAGTTTGGGGCTGGTGGCTTACAAGGAACTCACTTGGTAGAGGATTTGGGGGGCATCTTAAAGACCTAAGGAAATGTTTTCCAGTGCAACAGAGAGTTCAAAGAGAGGCCCACCCATAGACTAGGGACATGCATGTTAAGATGCTGAGGTCAGAATCAATGTGCAGTGACTCCTAACCTAAGTCACAAGAGCAGGTGTTCTGGGTTATGGGTGTTGATGGGCATTTGAGCTGCTGGCCATACGGGCCACTTGCTATCAGTATCCCAGGTGAGGGCAGCAGGGCAGCCTATTGATTAATGGTCAGGGATTCCCAAAGAGTGGACTTTCTCCCCAGACTGGGCTGATACTTGCTTCTCTCGCGCTCCGCTGTTGTTTCCTCGGCACAATACACTGTTCCATGCCGCACTCGGCTTTTTTCCCTCTCAGATGCCTTTGAGTTGATTCTAAGTCATGATAACTCCACGCTGTCAGAGCAGAATTATGTTTCACAGGGTCTTCAATGGCTGATTATTATTATTATTATTTTTTTTTTTTGAGGGAGGAGTAGATTACCAGGATTTTTTCCAAGGTAACTTTGGGTAGACTAGAACTTTCTATCTTTTATGTAACAGTCAAGTGCTTCATCATGTGTGCCACCCAAGGACTGCATCCCATAGTTCAAGTCACAAATCTAGGAGTCATTTCTAATTCCCTTTCCCTCACCACACACATCAAATCTCTCACCAAGGACTGCCTACTGCTGTGTCAAAATCTGCCCCTATTGCACATTCCCAACTGAGTCCCAGGTCCAATCATCTCCCCTCTCGTCTCCCTTGCCTGACTTTTGTCCCGGGTCACTCATGCCCTCACAGCAGCCAGGACTCCTTTATAAAGATGCCTATCAGATCACGTCACTTCCTGCATGAAACAGTTTGTCACCTTCTCACTGCCCTTCAGACACAGTCTTCCTTCCCCTCTCCTGGTCCAGAAGGCCTGAGCAGGCCAGCAGCCACCGCCTCTCTGGCGGCATCCCCTTCTTCACCCCCTACTTGCTTTAGCCCCTCTTAGGCTCCTCAAATGCCCTGCTGTTTTCCCTCTGCCTACAGCACATCTTCTCCTGCTGGTTTCTTCTCATCCTTCAGGACTTGGCTCAAGTATCACCTCCTTAGAGAGGCCTTCATTGATCATACCATCTAGGCCTTAACTCCCCATCACTTGCTACCTCAACCCCATTTTGTTTCTTCATAGGGTTGGTTATGACTGAAGTGATCTTCAGTTCTCTCTTGGCTGTCTCCCACCACATTGTAAAGCTCTGAGAAGAGGTTGATTCCCTGTCTTGTTCATCTGCTTGGCAACATAGTTGTTGTTAAGTGCCGTCGAGTCAATTCCGACCCATAGCGACCCTGTATAGGGGTTCCAAGGATCAGCTTGTGAGCTTGAACCACTGACCTTGAAGTTCAAATGACTTTGAAGTCTGACACATTAGCCCACAGCATCACACCAGGATAGTAGGTGCTCAATAAAGTAACTTGTTCATTCAACAAACATTTGTTATACAGGTTTAAACCTCACCATACCAAGTCAGGTAGTAGGGCTAGCTTTGATTTATGGGGAAAGTCTGAAGCTCAGAGATAGAAGGTGACTTGTCTAATGCCACTATATGTACATAAGCCAGTGGCCTGTTCCAATGTCAGGAGCTTGGAGGTAGCCCTCAAGACAATCCCCCCAGGACTCAGGAAAGGAAAGAGACACCTAGGCCCTCAGACTCACCGAGAAGGGGCCAACATCTGAGTGTTTCAGCTCCAGGTGCACTCTGTGGAAAAGGAGGGTGGTGGTTAAGATTATTCTGACAAGCTTCCAGTTGCTAGCTGCAGAACCAGGTAGAAGAAAGGGCTCACTCCAGAGGACACCACTGCTTGCCTGGCTCAGTATGCAAGCCCACTTTATCTGTTCACAGCTTCCTGGGTTTTCCTTCTAAAGCCACATTGTTTGAATGCTGCTTGTCCTACCCGGAGCCCCAGACTAGGATAAAGGGCACAGCTCCCCTCCCTTGTCACAGCGACCATGTTAAGGTTGGGCCAGTGTCCCAGGCTAGCTTAATAAGAGTTGGTCCAAGTACTTCTGTTGGAAATATTCAGAGTTAGGTATTCTCTTTTCTCCAGGAAAATTAGGAAATTGCTGGTGGTGCTTTGTCACCATTTGGTGACAGCCTGGTGAAGCCAGTGCAGAGAATAGCAGAGCCAGGAGAGGAAAGAGATTCCTAGTGATACCACTTGAACACGTGGATCCACCTTGTATAAAACCCTGGGGAGCTTCAGTTAATAAATTCCCCTTTACAATCACTGTGACATTTTAACAGTCATCCAAGACCAAGGGGGAAATATGAGGGGGCATCAAAAAGTTTGTGGAAAAGCTCTACTTTTTATTCCATCCTGGTGTGGCACTGTAGGATCAGCACTGGACTCTGAAACACAAAGTAAGAAGTTCAAGCCTACCAACTGTCCCTCAGAAACCCTATACAGGGTTGCTATGAGTCAGAACCAACTCAATGGCACTTAATAACAACATATATGACAATTTGGTGGCTCCATAGGATAAGCACTAGACTGTGAACTACAAGACCAGTGATTTGAGCCCATGAACCACTCCACAGGAGAAAAATGAGACTTTCTGCTCCCACAAAGGCTTTGTAAAAGCCTCAGAAACGCTATGCAGAGTCTTTTGAGTTGGAACTGACTGCATGGCACTTAACAACAACAATCAGTCACTGTTTTGTTATTGTTAAGTGCTGTAGAGTCAATTCTGACCCACAGTGACCCTGTATAGGGTTTCCAAAGTGCAGCTGGTGAGCTTGAACCACCGACCTTGCAGTTCAAACGACTTTGCAGTCTGATGCCTTAACCCACAGAGCCACACCAGGACTCCACTGGTTGCTTTATTCCCCTGAATTCCTGCAACACCCCAAGAGCAAGGGCCATCACATTCCCATTTTACAGAGGAGAAAACTGATAGAGAGGTCAGAGTCACATAGTTATCAATTAGCAAAACAGGATTTCCAACTCAGGCTTCCCTATGTCAAAGCCCTTGCCTTCAGCACCCTACAAAGACTTGCTCACCAAGGACCCCTATCCTCTGAATTCTCTCCCCCAACCCACCCTGCACACTTGGATATGGCTGTGCTCAGCTCAGGCCTCTCCAGCTCCTCCACTGAGAGGTCCTGCTGATCTCAAGGTGAAGAAGGCTAGCACTGAGCCCGAAGCAGACAGAAACCGGAGCGTGGGGGTCAAGACACAATTTAAACAGTGTGGCTGTGGTGAGGAGGCCAGTGCCTGGGTCCAGATGCTGGGGTCATCACATCTGCTCTCTGAGTGTCCACCTCTCTCTCTGCATCTCTGTGGCTCCTCCCTGTCCCCCTCTCCTCCCTTTTTAATTTAATCTGTGTGTGTGTGAAAATCTGCCCCATGAAACACTCACCACATCAACAGTTTCTACATGTACAATCCAGTGACAGGGCTGACATTCCAGTCGAACTGCCCTTCTCAACAACCTTTTCACAACAGTTTCACCATCACTAACACAACCTCACGGCTCCCCTAAGCTGTTCATCTATCCTTCCTAACCGCTACTGCCAGTTTGAACACGTTGTACAGACCATTCTTTATGCAGACATCCTGTTCTAACTGGGCATTACTGGGTTCTATAATGACTTCAGAAGACAATTTCGGTTCATGGATTAAAGATTTCTTCAGAGTAATAACTGGAGGGGGTGGTCCTGCTTTATGTCTCTCTGTCTTTCTGTGTCTCTCCATCTGTCTGTCCTTACTGTCCCTACCTCTCGGTCTCTCCTCTGTCTCTTCTTTCTATCTCCTTTTGTCTCCCTCTGTGTCCCTCTTCTCTGTCTTCCTCTACTGTGGTACTTCCCTTTTTCTGTTCATCCCCTCTGTCTCTTTTCCTCCTGCTTATTGAGCATTTATCATATCCCCAGAAGAGTGGCAAACACTTCACACACACCAGTCCCCCCACTTCATCCTCATAGCAATGCTGCTGGCAAAGAATAGTCATGTGACAGTCCAGGAAACTGATGCCAGACAATTTGGGCATTTGCCAAGGTGAGCCAACTCTGACATAAAGCCTCATCACTGAACCCACAGTCCCACTACAACTGCCACTGCTGGGATTTGGACTCGGGCCCTTGGGTCCTGAACTCTCCCAGGAGGTGCAGGCTAAGTCTGAAGGATGGGGCATGAGGAAGCTGAAGGAGAGTTTCCAAGGCTCAAGAGACCAAGAATGCAGGGTAGCTGGGAGCTGTGGTGGTCAGGGAGGGGTAGAATCATCACTGTGGCACTTCCAGTGGGGAGGGTGTACCCGAGACTGAAGGATTTCCCAGGATGTGGGACTTCAGTGCCCAAACTGGGACATTCTTTGGCAAGTGGAGAAGGTTGGGCAATCTGTGACGTGTGACCTGCATCAGTCTTACTGTCTGTGAAATGGGGATAATTGTGTCCCTCTCTCACTGTTTGAGGCTTACTGTGAGGGGTGAACAGGAATGCACATTGTGGGGTCTTTGCTATCATATGGGCACCAAGACTGGATGGGCAGCCCCTCCTCCACAGACCCACTTACTCATCTATCATTAGCTTTCCAACAAGCCGGTTGGACTTGGCACCAACCTCCACAGAAACGTTCATGCTCTGCAAAGATACAACCAAGAAGGTTAAACCCTTTACCCAGGAGCCCAGGGGCCTCAAGGCTTCCAAACTCCTGTAACCCTCTGTCCACAAGGACTGCTTCACATAGGCTCAACAGAGAGCGCCACCACTGGGCCTGACCCACTGAACCCAGGGGAAAGGAGCCCTCTTGCTTTGCTGCTGTTGATAAATCCTGGACTGTTAGTTAGCCAATTACAGTTTTCTCCTCCCTGCATCCGGGATGATTTCAGAATTCCCCTCATTTCCTGGATGGAATCTGTTAGATGGACCAAGGTCAGTCCTCGTGTCTTAATTCATTTATTCATTCAGCAAGTATTCACCAAGTCAGAAAACCCAGGTTCCCACCTCAGTTTTCCTACTCACTTTCTGTATGACCTTAGGCCAGTGACACCCACAGGACCCCTTTTATTTGCAAAGTGGGGATATTGTTGATGTTGTTAAGTGTGGTGGAGTTGATTCTGACACATGTATATGGTTTCTGAGGAGCAGCTGGTGCATCTGAACTTCCAACCTTGTGGTCCACAGTTCAGTGCTTATCCTACAGTGCCACAGTCCAAAGTTGAATACTGGGTCTCTATCCCAGACCTGCCTGGGACCTGCAAATACCACCAAGATAGGTCTATGCCTCATGGTGAGAAGAGGGACTAGACCACATCCCTAGTGGTCATCGTGGGTGCTACCAAATGTTTATGGGATAATGAAATGAGCAAATGAACGAATGAATGCACAAATCAATGGAATGAAAACTTTAATAAATGAAAGACTAAACAAATATGAGAATGGATGAATAGAGATATGCATGGATGAATGAATGAATGAATGAATGAATGAATGGACTATACAGATGAATGACTGATTAAATAAAGGTGTAAGTGAGTGGGTAAGTGAACAATTCAATCAATGCATATTTGAACCAGAAGCAGTTACCATATTTCAAGTCAGCAACAGAATGAATAGTAGAAGGAATAATTGAATGAATAAATGGATGACTGTATAAACAAAGACACAAATGAATGATCAAAGATGATATGCATGAATGGATAAATGAATGAAGGAGCTAATGAATGATGGAATGACTGAAGCTATGACTGAATGAATGACTAAATGCATACATGAATCAGAAACATTGCAAAATATTCAAGTCAACAATGGGATGAATCATTGAACAATTTAAAAATAGAGTGAATGAATAAAAAATGGAGTGGATGAATAATTGAATGCATAAGTAAACAAGTATACAAATAAAGACTGCAGGCACAAAGGCCTGTAGGAGCCAGCGGCAGTTGAATCTAGTGGTTCAGGCCTTAATGTGGGCAGGATTCACACCTGGGTCCCTGTACACGTAGGACAGGTGCTCAGTCATGCCCAGGACTTTCTGTCTGTTTGGGACCTGGGTTCACCCCATCTGCCCCTATCTGGGGATAACTTACCAAGCCAAGCTGGAAGAGTGGGGCCAGAGAAGAATTGGGGAGGATGGCAAAGGCCTGGACCTCCAGCTGAGGAGTGAGGGTGAGCCTGCTGGGGTCCACAGAGAGGTGGGGGGGGGAGGAGACGGAGATGAGCAGCTGCACCTTCATATCCGGGAAACTCCTGGCCACCTGCAGGGCCCAGTGAGGATGACCGACAAGAAAGTAGTTACAAAATGTTCTCAAATCTTATCACTTCCTGGACCAGCATAAGTAAACACCTCCAACATCTTACCACTGCCCCAGACTAAATCCAATCTCACTCCAAGCCTCTCCCATTTGCTACCCAGATCCTTTCTCTTCTTTAAACAAGATAAGCTTTTTCCTATTTAAGACCCTCTGCACTCTCTGTTCCCTTTGCTTGAATGCCTGGCCCCACAGTCCTCTTTAAGTTTGGCTCCAGGTCTCAGCTCAGTTGTCACTTCCTCAGAGAGCAGCAGTATTGTAAGTGAGAACTGAGGAAGGCCTCCATGAACCCCTCCATCTCTGCTCACCTCCAACCTCCCCCAGATAAGCTCCCAGTAAAATAAATGTGATTTCTATGTGAGTGAGGCCTCAAGAGAATCCCCTTGGCATTCCGACCAACCCAACCTGTGTCTCCTATACAAGTATAGAAATTTCTGGAGATGCCACCGCCAGAGTGGCTTCATCAATCTGTTGGTTTCTCTACTATAATCTGCCATTCTTTTGCATTGCTTTGTGCACCTGAATGCAGCTTTTCTCTCTCTGCTGGGCTGTGAACTCTACTCCAGGAGGGCAGGGACCTGGTCTGTTCTATTAGGTTCCCAGCACAAGGCCCCAGGTACATAGTGGGCATTCAAATAGTTTTGGGGTAGATGAGCCCCTAATGTCCACTCTCACACCTGGCCAGCTGAGGCTGGAGGCTTTCTCTGTATGGGAAAGAGACTGCAAGAAACCACTGCCACTCTCTCATGGTGAGTGGGCTACCTCTAGATCTGGGAGCAAGGGGAAGCACATGAGGCCCCTCAGCAGAGCCCAGACAGTCTCATGAGCTGACTTAGCAGAAAAGGAGACTGCGCCTTTTTCATACCTGAGGGATAAGGCTTCCCAAGAATTTGGTTGTCAGTCGGAATTGGGATTCCTTAGGAATCTGTAGCGAGAAGAGAAAAGGAGCATGGGGGATTGTTCTGTGTGGGTAAGGGGCAGAGTCTGCACAAGGGGACTGCGGCCTTCTCTGCTTTTTGTCCCTGACAAAGCCAAGTATGTTTCCCAGACCAACCCCATAAGATACCTTCTTTTAGTTAGTCTGTCTCCAATTCCCCACTCTTCTGCCTGCCCTCACTGGAGTCTCTGTCAAACGAGTGATGTAGGGTGACTCCCTTGCTCTGAATCAGAACTCATTTGTTTTCATTTGGATGGTCTGTGCTTACTTCTACAGCCTCCCTTGGGTGCCCTGTAGGTTTGGTGGACCTGGCATCTCTTCCAGGAGCAGTCTAGGATAAACCCACATGGTTGGAGACCACACTGGGATTAAGCTGTTACTACATTCATTTTACAGATGGGCAAGCTGAGGCTCCGAGTGGGAGTCAGCCATGACAGGTGATAGAGACAGTGAGATGATGCTAGGACTGAGTCATGGAGCCTGGCATAGGGCAGGTTCTCAAAGGTAGCTGTCACTTTTATGACTGAGTATTTCCAGCATGCCAAGTGGATTTCTCATACATAGATATCTCATTTAACCCTTCTGAAGAAGATGCTGCTGCTGATATTTTACAGACAAGGAAACTGAGGCTGAGTGAGGCTGACTCACCCAGCTGGACAGTGGTAGGCTAATATTCAAAGTCAGGCCCAGATGTCTCCAGACTGAAAGACTAGTACTCTTTCCACCCCCACCTCCAGCCCCACCCTACCATGTCGTCTGTGAGGTTCAGGTTCAGGACACCAGCCTCTTGGTACACAAGCCCAGCAGTATTGATGAAGTAGTCGGAGATGCCCAGGTAGACCATTCGGTTGTGGTCAGTAGGAAAAGTGAGTGCTGATGGGACAAAAGGAGGTGGTGTGCGGTGGGCCAACCTGAAAAACTCCCCCTGGGGGTGAAAAGAATGGAGTGAGCCTGAGAATCCTTCAAGGGTCATAATTCTGTGTCCCCATCCTGAAAAAAATGGGCTGAGAACACCAGTGATACAGTCACAGAGGAAAGAGAGGGCCTGAAACTAACAAGAACACTTGTGCATCAGATACCTCCTATGAACTAGTTTCTAAGAGCTTTAGAGACAATCCTGTGAGGTAGGTATAATTGTGCATATTTCACAGGCACAGAGGAGCTAAGTGACTTTTCCAGGGTCACACAGCAGAGCCAGGAATTCAATCCAGGCATTCATGGCTGAGAGAGCACACTCTTACCCACTTCACTGGCTCAGTCTCAACAGACACCCTGTGAAAACGACAATTAAAATTCTGTTTTGCCTTTTAATCTATCAAATTTGATTTTAAAAGAGAAGTAAACCATTTTGAGTAAGTGTAAGGCCAATGTATCCCGTTAGGGTGCACACGATGAAACATTATCCCTTCTTCCACCTATCCATCTGCCATCCCTCCATCCACCCATTAGCCCTCATCCACTTCCTCCCTCTTTCCTTCTCTAGCTCCATTCCCTCCTCTATCCTCCCTTTATCCATCTCCATCCCTCTACAGCTCCATCTGTTGTCCTTTTTCCCTCCCTCTCTCCCTTTTCCCTCATTCCTTCTTTTCCATCATCTACCTCCATCTATCATCTATTCATCCACTTCCATTCATCCATTCACCTCCATCCATTTATCCACTTCCATCCATCCATTTATTCTTCCACCTCCATCATCTTTTCATCTACTTCATCCATCCATCCATCCACCTCCATCCATCCATTCATCCACCTCCATCCATCTATCCACCCTCCAGCCCTGTTTCCCCTATTTCCTCCTTTCCTTCTTCCCTCTTTCCCTCCCTCCCCCCATCGAGTCAATTTCAACTCATAGTAACGTTATAGGGCAGAGTAGAGTTGCTTCCTCAGGTTTCTGAGAATCTAATATTTAAGGGAGAAGAAGCCTCATTCTCCTAGCCCTTCCCTGTAGCCGATGAAACTATACTGAGTACCTACTATGTACAGCACTGGACTTCTAACAGCAAGATGAGTGTTTCAAACCCACCAGCCACTGCTCAGAAACCTTACACAGTGCCGCCATAGTCGGAAACGATGGCGCTTAACAACAACAACTGCATGCCAAACATAGTTCTAAGTACTGCAGATACTACTGTATGTGCACAGGAGTGAACAAAGCAGCCACAGACCCTTCTCTCTGTCTAGTGAGAGAGAGAGGAGGGGCTATTTCAGGGACAAGTGGTTAGGAAAGGCCTCTCTGGGGAGGTGACATTTGAGCAAAGACTGGAAGGAAGCAAGCAAGGGCTGTGTGGACTATCTGGGGAAAGCATCCAGACTAAGCAGAAGGTAAATGTGAAGGCCTGGGGGAGGGAGCAGAGGGATAGCCAATGTGACCAGAGCCGGGAGAGCAGGGTACAGAGGAGCAGAGGGAAGTGGGGGGGAGGACACTACTATAAAATTTGTTCCCAGTGTTGCTGTAGAGTCCCCGTGGAGGTGTTGAGGGCACATAATTAGTGGTGTCAGCCGTACCTTCAGTTGTACATCCAGGCTGTCCGCTGAGGCTGCTGGAGGTGCCACCAGTGAATAATCGATCCCAGCCACTTCATCTATTTTGGCTGTCACTAAAGGAAAAGAAGATAGGCCACGAACTGGACCTCCAGGGCTATGCCCCTGGAGACTGGGCCACAGGCCAGTATCCCCTAGTACTGGATCAGAAACTGCAAGGCTAGCTTCCTTCTCACCTCCTCAGGGAACCCCCACTGAGTGTCTCTGAAAGGAAAATGAACCCCCCCTCCCCATACTCACAGACTCATCTCATTCCAACAGTCCTCAGATGGGCACAGGGTTGAGCGGACAGATACCAACTGTGTCACCTTGGGTAAGTCCTTGTACTTCTCTGAGCCTCTCTGTCATTTGTAGAATGGGGTCTACAAGTGACCTCACAGATGTGTGGGTATTATATGAGAAGGTGTAAGACAAGACTTAGGTCTCAACTGCTTCTCTGTTTCCCAGTAACCACCAATGAGAATTCAGTAAGTACCAAGGCTGTTCCTTACCACTTCCTTTCCATGTTAAGTCAAAAGCCAAACAAGTTGCTGTTAACTCAACTTGGACTCATGGTAACCCCATGTGTGTCAGAGTAGAACTCTACTCCACAGGGGTTTCAATGGCCGTGTCCTTTGGGAAACAGATAGCCAGGCCTTTCTTCTGAGGTACCTGAGTGGGTTTGAATCGCCAACTGATTGGCTAGCAGCCAAATGCTGTAACTGTACCACCAGTGGCTCCTTTCCCCCATGTCAGAAGAAACTGAGGCTCAGAAATGACAAGTTGTCCCAGGTGGCACAATGGAGTGACAGGCTTGGACTCAAACTAGAATTGTTTCCTTGCCCGATGAGATCAAATCTTAGACTCTACGACTGTACTGAACCTGCACAGGGTGAGCCCCTACCCCTAGGGAGCCAGGATTGGTATCTGCAGGAAGAAAGTGCGTCTCAAATGGGCACATATCCTGGGACCACCATGCTGTTTGGGGCACAGGCTCTAGAGTAAGAAAACCTGGATTTTAATCCTACTTCTGTCCCCTACTAACCTTGGTGGTCTTGCACAAGCCATAGATCCTCTCTAGGCATCAGCTGCCTCATGTGTAAAATGGAGAGAATACTTAACTCGGTGGGGTGTCGGGAGTCTGAGGGGAGGTAATTCAACTGAGCTAATAGCAGGAGGTCAGCACTGGGCCTGAGGGAATTTTTCCCCAAGCACTGGGGGACAGGGAGACTGAGGCCAAAAGAGAGGTGACCCTCCTCAGATCTCAGCCAGTGTGGCGTTGGCCTCAGAGGGCTGGGGAGTATTTGGGTGTTTGGCCCATGCTGGGGAGGGAAAATGGATGAAATGTGGGCTGCTTTTTGGACGGGATTCTGGACCTGACTCAATAGGAATCGAATGCCAATTGCCATTTGAAAAGAATCTACTCTACCCATTCCCAGGCCTGTTTGGGAAACTTGTTGATTCCATCCACCCACCCTGTTGCCCCTCTTTGACCCCCACGAAGTCCTTACCTGGCAGAGTTTGGAAATAAGGTTGCAGCTTAGAGGCCACAATGCTGGTCACTACCTCACAGATCTGTGGAGAAGAAGTGATCAGTGAGGGCCAAGCGTGGAACATGCCCTTCATGACTAATGGCAGGAGATGCTATCCTTTCCTTGTAAACCATGTTGCTAATCAAGTTTCCCTTTTCTCTCTGGCCACCAGGAAGCTTAGAAGCTCTTCTTGGCCCCAACCCTACATGACTCTCAGGGGAACAATTACTGACTGAAAAGACCTGGGTCACATGCTGACTTATTGTTGTCATTATGTGCCATGGAATCAGTTCTGACTCATAGTGACCCTGTACAGGGTTTCCGGGGCTGTAAATCTTTACAGGAGCAGAAAGCCTCATCTTTCTCCGATGGAACAGCCGGTAGTTTCGAACTGCTGACTGTGAAGTTAGCAGCCCAATTTGTAACCACTACACTGTCAGAGCTCCTCACATGCTGACTATCACTGAGGAAATCCCTCCATTTCTCTAGAGCTTCATTTCCTTGTCCATAAAATGGACTGTGGCAGGTGATGTTTCCCATTCTACTTGCTCTTCTATTTGTGACCTTGTATGCCCCCAGCCAGAGGTGAGGACTGAGAATCTCTCCTGGAATCTGGACAGGTTTGTGATTTGCTTGTAACCTTAATTTGTTGTTAAGTGCCATCGAGTCAATTCAGACCCATAGTGACCCTGTATAGGGTTTCCAAGGAGCAGCTGGTAAGCTTGAACCATCACCGACCTTGCAGTTCAAACAACTCTACAGTCTGACTCATTAGCCCACAGCGCCACACCAGAGCTCCTTGTAACCTGTAGAATGTGGTAAAAGTGACATAGCGTAACTTTAGAAGCGAGGTCATAAAAGGTTGTTTGGCTTCCATCTTGGTCTCTTGGTTGCTCCCTCTCAGAATGCAGCCCCTGACTGTGGGAAGCCAAGCTACTTAGAAAGGCCATGAGTATCTGCTCTGGTCAGCAGTCCCAGATGAGCACAGCCTTCATGTCATCCTGCCCAGGCAGCAGACACATGAGAGAGGAACCTTCCAGATGATCCTAGCCCCAGCTTTTGAGTGTTCCCAGAAGAGGCCCCAGACATCTGAAATTAAGCCATTCCCGTTGTTCCTGACAAGCTTCTAGATTTACAGAACCTATGAGCATTATTCATAAGGTTTTCCATGACTAAATATTTGAAAATAGTCTGTCTCCTTCTTCCTAGTCTGTCTTTGTCTGGAAGCTCAGCTGAAACCTGTCTACCATGAGTGAGCCTGCTGGTATTTAAAATACCCGTGGCATAGCTTCCAGAATCACAGCAACCCACAACCTACCACGTAGGACAAACTGACAGACTGGTTTATGCCACTAAATTGGGAGTTGTTTTGAAGCAGTAGATAATTGGAACATAGGATTAAAATGACAGTTGTCTCTAATTTAAGAGATTGGGGTGGGGGTGGAGATGGGGGTCACAGCCTTCACCTCAATAATCCAACCAAGTCTCCTGAACCCTTGCTTTCTAGACTTTAGAGAGGCTCCTGGCATGGCTGACCATTCTCTTCTCCTATAACTGCTCTTTTTAGAGTCCCAGGATCAAGGATTCTGGGCTTTCCTCCTGTCCCTCTGGTCACTCTTCCTCAGACTCACTTTGTGAGCTTCTCTGCCCTGGCTGTACACATTGGAGCTCATTGGGGCTTTCGTAGCCCCCCACTCCTTCCACTCTGTGCCCTCACCCCGAGCCATTTCATGCTTACCCGTGACCCCTGTAGCAAATGCTCTTGGTGCCCATCTGGATCCACAAAGCCCACTTGGAGGTCACGGGCACCTGTTATGAACAGTTGCCCTCCACACGATGGCTTCTTGCCCCCAGCATCTGCATCTCCCTGCAGAGGACTTTCTGCAGCTATCTGGCTCGAACTGCTCAGAAGGGTGACAAAGTTAACCCTCCCCTCCTCCCAGAAATACTCCTCAACCAAAGAGAAACACTAGTGGATGGATAACTGCCCCAGTCTTTTGATCCACACAGTTCCTCTGAGACTCCCCAGCATGACTGGGTCCCAGGTGCTCACAGCAGTAAAACACTAATGAAGGCACATTTCCTGTCTCCCCTTCCCATGCCCTCACCAGGCTGCCTGAACCCTCTTCTGAATAAACCACCTAGACCCAAATCTTTGTCTCAGCATCTGTCTTGGAGGAACCCAAGCAAAGGTTCCCAATATGTAGTCAGCACCCAGACCTGGGTTTGCAGCCCAGGCCTCTCCCCTGAGCTCCAGCCTGGGGCCTCGCTGCTTCCTAGACAATGTCCCTGGGTGTCTCCCCCAAACCAAACTCTTCAGGGTCTTGCTGCTCCTCAGGGTTGGAGCCAGCATCTGTCCAGAAGTCAGTCCCCCTGCTCCCTCCCCTCCCTCCCCACTGTCGTGTCCTGTCTGGGGAAGGAGGCAGGGAAGGAAAGAGGAAGGGATGAAGGGAAAAAAGGAGTATATTTCTGTCCCATCAGATGCTGGGTACCCTGAGACCCAGAGCATCGTTCCCTTCCACTTCTCCAAGTGGGCCAGGGCTGGAAGGAGTAGCCATCAAGCAGCCAGGGCATCTCTGTACACCCAGGCTGCCCATCAGCTACCAGCCCTCAGGGCCAGCAGATGGCTCCAAACCACAGTAAATCACAGCCGGAGGCCTCACCTCTGGACCCCGCTTTACAGAGAATCCAGCTTTTCCTCCCTATTTGTTGGGAATGGAATCCCTAGCCCCTCCTGCATCCTGGATACCCAGAAACCTCACTCTACTATGCCAGCTCCCTTCTAAACAGTATCTTGTTATAATTACCAGCTTTGCCTCTGGGGTAGGGAGGCCTGGGTTTGAATTCCAGCACTATTACTTCCTCTCTGTGCCTCAGTTTCCTCATCTGTGAAATGGGGGTTATTCATGGCATTCTGCCTTTCGGGGTTCTGTGTGGATTAAGTGCTAGAATGCACGAAGAGTTTGCAGGATAGTAACATGCGTCGTCCAGTGCCTTCTAGTGTACCATAGCATAGTACTATGCATGTGTGTTGCTATTATTGTTGTTAAGTGCTGTCGAGTCAGTTCCAACTCAGAGCTACCCTGTACAGGATTTCTGAAGAGCGGCTGGTGGGTTTGAACTGCCAACTTTGTGGTTAGCAGTCCAGCACTTTTCTCACAGCACCACACCAGTACTCCATGCATAAGCCTTCGTCACCCTCACCATTATCCTCTCTCTTCCTCATCATCTTGTCATTGTCACCACCCTTACTACTTCTCCTGTCATTGTCACTGTCACACTGCCCAAGGTGTCTCAGTAATTTTCACAACACCCTGGTAAAGAAGGTATGGTTAGGTGCTACAGAGTCAGTTCCAATTTACAGCGACCCCACATACAACCGAAGGAAACACTGCCCGGTCCTGCGCCATCCTCACGATTGTTACAGCTACTGTGCCAGTTCATCACACTGAGGGTCTTCCTCTTTTTTTACTGACCCTCTACCAAACATGATGTCCTTCTCCAGAGACTGGTCCCTCCTGATAACATGTCCAAAGCATGTGAAACAAAGCCTCACCATCCTGGCTTCTAAGGATCTTTCTGGCTGTACTTTTTCCGAGATAGATTTGTTCATTCTTTTAACAGTCCATGATATATATGTTCAGTATTCTTTGCCAATATCGTAATTCAAATGCATCAAAGTATTCATGCCCCCAGTTTACAAACAGTGAAACTGAGACTCAGAAAAGTCATCTGCCCAAGATCATACAGCTAGTAAAGCCAACCCTAGTGCCAGAGCAAAACCCAGAGGTTTCTGGCCCCAAAACCAATCCTCTAATTCACTGGGTTTTATAACTTGACAATAATGCATTGATTTTTAAAATCTTTTGATAGAGTGCGTTCAGACAGATGAATTTTATTTGATTGATATCTCCTTACCCATATTGTTAGCACCATGACTGGGAAACCAATTTTTCCTGCTTAGAAGACTACACAAGCCTATTCCTACTCCCACTTTTGGGCCCTCAGGTTTATTCTCATAGCACCCAGAAAGCACACATCTTGTCTGGACAGCCCCTTGCCTAGAACCTTCAATGGCTCCTTAACTCAAGTTTTCGGGGGCTTTTCCTGCAAAACTGGCTGAGGTGTAATTTTTGGACACAAATAGAGCACCAGACGAATTAATGGCCCTTTTTCTTATCTGATGGAACTGCTGAGTGGGGTTCAGATTATGAGTGGGGTTGGAGGACATTAACTATGCCACCTCTCATATCAGTTCCATCCTCAAGGAATGGGTTACAACTAGGGTTTGGTCAAGTCCAGTTTGGCAACTTCATCAGTTGCATGTCTGCTGATGGGGAGGGGCAAGGGGGAGTTTAGGGCACAGTGGGGTGTGTAAAGGCAGGCAGTGGGACTCAAGGAAGCTGTGGGAAGAGAGGGCTGGCAGGGAAAGCCTGGGAGAAGTGTTGAGGAAGAAATAAGGGGATTTACATGGGAATAAGGGGCAGTTCACTGTGGGTTGTGTGACGTGATGCTCTTCTCCGGCCCTCAGTGGAAGCATCAATAAAACAGCTATGGCTGACTTTTAGAACCAGATTTGTGGTTTCAAAGCATGAAGGCTGTGGACAAAGAAGGTGTGTCCTGGTCTGACGCTAGATGAGACTCCCCACCCTGCCTACCTTGCTGTTCATGACTTTTCGGAGAGAAGATTCAATTTTTTTGTGGAAGAGCTTGATGAGCCACCTGGAGATGAACACATAAAGACATGTATGAGGTTTCCCAGGTGCCCCTGGGTTGATTCCAGAGGCCTGCTCCTCTGCATTTCTCCCTCCTCCAAATAGACTTGGTCATGCTTGTCCTTGGGCTCCAACTGTGCAAATATATTAGGCATCCCTCACCCTGTGTGGTGTAACATGTTTATGGGATTATTCCCTCATGAGCTGCAGGGCCTCTGGCTCCTTCCTCACCTCTCCCCACTCTCTCTGCTTTCCAACTACTCTGGCCTGCCATGAGCACTTGTGTTCTAGACTTCCTTCCACCACAGGACCTTTGCACATGCTCTTTCCTCTGCCCTCAATATCTACCTACCTAACTCCTACTTTTTCTTTTCACCTCAATTCAAACATATTTTCCTCATGGGAGGACTGGGGGCCAGATCTCCCTGTTTTATGTTCTCACAGAACCGTGCAGCTCTTCTGTTTTTACCTCATTTTGTAATTACCTATGAGCCACATGAATGCATAAACTGCTTCATGTCTATCTCTTCATTGGGCTAGAAACATCAAGAGAATGGGACTGGGAAGCTACAGTCTACGGTTTAAATCCCTCAACACTCACCACCTATGGAAACTTGGATTATTTCCTGTCATCTCTGTGCCTCAGTTTTCTCTTTAAAAATGGGATGATAATAGAGCAACCTCAAAGAACCCTGGTGTGGACTGAATTCTTGAGATAATGCATGTGCTTAAAGCAGTGCTTGGCACAGAGCAAGCCTCCCAGGAGATGCTGGTGGGTGTGAACTGCCAGCCTTGTGATTAGCAGCCCAGTGCTTAGTCCACAATGCTACCAGGGCTCCTTCCAATCAATGTGAGTAATTCCTCAATATTTACTGGTCACTGCTGTTTCCTGAGCACTTGGCACAGTGGGTGCCATCAAGTTGATTTTTGACTCTCAGTAACCCAATGTAACCAAGTAGACGTGCCCCATAAGGTTTCCTATGCTGTAATCTTTATGAGAGCAGATCATGAGGTCTTTTCTCCCAGGGTGCCACTGGATGTGTCAGAACCACCCACCTTGTGGTTAGCAGCCAAGCTCATAACCATGCCTTTGGTGCATAGCAGAGTGGCAGATAGATGCTTGTTGAAAGGAGGGATGGATGATGGACTTTCAATTTGTGGTGAGGATTTTATTTTTTCAAGCATATAAAGTGTCTAGCACAGAGCCTGGGGTATATAGTAAGTGCTCAGCAAAGTATGCTGAAGAATTTGAATGAATAAGTTACACCTGGAGGCAAGGACTATGGTCACTTCTCCTGATCTTCCCCCCTTCCCCTATGCAATGGGGAAGCACTCAGGATGTACTTTCAGAATGGGGGCAGGATGGGGCAGGTCTCCTTAAGTTCCCTCCCCTCGTCCCAGCCCCAGGGGATCATACCCTAGGTGGCTGCCCGAGATGTCCACATGCACACTACTGATGCTGTTGCTACAGTTGGAGCAGGCGATGGTGGCATGCCCTGAAGAAAGGTCACTACCCACCTTCAGATCGGCTGAAACAGAGATGCCTTCCACACTCACGTCAAAGTTGCCACTGGCTTTGCTGAAGGGAAATGAAGAAAAATGACTGGGAACAAGCATTTTATTAGTTATTGTCCTCCACTGTCAAGCCCATGAGAAAGCTGGATAGTGAATAAGGAAGACCGTACAAGAATTGATGCCTTTGAGTTATGGTGTTGGAGGAGAATATTGAAAGTGCCATGGGCTGCCAAAAGAACCAATAGATCCATTTTTGAAGAAGTGCAGCCAGAGTGCTCCTTAGAGGCCAGGATGGCCAAACTTCATCTCTCCTACTTTGGACATATTGTCAGGAGGGACCTGTTGCTGAAGAAGGATATCCTGTTTGGTAAGGTGGAGGGTCAGAGAACAAGAGGAAGACCTCCAGCGAGATGGATTAGCCAAGTGGCAGCATCGATGGACTCAAGTGTGGCAAACAGTAGTGAGGTTGGCCCAGGATCAGGCAGTGTTTCGTTCTGCTGTGCATAAGGTCGCTATGGGTCGGTACCAACTCGATGGCACCTAACAACAACAACAATAACTGTCAAGCCCAATCTAGATCAGCTGAACTCTGGCCAACCCACAGACATGGAAATGATCATACAGGGTTGTTGTTGCAGGCCACCGAGTTTAGGATGATTTGTTACAAAACATTAGCTAACTGGTGTTGTTGTTGAGAGCCGACCTGTTGATTCCAATTCATACTGATCCCATGTGACAGAGTAGAATGGCTCCAGAGGGTTTACCAGGCTATGCTCTTTATGGGAGAAGATTGCCACTTCTTTTTTCCCCCAAGAACCCTTGGTAGGTGCGAATCACCAACCTATCAAGTTACTAGCCAAGCACTTAACTATTGCAACACCAGGGCTCCTTAGCTAACTGATGTGTTGTTTGTTGTTATATGCCATTGAGTGGTTTCAACCCATAGCGACCCTGTATAGAGCTTCCAAGGAGCAGCTGATGAACTTAAACTGCTAACTTTGCAGTTCAAACCGACTTTGCAGCCCAGTGAATTAACCCACAGCGCATAAGAGGAGTAAATTCAATGTCCCTTTTTGAATGATTTGCTGGGCCTGGGGGCTCAGGACCATTGTCTCAGGGGACACCACTGTTAGCTAACATCATACAGTCCATAAAGACAATGTTCTACATCCTACTTTGATGATTAATGACCGGGATCTTAAAAGTTCATGAGTGACCATCTAAGGTACAACTACTGTTCTCTCCTAGTCCAGAGGGAAAAAAGTGATGAAAATTGAAGACACTTGGAATCAATGAGTTCAATGGACTAGTAGACATGTGCACCTCAGTCTCCACAACCCTGAGACCAGAAGAACTAGGTTTCCGGTCTCACTACCAACTGCTCTGAAAGGAATCACATTAGAAGGCCCTGGACAGAAAGGAAGAAAATGTGGAACAAAACTCAAATCATAACAAAAGACTGTGTTTACTGGTCAGATAGAGATCGCTGGAATCCTGAGACTACAGCCCATGGTCACCCTTCAGGTCTGGAACTGAACTCACCCCCGTGACCCAATGTTAAGCCAAGATACAGATAATCACATAGAGGGGACACCACTAATAAAGTATGAACACTATGGAACAGTCAACTGTTGGAGATCTCAAGGGCCGCACTTACCTAAGGCCAGAATTCTGAAGGGCTGGGAAAGGAGAAGGAATGGGCATGAACCACAGGGGAGGACGTGGGATCAGTGATGTGGCATGGAGGGGACTGCCATGAAGAGGAAACAAAGTCTACAATCTGCTGGATGTAAACCGATGATCTGCTCTGTAAATCTTCACTCAATTCACAAGAAACAAGCTGTTTTGTCTTCCACCCTATGTCATATGTTCCACTTCAGTCTTGCTGAAGTCCTGCACTGAGGTGTCAGACAACTGCTTAGCTATTAGTTAAAGATGATTCTGACTCTTCTGATGTGAGAAATTCCCTAATTCCCTCACAACCCCTGTGGGGAAAAATGGTGATGAAGCAAAGGAACATGTGAGCGTTCTTAGGACCTTGGCTTTATTGTTGTTAGGTGCTGTGGAGTCAGTTCTGACACATAGTGACCCTACATAAGGTTTCCGAGGAGTGACTGGTGGGTTTAAACCACCAACCATGCAGTTCAAACTGACCTTGCAGTCCAGCGCATTATCCTTTAGCGCCACACCAAGATTCTATGACCTGGTGTGGCGCTGTGGGTTAATGCAAAGCTGTTTGAACTGCAAGGTCAGTGGTTCAAGCTCACCAGCTGCTCCTCGGAAACCCTATACAGGGTCACTATGGGTCGGAATCAACTTGATGGCACTTAACAACAATAACAGCAAATAACCCCAAGAACTCATTCATACACCCAACAGCCCTGAGTCAGGATACGCACAGGAAATTCTTTTGTGCCTTCCATTTTCCAATGATCTTGAGATTGGCATTGCTGGTGGAGAGTTTAAGGCCCACATTGGGCACCAGTGTCATCTGGGAATGCGGCAGTTGGAATCTGTGGATAGCCATGCTGTAAAGAGAAATGTTCCGTTTGCCTCCCGGGTCGTCACATGAGGTTGATTCAGCAAATGCATACTTCTCCCCTCACCCCCACCTGAGGCTACCACCTCCCCCATCCCAGGAGGTCCCAGAAGCTTTGAGGGTGGCCGTGCGAACTCTGTGGCCAGTGGGTGGAGTGGCTAGGGCTTTGAGGTCAGCAATCTATGTTTCAATCCTACTCTTCCACTTTGTGTTGTGAGTTTCCAGCAGGTCAGTGACTCACTCTGAGCCTCAGCTTCCTCATGTGTGAAAAGGGGACAACAGTCTCCATCTATCAGGGTATGTAGCCAGCAATGAAAAATACCAATGTTATCCCATCAACTACAAGCTCTGTGAAGGGGTGGAATATGTCTGTCTTTTTTCACTATTGTAGCTCCATAGCCCATTGTGCTAGATAAATAGTCAAACCCACCCCTGTGGTGTCAGTTCCGACTCACAGTGACCCTATTGTTGTTAAGTGCCCATAGTGACCCTGTCTGTATAGGGTTTCCAAGGAGTGACTGGTGAGCTTGAACCACCAACCTTGTGCAGTTCAACGCATTAACCCACAGAGCCACACCAGGACTCCATATAGGACAGAGGGAAACTGCCCCAGAGGCTTTCCAAGGCCGTAAATCTTTATGGAAGCAGACTGCCTCATCTTTCTCCTGTGGAGTGACTGGTGGATTCCCAACATTTAACCTACTATGCCACCAGACCTCCTAGATACACAGTGTTGCTGTTGTTAAGTGCTGTCGAGTCAGTTCCGACTCATAGCGACTCTGTATAGGATTTTCAAGGACTGCCGAGTTTGAACTGCTGACTTTGTGGCTCAAACCGACCTTGCAGTCCAGTGCTTTATTCCACAGCGCCACACCAGGGCTCCTGAGGCACAATAAGTGCTCAAAAAGATTTGTTGGGTGAATAGGGTGTGCAATTCTGCAGAGAGCATTTTCTGCCCAGCATCCACACCTGCTTCTGGTAACAGAACTGTAACTTTACTTTGGGGTTCGTGTAGACTTTTTTTTTCTTTGAGGTTTTGGTTATCTTCTTAATGTTTTGATCCTGGAAAGTAGAGACTTGATCATGTGTCTCCAATGGCTGCTTGCAAGTTTTTAAGGCCCCAGATGCTACTCACCCACTAGGATGTATGTAGATCATGATTTTTGTGAGCCATGTTATGCCAATTCACTGACATGTCACATGAGACTAGGGTCCTCAGCTTTCAAACCCAGAAAACTATCTTGGAAGGTGTTTGGTTATGCCTGTGGAGTATCTATATTTATGTCTTCAATTAATACAAATTTCCCCTTCTTCATGTTTTGCTTTTGGTTGGTCCTTTTTCTCTTGTGATTGTGTGTTTTACTATTTTTCATTGAACTACAGCTTTTTTGTGTGTTACTTTAAATTTTATATTTTAGTTTTTATTGGAAATTCTTCTTTATGGGAACCCTGGTGACACAGTCACCAAGTGCCTAGCTGCCAACCAAAAAGCTGGGGCCCACACCCACCAGTTACTGTATGGGAGAAAGAAGTGGCCGCCCAAGTCCACAAAGAGTCCCAGTCCTAGGAACCACCAGACTTATGGTTAGCAGTGGAGTGTGTTAACCATTGGTACCACCCAAAGGCTTCTCAGAGGTCCCAGAGCCCTACAAGTCCTGTGTAGTAAGAAATGAACACCCACAGGCCTTACCTATAGAAGCTGTAATGCCCTGTCCCCAAATGCTTGATCTGAAAGCTTCCTGAGAAATCGGGGATCTTGATTTTTTCCAACTCCTTCTGCAGTATGGCCATTCCTTCCTGGCAGGCTGCAAGGAGAAAGCAAAGGGGTGGTAGGACACAGTAGTGAGTATGGAATGGTGGGCCAGAGGAGGCTCTGGGTCCTTGTCCCTTGTCCTAGGAAAACAGAACAAGGAAGAGCTGGTACCTTCTCTGGTGTCAGCATTTGCTTATATTGTTGCTGTAGCTGATTTAAGGCTTGGCCTTAAACTTTCACTTTGACTCTTGTTTTAATTGACTACCAGACACACTGGCAGCTGAGCTCAGCACCTTCAGCTCAGTTCAGCTCAGCTTCCAGAGAAGTATGTGCCCCCACACACAAGGTTGTTGTTGTCAGGTGCCATCGAGTTGGTACTGACTCATAGCGACCTTATGCACAGCAGAAAAAAACATTGCGCAATCCTGGGCCAACCTCACTACTGTTGCCACACTTGAGTCCATCAATGCTGCCACTTGGCCAATCCATCTTGTTAGGGGTCTTCCTCTTTTTCTCTGACCCTACACCTTACCAAACATGATATCCTTCTCCAACGACCCAAGGTTGTAGTGAGAATTAAATAAGAGAAACAAAGATAAAAGGGGAAGAGAAAGAGTGTATGTGTGTGTGTGGTTCCAAGCACAGTACCCAGCTCAGGGCAGCTATCTGGGTCTGGATGAATGGCCTGGGGATCCTCTCTGGGTCACCCACTAGATAATGGGCACAGCATGGCTGCCTGACCTATGCCCTAAGGAGAGTCCTCCAGATGCTCTTGGCCCCACCTAACCCTTTAATGGCTCCTGACCTTTCCCCATACACACTGGGGACTCGAGGCAAATGACAGGAGTGGGAACTGGCTTTGAAAGGAAGAGAAGGGTCTAGAAGACTACATTTGGGGCTTGGGTAGAGGATCCTCAAGAACCTGAGCAGGGGACATGGAAACCTCCAGCGCTCCAATCTCAGCTCTGCTACATCCCAGCAGAGTGGCCTAGGGACCTTGCCTCAGTTTCTTCATACATAAAATGGGGATAAGAGGGCCTACCTTGCAGAGCTGAGAGCATGCCATGCCCCGGATTTCAAGGACCAGCACACTGCGGTTTTCAATAAATCCTTCACAGGGATGAGAAAGGGAGGGAGCAAGGCGTCCAATTACCATAGTCAAGGCCCTTCTGCGTGATCCTGGCCACAACGCCGGGGTTGGTGGCCGCTGCCACAGCTGCGCCCACTGCAACCAGCACAACCAGAGTTGCCCATCTGGTCATGGCCTCGTCCTCCAGGGCTGCTAAAGCTTTGGGGCCTCAGAGGGGAACCAGGACCTTTTAAGCAGCCGACTGGGGAACCACAAGTCAGCCAAATATAGAAAGAAGGAAGGAACTGGGGCAGAGATGTGAGAGTGTGGTTCCCCATTATGTTTCGGATCCCATTCTAGGGGCAGTAGTGCAGTGTGTGTGTGTGTGCATGCGTGAGTGCGTAAATGCAGGTAAATTGGTACCCCTGGGCCTCCAATCTCCTCTAACCCCCCTGCCGTATAAACCATCACCTGATCTCCCCAGTCTCGGTACTTCATGGAACGGGCTGGTGGGTCCCTCAGGGTTCATTGTAGTATTCTACTTAGAGATTGAATATAAAAAAAGACAATGACCAGACCATATATAAAAATAGCAACCAGCCCAGGCAGTCAAACCACTGTCTGCAGCTACCAGCTACCAGATGACAAGCTCTGGAACAAGAGGCTCCAAATGCCCAGGACTTGGTTAATAATTGACAGTTTCTTCAGTGTTGTCCCTGCTTCCAACTTAGGACAAACCAGAGAAAGTCAAATATGCTTCCTAAACCAATCATATAGAACTAACTAGAACCCCTCTTACCGCTACCCTGCCTCCAGCTTCCCCATACCTGAAGCCCGTCCCCCATGACCCAGTCCCCTGGCTGCCTTCCAAATCTCTGCTGGTCACAAATGATAGTGTCTGGCTCCCTTGCTACAGCAAACTCTGAATAAATAGCTTTTGTTTTCATTTGAGTATTTTTTTTTTCCACACTACTTTTGATTTCTGAAAGGAGCCCTGATGGCACAGTGGTTAAGCACTTGGCTGCAAACAGAAAAGTCAGTGATCCAACCCACTAACTGTTCAACAGGAGAAAGATGTGAGTCTGTTTCTATATAGATTGTTGTTGTTAAGTGCCCTTGAGTTGGTTCTGACTTACAGCAACCCTGTGTAGGTTTCCAAGGAGTGGCTGGTGGGTTTGAACACCAACCTTGTGGCTAGCAAACAATCCAGTGATTATCCTACCGTGCCATACCAGAACCCTATGAGGGCCAGTTCTACTCTGTCCTGTGTCATTGCTATGAGTTGAAATCCACTTGACAGCAACAAATTTTGAGTTCCTTGATGTTTTCCATAGTAAATGTTTAATAAAAGGGAATCTTTAGCATTTCCTTGGCCTGAGACTTAGTAGTGGTAGATTAACTACTCAGAGTTTGAAGTCTAACTTCCTAATTGTGTTTTCAAGTCTTAGTTCTACTTACCTTGGGTAAGTAGAACTTAACCTCTCTGAACCTCAACTTCCTCTTTGGTAAAGTGGGGACAATAATAGTACTTACCCACCCTGGGTTATTGTGAAGAGCTTTAACCATGTAAAGAAGTTGGCAGAATGCCTCCCCCCTTTCCCCACATATAAACAAGCTATTAATGTCACTCTGGTTGTAATAGTCATCTGTGTTCATTGGGGGGAAATTGAGACGGTACCAAGAAGTAAGTAAAAACTACATGAAACTCCCCTTCCAGACAAGCACAATTGTATTTTAGACTATCACTCCCAGCCTTTTTAAAAGCATAAACAAAGCTTTAAGGTGTTTTTTTTAAAGCAAAAATGGGATCCCACTGGTTACTTTTATGACGTGGCCTTTTTTTAATAAACAATAAAAGGTGAATCTTCTACCCTAGCTTTAAATGTACCTATTGTTGTCGTTAAGTGCCATCTAGTCAGTTCCAACTCATAGCAACCCTGTATAGGGTTTCTGAGGAGTGGCTAGTGAGCTTGAACCTCTGTGTTCAAATCAACTTTGCAGCCCAGCGCATTAATCCACAGCACCATAGTAGCATACTGGATTCCATTGTTACCTCAACCCAAACTTTTTCACCACATTTTTGTTTTTATACATTTAGACTCCTTCCTTCAGTAGATGTGGAACCTGAGGCTCTGAGAGGGAAAATGCTCTGCCCAGAGTCACACAACAAGCTAGCTGTTCAAGCAGCTAACTGAACTGGGATCCAAATGTTTTCTGTTGGACGTATCCCACACCCCCATACTGGCCTGGGTGCTTCATCGCCTGGGGGGCGGGGGCAGGGCACATGGACACTTCTTCCCCTCTCTCCCCCTACCCCACTGCAGCTTCCAGATGAGTCTGTAACTGCTCAGCCCAGAGCCCCTCTTTGCAGCAGCTTCAGCCCTAGGTGGGCGGGAACCCCTGCCAGGCATCAACTTGGTCTCCCTGGTGATGAGAGGAGGGGCAGGACAGCGGAGGGAAGGCTGACTTCTCTCCCGCTGGGTCCTCATCAGCCCCTTGGCACCCTGCCTCACTGGCTTTGATTTTATGAAATTCTAATGAAGCCCACTGAGCCAGGAGGGTGTAAGACCTCCTGATTTGTTTTTAGTTTTTCTTTTTTCTTCTCTGCCTCTGCTTCGAAAATAGATCTCCTTCCTACCCCATATTCACAACAACTGCAATACTGGCTTGCTTAAGAACGAAAGCAGGAGCTATGTACAGAGCCCACACATACATTGCCTCCAAGACTGAAAAACAACCCATGAGGGAGGAATGATAAGTCTAAGTTTTGGAGGTGAGGAAACTGAGTCACAGAGTGATCACATCACTGTCATGATCACACTGTCCCTCAGGTTCATGGGGGGCTGGTCACCCTCAGTCCTCACTCCACCTCCACCGTCCTTCAAATGACCGGAGCCTCCAGACAGTCTGATGTTTCTGAGGAGCCTCCAGACAGTCTGATGTTTGTATCTGTACAAGGGAAATGGCGCTAAGCAGCAACTCAAACACATACAATGATACCTTGTCATAAAATCAAGAGTTTGGGGGAAATTATCTTGCACCCTTTTGAACACTTCCAGCTCTAATTGCTCAAAGTTCCTAAGTCCCCAGAGCCCAACCAGATGGTGCATCTGCCACCCTGGCAGGCAGGGAAGGGCCACTGAGATGACACTCACATGATGACTTACATTGCCATCAAATCAGAACCTTAAAAACAGATGACACACTTCTGAACAAGCCACCCCACTGACTTCCCCCTGAGGGCTCATAAGCAGACAGAATCAGATATGCCCAACCTCCCACACTCCCTTTCAGTACCGAGATGACCAGCCCATGAACTTTCAGCACATAGCTTAAATTGCTGAGCTTGAGTTTCCTCATTTGTCCCTAGAATCCACCTTCAAGCACAGGTCCTTCATTAGACCCAGAGGCTCAGATGTCTCCATGGGGCCATGTGGTCACATGCCTCTTTGGCCCCTTGATTCTCAACCCATTCTCTTCATCTACTTCCGGGTAACCTCCTCCATGCATATGGCCTCCAGCATGGGTTGTCAGTCATTTTGTGCTCTTGTATTAGTGATGTGGATTTAGGAGGGGGTTCCAGGTGAGTCCTGCAAGTGGAGGGGAGGAGGGAACAGTCTTCATGGAGATTTGGCCTCAATGTATTGCATCTAGAAGATAACCCAACATTTTAAACTGTACAGCTATCTCTCATATTTTGTTAAGCTAAAAGGGCATCTTCCCCTTCCAGCTTGAGTCTCATAAAAAGACCACTTTGAATACCCAATGAGCCCTAGCATTGGGCTAATCACTGGGCTAAAAGGTTGGTGGTTCAAATCCACCAACCACTTCATGGAAAAGAGAAAGCCCAGTAGCTCTCTTAGGGGATGGTGGAAAGGAGGCTGCTATTCTTACTTCTCCTTTTCTTCCAGAAATTGAAGTGCTTTTACACTGAGAGTGAGTCATTCTGTGCTTCCCTCAAAGGGCAAGTAAGAAGACAAAAGGCATTACTTTTGAGCATCTGATCTTAGGTTTAAGTCCCAGGTCAGCTTAGTATCACCAAGCCCCATTTACTTACAGGCTCCTAGGGCTGGCCATGTCCCACCCAGGTTGTTATCAAACTGCAGCTTAATTAGAATCACACAGGAGCTTGTTAGTATGCAAATTCTCAAGCTTTCCCCTTGCTCTCTTCCCACCCTACCCCACCCCCACCCCCATCAGATTCTGATGTTACCACCACCAGCAGTGGATTTTGAGTTGCCTCAGATTCCTGGTGGCCTCATGTGTTTCAGAATAGAACTGTGCTCCATAGGATTGTCAATGACTCGTTTCTCAGAAGTTGATAGCCAGGCCTTTCTTTAAAGGCACCTCAGAGTGGATTTGAACTGCCAAACTTTCAGTTAGCAGCTGAACATGTTAGCTGTTTGCATCACCCAGAGATTTTTCAATTCTGATGTAGAAGATTGGTAATGGGGCCTGGGAATTTCCCTGTTGAATGCTGCACAGGTGGTCTCCAAGCCACGCCTCAAGAAACGCTAACTTAGAGGAATAGCCTTGAACAGGTGATGCTTTCTCATGCTTTGTCATGTAGGGACAGACTGAAATGCCTTTCCCAGTTCAGCTGGAGCAATGTGCACTCCTGGAAACTTCCTCTGCCTCCTTCCCTGCATCTTATCCTAATCACCAGGTACACTGGGCTCAGAACACAGAGACAGTTAATGCCTGTTGTTAGGGGTAGAAATGCTGACAGCAAGTCCAATTCAACTTAACCTCTGCTAGAAAGACCTCTTTAAACTGTTAAAAAGCAAAGATGTCACTTTGAGGACTAAGATGTGCCTGGCCCAGGCCATGGTCTTTTCAATCACTTCACTGCCTGCAAAAGCTGGACTATGAATAAGGAAGACCAAAGAATTGATGCATTTGAATTATGATGTTAGCAACAACTATTGAATAAACCATGGAATTCCAGGAGAACTAGCAAATCTGTCTTGGAAGAACAGCCAGAAAATTCCTTAGAAGCGAGGATGGTGAGACTTTGTCTTATTTACTTTGGGCATGTTTTCAGGAAAGAGACATCACATTTGGTAAAGTAGAGAGCTAATGAAAAATAGGAAGACTCTCTGAGATGGATTGCCAGCAATGGACTCAAACATGTCTACTATTGTGAAGACAGTCTCCAGTGGTCCAGGCAACATTTCATTCGGTTATGGGGGGGGGGGGTCACTTTGAGTCAGAGCCAGTTCGACAGCACCAAACAACCACCTGCCCCTTAAGGAGGGCCACAGCCCTTCCCACCCTTAGTTTCCTCATCTGTAAAGTGGGTTAGTAATGCCAACTTATAGGGTTCCCTGAAATGCCAATCAATAATGTGTGCATAACTCTGGGCAGATGGTTTGGCACCGAGTAGCTTGGTTTCCTATTTCTTGCCCGCTGAAAACTCTAATTTATCTTATAGACAGGAGCCAGGTGGATTGAACGTATTCAGGTTGGGGCATCTCGAAGTGGGTCAGCCCTCAAACTCTCCTCTCCCAGCTGATAGAGACTCTGTTCATACTGAGAAGGAAGCAGACTCAGAAATGCTCTCTCTGCCCGCCTCAGCTGTTGTCTCACTACCCTGTTCTCTAAAATTCCACATCTAGATGGTCTGTTACCATGAAGTAGATAATGTTCTGGTTTGTAAGGAAGAGCATCCATCTGATCTCAACAGATACTTCATGGAAAACCCAGGTAACTGGCTGCAGGCAACGCCCAGCACAAGCCAAGTGACCAGATGTGTATTTCCAGAAACGTCTCTCAGACATCAAAAGCAGGAGATGGTGAAGAGATGCCACCACCTAGCTGAGACACAATAATGTAGCCAGAAGTAGCCACTCCTCTGAGCTAGCGTCTGCCATGGCATGGGGAAAAGGGAGGGTGGGAAGAGGGAACAGCCTAAGCAAAGACCAAAACTCAAAACAAACCCATGTCAATTCCAAGTCAGAGTGACTCTGCAGGACAGAGTGGAACCTCCCCATAGGGTTTCTGAGGTTGTAAATATTTACAGAAGCAAATTTCTACATCTTTCTCCCACAGACCAGCTGGTGAGTTCAAACCACCAACCTTTTGGTTAGCAGCCAAGTACTTTAACCACTGAGCCATAGGGCTTCCCTAAGCCAAGGCACTGAAGGTGAAATTCCCAGGTGGTTTCGGTATAGGATGGTAAGGGAAAAGACAGTGCAGCCTGGGCCATAGGGTCCTGTTTTGATCTTGTTCTAGAAGACTGGTGATTCCCAAGTTTGTCAAGTATAACTATGAAGGTCCTGCCATGACAGTAGTGTTGTAGTTTAGTGCTGTTGAGTTGGCTCCAACCCATAGCAACCCTGTATAGTGTTTCCAAGGAGCAGGTGGTGAGCTTGAACCGCTGACCTTGTGGATCAAACCTACTTTGCAGTCCAGTGCACTAGGCCACGGTGCTACACCAGGACTCCCGACAGTAGTTAGATTTGCATAATCCATGGGTTGAAAAAAGGTCTTTCCAAACTTAACAACTTTTTAACATGAATCTGTAGCTCCCTGATCCTCTAGTTTATAGACATTTGAAATGAGGAACCAGGAGCATGTCTGATAACATGTGATAGTATTTAACTAAAGGGACTTTGACATGTGCAAAATGTGCTCTGCCAGTTTCCTGTTCCCTGCCACCATAACATACCTGCTGAGCTGAATTCTCAGAAACAAAGCACTGGTTTATGATTAGCTGGACCCAGAGCCAGCCGAGGCTGGCTTGAATAAAGGCTGGGCTGAACCAAGAGGCCAAGGCTGACTCAGACACTCTCTCCCCAGTCTATGGCTGGTGTTGTGGAGAGAGAAATTCTAGCAGTGACCATCATGGGTGGAAGGAGGTCTAGGGAAAGAGCAAGCTTGGGCTTAATTTACAGATCACCTGGCACAGAAGGAAGAACAGAAGGAAAGGGCACTTGTCCTTTCAGCCATCAAGACTCCTGCCCCCCAGAAAACATACCCAATCAATGTCCTAGTATCTAGCCCATTGCTAGGCTGGGCATGCTGGACTGCTAACTGAAAGTTGGTAGTCAGCATCTACATAGAGGCACCTTGGAGTCCTGGTGTGGCACTGTGAGTTAATGCGCTTGACTGCCAAGTTGGTACCACAAGGTTGGCGGTTCAAGTTCACCAGCTGCTCCTAGGAAACCCTATACAGGGTCGCTGTGTGTCAGAACTGACTCAAAGGCACTTAACAACAACAGTAACAGAGGCTCCTTGGAAGAAAGACCTACTTCCAAAAAGTCAGTCATTGAAAATGGAGCACAGTTCTGTTCTAACATACATGGGGTCACCATGATTGGGAGTTAACTTGATGACAACTGGTTTCAATTGGTTTAAGGAAGAAGAAAGAGTGGGAAGAGTAAAAAAAGCTGCAGTGGGCAGGGTCGGGGGTGGGAGTATATCTGGCCACACACAAGGCATCCTGGATATGTGAGTTTGCAGACCCTCTGAGGGAATTAAGAGCCTCTTTTTCTCCCAGCCCCTTCAATCTACAGCCCACAGACCAGGACTACCTTGGTGGACAACATGGATCTGCTAAAGAATTTCAACCAGAAGGGTCATGTGATAAGATGTGCTTTTATTATTGCAGTTGTTGTCAAGAGCCCCCAAGTTGGTTCCAACTTATAGGAACCCTGCATAGGGCTTCCAGGGAACAACTGGTAGGTTTGAACTGCCAATTTTGCTGGGGCTTTTTGTTTGTTTCTGAACATTTTATTGTGGTTTAGGTAAAAGTTTACAAAGCAAAATTATTTCCCATCCAACAATTTGGTGTTAGGTGTTAGGTATTAGGTGCAAGTTGGTTCCGACTCAGTGACCCAATGCACAACACAGCAAAACACCACCTAGTCCTACACCATGCTTACAATTGTTGTTATGTTTGAACCCATTTTTGCTGCCACTATGTCAGTCCAGCTCTTTGGGAGTCTTTTTCTTTCTCACTGACTCTCTACTTTTCCAAGCATAATGTCCTTCTCCAGAGACTGGCCCCTCCTAACAACATGTCCGAAGTATGACAAAGTCTTGTCATCCGGACTTCTAAGGAACATTCTGGCTGTATTCCTTCCAACAGATTTGTTTGTTATTCTGGAAGTTTATACACATATTGTTTCATTACTTTGATTGCAATTCAACATGCCCACACTCTACCCTAGGTTCCCTGTTGCCATTCACCCAACTTCCTTGCCTCTTCTTGCCATCTGAATTTTCTTTTGGGTAGATGTTGCCCTTTTGATCTGGTATAGCTGAATGTTTTGAGAAGCATGTTCCTCATGGCTGTTCTTGTTCACTTGATTGGTCTGCCTAGTGTTTGGCTGTAAAGTGGTCCCCAGGAGTTGATTCAGTTCTAAGTGTGAAGGATCTCGAAGAGTCATTGACTTGAGGATTCCACCAGGTTCTATCAGATCAGCAATTCTGATCTTTTTTTAATAAATTTGAATTTTGATCTATGACATTTTTTCACCCTCTGTTTTGTTGGTAGTAGTAGCCAGGCACCATCTATTTCTTCTGGTCTCAGAAGAGTGGAGGCTGTGGCTCCTTGGTCCATTAGCTCTTTGGACTAATTGCTTCTTTGAGTCTTTGGTTTTCTTCACTTTTTTTACTCCAGATGGGATCAAATAATAATACTCTTTTGATAAACTCCTTTTCTGTTCAAATCAGCCAATCACTTTATGTTGCTTACAGTTAGGAATCCCAATTGATATAATATCTAAATGCCTTTCTTTCTCTTTGGTTCTGAGTAATCAAGGGGACCACACATGACAAAACCCACAAAAGGCAGTATCCTGGTGCCTGCTATCAAGTACCTGATACTCTGAAAGTGGAAACTTCCTTCTTGAGAGAAAGGGACTACCCGCACTTACAAAATGCCTCTATGTACATCATTTTATTAAATTTTCACCAAGGAAGAGCCAACAGCGTCATTTTACAGAGTGAGACACTGGAGTCAGGAGGTCACCAAGGCCCCATAGCTACTAAGGGGATGAATAGTCCAAACCCCGCCTCCCATCACTGCACAGCTGTCGGGCCATGGAGTGCCCAGCAGTACCTTGAGGACTACGTGGCAGGAGATTGGCCAGGATAGAGTGTCAGAAGTTATCGTGCTGTGCCAGTGTGGAACACTGTTGCTTGTAAAGAGAAAACTGAAGCTGGGCTGGTTGTTCCCTTGCCCCACCTCCTCAGTGTATCAGTGGATCTGATGTGGGCCATCCATGGCTTGTGCATAGCATACCTCCAAGACCCTCCTATAAATTCCCTAAGGAAAGAACAGTGGGACTATGTGCCATTGTTGTTGTTGTTAAGTGCCGTCGAGTTGGTTACGACCCATAGCAACCCTGTACAGGGTTTCTGAGGCCGTAAATCTTTATGGGAGCAGAAAGCCTCATCTTTCTCCAGTGGAATAGCTGGTGGTTTCAAACTGCTGACCATGAGTTTAGCAGCCCAACTCGTAACCACTACACTACCAGAGCTCCTGCCATTTAGTTGCTGCCAATCCAATTAGGGGCAAGTTGACCATTGAGCCTTGTTAGAGCCGTGCTGGCTAAAGAAGTTTCTGGCTTTGCCAACTCAGCTTCTTCCACCTTGCCCTCTGTGGAGGGAATGCATGGTTTTCCTGGGTTCTATGTAGCAGAATAAGGAAGAAAGGGGCTGAGGGAGAAGACCAAGAGTCCAGAACAGGCCCTGGGTGACAGCTCTGTCATCTCTTGTGGACAGTATTCTCATCTGGTTTGCTCTCTGATCTATCCCAAGTGCCCAGAACAGCACTGGGACATAATTGTTGTTGTTGTTGTTAGGTGCCACCAAGTCGATACTGACTCATAACAACCTTATGCCCAGCAGAATGAAACACTGCCCAATCCTGGGCCAACCTCTCTATTGTTGCCATGCTTGAGTTCATTGATGCTGCCACTTTGCCAATCCATCTCACTGGGGGTCTTCCTCTTTTTCTCTGACCCTCCACCTTGCCAAACATGATATCCTTCTCCAGTGACTGGTTCCTCCTGACAATATGTCCAAAGTATGAGAGATGAAGTTTGGTCATCTTGGCCTCCAAGGAGCACTCTGGCTGCACTTCTTCCAACACAGATCTGTTGGTTCTTTTGGAAGCCCATGGCACTTTCAATATTCTCCTCCAACACCATAAGAAGGAGTGATGAATTACTTCTGAATATTTAGTCAATGAAAACCTTATGAATAGCAGAGAAATATTGGGACATAATAGACACTCAATAAATACATGTTGACTGAATGAAGGAAATTTGGAGAAAGGGGACCCCCCAAAACGATGACAAGGATAGTGTTGATGCAAAGTAGAAGACTGAAAGGAGGGAAGCTTAGGAAACAAATGAATCTGTAGGCTGTGCCTATTCCTTTAGGGATACTCAAAAACGCTAGTGAATGTGAAGCTGATGATGTGCCCTGTAAACTTTCACTCAATGCAAAATAAAAACATTTAATTAAAAAAAAAAAAAAAAAAAAAAAAGCTAGTGAAAAATGTGTCTTAAATTTTACTTTGGGGGGTGGATGTCAGGATTGTGATGATGTAATCACCATATGTCCTAAAATGGGACCACCTATTGGCTGGATTTTCACACCCCTTTACTGGGTGCTTCCTTGGCACCAGGTGTTGTTCTGAGTTCTTTATGTGTATGTGCACAGGGTGTGTGTACAAACACACAGCATTCTGACAAGGTAGACATCAGACAGAGGAAGGTTGGGAAACAGGCCCAGACTCATTGAGATTAGATCCAGTTGGTAACAAAGCCCTCGCCCTTGACCTTACATTTTTCTGTGAGAGTCCAGGCAGTAGGGAGGGACAAGCTATTGGAGGCCACTGACTCAGAAGGCCAGGCAATTAGTACCACCAGAAGGGACTTGAGTCAGAATTCCCACTAGTCTTCCTTGTCTGGCAAGAGAGGTTAAACAAACATTGACAGGACAAGGCTCAGAGTTCATCTGGGGGCTGCTGTTTTCCCAGCTGTGAAGTGTCTACCCCTCCCCGAGCCAGCCCTGGACTCCAGTGGTTCTGAAGAGCCAGGACACAGTGCAGACATCGTGAGAAAATTCGAAAACCCAGGGAGTGAAAGACCCAAAAATCAGCTTTAATGCTCCACTCACAGAGACCCACAAATACCACTTTGGATGCTTTCTTAGCAGTTTTTCCTCTACCAGTGTGTGTATGTGTGTGCACGCACACATATGTATACACACATGCAAGTATACACAAGCAGATGGAAGCCTATTATATAGTGTGTAACATGGATATTCAACCTTGTGAATGTTTTCCATATCACTAAATATTCTTACACAGAATAGTTTTCTTTAGTCTTAACTTTATTGGTTGGTTTTAATTTACAAAACTGTGCAATACCTTGTTATAGTTTGCATTTTTTATTGAGGTGTAAATAACATACAGTAAAATTCACTCTTTCTAATATACTTCTAGAATCCTGGTGTGGCACTGTGGGATAAGCACTGGATCACAAAGTTGGTTTGAACCACAAGGTCAGTGGTTCAAACTCACCAGCTGCTCCTTGGAAACCCTCTACAGGGTCACTATGAATTGGAACTAACTTGACAACACTCAGCAACAACAACAATATACTTCTGGACTCCTGATGTGACATTGTAGGATAAGCACTGGAATGCAACCCACAAGGTCAGTAATTTAAACCCACCAGCTTGCTCCTTGGAAACCCTATACATGGTCACTATGAGTCAGAATTGACTCAACAACACTTAACAACAACAGCAATGTACTTCTAGAAGTTTTGACAAATCCGCAGTCATGTGCTCACCACCACCACAAGATACAAAACAGTATCATCACCCCAAAAAGTTCCCTGTGATCCCTTGTCATACCTCCACCTTCCACTGATCAGTTCTTCCTCTACAGTTTTGCCTCATCTTTCCCAAATGTCATGTAAATAGAATCATAGAATTCAGCAGCCTTTTGAGTCTAACTTCTTTCACGTGGGAAGTTCATCCATGTTGTCATATATACTAGCAGCATTTCTTTTTTATTTTAAAAATAATATTCTATTGAGTTTTTGGCAAATGTTTACACAGCAAGTTAGCTCCCATTTGACAATTTCCACATAAATTGTTCACTGATAGTGCTTACATTTTTTACAATGTGTCCATTATTTTTCATTGTGTTCTGGTTGTTCCTTTTCCAGTACTCTAGTTTCCCTGAATTGAAGGAAGGCTCATTAATAACAACCTGAGATATGCAGATGATACAACTTTGCTTACTGGAAGCTAAGTGGACTTAAAATACTTACTGATGAGGATCAAAGACCCCAACCTTCAGTATGGATTGTAACTCCATGTAAATAAAACAAAAATCCTCACAACTGCACCAATATACATCATCATGACAAATGGAGAAAAGATTGAAGTTGTCAAAGACTTCATTTGGTGGATCCACAATCAATGCTCATTGAAGCAGCCATCAAGAAATCAAATAATGTATTGCATTGTCAAATATGCTGCAAAGAAATTTTTTTGAAGTGCTAAAGAATAAAGACACCAGCTTGAGGACTAAGGTGGGCCTGACCCAAGCCATAGTATTTCCAATCACCTCATATGCATGTGAAAGTTGGACAATAAATAAGGAAGACCATAGAAGAATTAGTGCCTTTGAATTATGGTGTCGGCAAAGAATATTAATAATACCATGGACTGCCAAAAGAACAAACAAATCAGTGTTGGAAGAAGTACAGCCACAATGTCCTTAGAAGACAGGATGATGAGACTCCATCTCACATACTTTGGGCATATTATCAAGAGGGACAATTCCCTGGAGAAGAACATCATGCTTGGTAAAGCTCAGCAACAGAGAAGAAGATTCTCAATGAGATGGATTGGCACATGGCTGCAACAGTGGATTCAAACATTGTGAGGATAGTGCATTATTCACAAAAATACTGAATTTTGACTCTGCAGTCTGCTTTCTTTGGTATTTCCTTCCATGTCAGCAGATTAAAATCTACCACATTTTAGATTAGTGTACAATGTTCCATTGTATAAATGTAAGCAGCAGTCTTTTGAGGAAAGTCTTGTAGATGCATCACTCCAATCTCTGCCTTCATCTTCACAGGATTGTCTTCCTTCTAAGTATCTTTGGGTCTCTTCTCTTCTTATAAGGACACCAGTCATATTGAGTTAGGGTTCACCCTAATGACCTAACTTAACATCTAATTTCAAAAAAGGTCTCATTCACAGGTAACTAGGGATTAGGACTTGAACATACAACTCATGGCTTTTGGGGACGCATACTTCAACCCATAACAGCTATTATCTAGAACAGCTGAAGCTATCTTCTCCATGATGTAAACCCATATATACATGCTCTTCCACTCCTAGGTTTACCCCCAAGAAATCCTTGTTCTATATAACACCAACATATGCAGGATACTCAAAGTAGCATTGTTTGCAACTGAAAAAAAAAAAAAGGAAATAACTGAAATATTTTTTAACAATAAAAAATTGATGCATTGTGCAATATGACGACAATGAACTGCTATATAGCAGTCAAAATGAATGAACTTCTGTTTCTTGGATAAATCTCAAAAGCAGAATGTTGAAGGGAGAAAAGCAAGTCACTGAAGAGTATACTCTGTATGACTCCATTTTCTGCAAAGGCAAAACAAATGACTATTTTGTTTAGGAATCTATATATAGGCAGTGAAGGAACCCTGGTTGCTCAGTGGTCCAAGTATCTTGGCTGCTAACAGAAATGCCAATGGTTCAAACCCACTAGCTGCTCCCTGAGAGAGAGTTCTGGCCATTGGTTTCAGTAAATACTGCAACCTTCGGACACCTATGGGGCAGTCCTCCTCTGTCCTGTTGCTATGTGTAAAATTGGCTCAATGGTAATGGGTAGAAAAACAGAGACAAGCGAAGGAGTAAGTTGATCAGGGTGTTGAACAGGGCATAGAGGGAGGGTGATTTGATCAGGAAAGAGTATACAGAAAACTTCAAGGCCAATGATAATCTTAAAATGGTTGGTGGTTCAAGGGTATTTATCAGTTTTCTTCAAACCATACAGATGTGCCTGTATATCTGTGGTATATGGAGTCCTGGTGAGCATTATACAGGGTCATTATGAGTTGGAACTGACTCAATGGCACTTAACAACAACAATAACATCTCTGGTTTATAGGAGACCTGGTAGTAACGTGGGTTAGGCATTAGGCTGCTAACTGAAAGGTTGGTAGTTCAAACTCACCAACTGCTCCATGGGAGAAACATGATGCTGTCTGCTCCCATAAAAATCTAAAATCTCAGAAACCCTATACAGGGTTGCTCTGAGTCCTAATTGAATCGATGGCAGTGTGTTTGGGGTATCTATGTCAATTTGTTGTACTGTGGTGACTTGATTTTTTCTGTGACACTAGGAGCTATGCCACTGGTATTTTAAATACCAGCATGGTGGACAGATTTCAGTGGGGCTTCCAGACTAAGATAGACTAGGAAAATGGAGAGGTGGTCCATTCCTGAAATAGCAGCAGAATGCTGTCAGATATAGTGCCAAAAGAAGACCCCCTCAGGTTAGAAGGCACTCAAAATGCAACTGGGGAAGAAAAGCTGCCTCCTCAAAATAGAATTGGCCTTAATGACAAAGATAGAGAAAAGCTTTCTAGACCTTCATTTACTGATGGAGCACAATCCATTAATAATTGGACTATGGAATGTGTGGAGTATAAATCTAGGAAAATTGAAGGTCATCAAAAAATGAAATAAAATGTATAAAGGTCAATATCCTAGGTATTAGTAAGCTGAAATGGACAGGTTCTAATAGACAATCATATGGTGTACTATGCCAGGAACAGCAAGTTGAAGAGGAAGGGCATCACATTCATTGTAAAAAGAGCATTTCAAGATCAATCTTGAAGTACAGTACTATCTGCGATAGGATAATATCCATATGCTACAAGGAAGGCCAGTCAATACAACCAACCATTATTCAAATTTACCTATCAACCACTAAAACTACAGATGAGAAAATTGAAGAATTCTACTAACTTCCTCAGTCTGAAATTGATCAAACATACAATCAAGATGCATTGATAATTACTGGTGGTTGGAATGTGGAAGTTGGAAACAAAGAGGAAGGACCAAAAGTTGGACTATATGACCTTGGTGGTAAAAATGACACTGGAGATCACATGATAGAATTTGCGAGACTAATGACTTATTCATTGCAAATACCATTTTTTCAACAACATAAACACTTGGACTTCAGTAGACAGAATACACTGGAATCAAATTAACTTCATAAGTGACAAAAGATGATGGAGAACTCAATATCATCAGTCAAAACAAGGTCCTGGGCAGACTGTGGAACAGACCATCAATTGCTTATATGTAAGTGCAAGCTAAAACTGAAAAAATTAAAACAAGTCATTGAGCGCCAAACGAATATGTTGTTGTTGTTGTTAAGTGCCGTGGAGTTGTTTCCAACTCATAGCAACCCTGTGTAGGGTTTCCAAAGAGTGGCTGGGGAGCTTGAACTGCCGACCTTGCAGTTCAAAGTGACCTTGCAATCCAGTGTATTAACCCACAGTGCTACTACACAAGGACCTTGAGTATATTCCACCTGAATTTAGAGACCATTTCAAGAATGGATGTGATGTATTAGACATTAATGATCAAAGACCTGAAAAGTTGTGGGATGACATCAAGTATACCATAAATGAAGAAAGCAAAAGGTCATTAAAAAGACAGGAAAGAAAGACAAGACCAAGGTGGTTGTCAGAAGAGACTCTGAAACTTGCTCTTGAATGTAGAAGCTAAAACAACTTTAAGAAATAATGAAGTAAAAGAGTCGAACAGAAAATTTCGAAGGGCAGCTTAAGACAAAGTCAACTATTATAATGAAATGTGCAAAGATCTGGAGTTAGAAAGTCAAAAGGGAAGAATATGCTCAGCATTTCTCAAGCTGAAAGAAATGAAAAAAAAAAAATCATGGCTTGAGTTGTAATGTTGAAGGATTCTATAGACAAAATATTTAACGACATAAGAAGCATCAAAAAGATGGAAAGAATATAAAAAGCAAAAATTCACTGTACCAAAAAGAACTGGCCGTCATTTCAAGAAGTCCAAGCTTCACTGAAGGCATTGTGGGGGGAAAAGGACCCAAGAATTAATGGAATACCAGTAGAAAAGTTTCAACAAATTGATGCAGCACTTGAGGTACTCACTCATCTATACCAAGAAATTTAGAATACAGCTACCTGGCCAACCGATTTGAAGAAATCCATATTTGTGCTCATTCCAACAAAAGGTGACTCAACAGAATGTGGAAATCCTTGAACAATATCAATAATATCACATACAAGTATTTTTTGCTGAAGATAATTCAAAAACGGTTGCAAGGAGATTGTCAGTTCAAGCAGGATTCAGAAGAGGAGGTGTAATGAAGAATATCATAGCTGACATCAGATGGACCTTGGTTTAAAGCAGAGAGTACCAGAAAGACATTTACTTGTGCTTTATTGACTGCAAAGGCATTCAATTGTGTGGATCATAACAAACTATGGATAACATTGTGAAGAATGGAAATTCCTAAACATTTAATTGTACTCATGAGGAACATGTACATAGACCAAGAGGCAATCATTAGAATAGAATAAGGGTATACTGAATGATTCAAAATCAGGAAAAGTATGCATTATGATTATATTTTTCATCATGCTTATTCAATCTGTATATGTAGCAAATAGTCTGAGAAGCAGGATTATATGATGAAGAATGTGGCATCAGAATTGGAGAAAATTCAACAACCTGTAATATGCAGATGACACAACCTTGATTGCTGGAAGCAAAGAGAACTTGAAATACTTAATGATGAAGACCAAAGACTCCAGTATTGAGTGTGAATTGCACCTCAATGTAAAGAAAATGAAAATCTTCACAAACAGAGAAAAGATTAAAGTTGTTAAAGACTTAGTTTTGCTTGGATCCACAATCAACATTCATGGAACAACAGTCAAGAAATTAAAGACATATTACATTGGGCAAATCTGCTGCAAAAGACCTTTATGAAATGTTTTAAAGAGCAAAGATATCAATTTAAGGACTAAGGTGTGTCTGACCCAGAATGCTCCTTAGAAGCAAAGATGGTGAGATTTCATCTCTGGTGCATTGGACATATTATTAGGAAGAACCTTAGAGAAGGACATCATGTTTTGTAAAGTGGAGGGTCAACAAAAAAAGAGAAAGACCCTCAGTGAGATGGACTGACACAGTGGCAGCAACAATAGGCTTAAACATAACAACAATTATGAGAATGATGCAGGGCCAGGCAGTGTTTTGTTCTGTTTTGCATAGGGTCACTATGAGTCGGCTTTGACTTGCCAGCCCCTAACCACACATGGTACATAGAAGAACATATAAAAGAGTATTGTGACTAGGGTTCCAGATCATGCACAGGTTTCTTCCAAAATGTATCTCTGTCATTAGTGGATGGCTGCAGACAAATTCTCTCAATAATACACTTGCTTTATTCTCATTGTTGTTAAGTGCCATCAAGTCAGTTTCAACTCATAGCAAGCCTATATAGGATTTCTGAAGAACGGCTGGTAAGTTTGAACTGGCAACCTTGCAATTCAAAACGACCTTTCAGTCTATGGCTTATCCTATGATGTTGTTGTTGTTAAGTGCCAGGCAGTTGGTACTGACTCATAGCGACCCTATGCACAACAGAACGAAACACTGCCTGGTCCTGCACTAACTTCACAATCATTGGTACGCTTGAGCCCATTGCTGCCACCACTGTGCCTACCCATCTCGTTGGGGTCTTCCTTTTTCTCCGACCCACCTCTTTACCAAACATGATATCCCTCTCCAGGGCCTGGTCCATCCTGTTGTTAAGTGCCGTCAAGTACATTCCAACTCATAGCGACTCTGTACAGGGTTTCTGAGGTGGCTGGTGGGTTTGAACCGCCGACCTTGCAATTCAAACTGACTTTGCAGTCTTGCACATTAGCCTACAGCCCACACCAGGACTCTCTCTCTCTGTCTCTCTCTCTCACTGTCTCTCTCTGTCTCTCTCTCTGTCTCTCTCTGCCTCTCTCTCTCTGTCTCTCTCTCTCTGTCTCTGTCTCTGTCTCTGTCTTTCTCTCTCTCTCTCTCTC
>NW_006408814.1:2129662-2138898 GCF_000296735.1 Chrysochloris asiatica | reverse complement strand
TCTTTCTCTCTCTCTCTCTCTCTCTCTCTATATATATATATATATATATATACCTGTTATTATCATTGTGTCAATTCTGACTCATGACGACCCATATGATATGGAGTAGAACCCCTCCATGATGTTTTCTTTGTTGTAATCTTTGGAATCACATTGCCAGGACTTTCTTTTGCAGCACCTCTGGATGGTTTTGAACCTCCAATCTTTAGGTTATTGTTGTGGTTGTTATTCAGTGCCCTGTATAGGGTTTCTGAGGAGCAGCAAGTGAGTTTGAAGCATGGGCTTTAGGGTTAGCAGTCTAGTACTTATCCTACAGTGCCACACCAAGAGTAGTACAAACCATTTGTGCCAGCCACCCAGGGACTTTATCTAGGAGATGTGTGTGTCTGTGTGTATGCTGCTGTTGTTTAGTGCCATCAGTCCCCCCCAACTCATAGCAACCCTGTATAGGGTTTCCAAGGAGCAGCAGATAGGTTTAAACTGCTGACCTTGTGGTTATCAGTCCAGTGCTTATCCTATAGCGATATATATATTGTTGTTATTGTTAAGTGCCAATGAGTTGATTGTGACTCATAGTTACCTCATATAGGGTTTCCATGGAGCAGCTGGTGAGTTTGAACTGCTGACCTTGTGGTTCAAACCGACCTTGCAGTCCAGCACATTAAACCACAGCACCGCACCAGGACTCCAGGGATATACATATATATATATATGACTCAATTTTGACTCATAAGGACCGTGTGTAAGCCAGGATAGAACTGCCCCATAGAGTTTCCAAGGCTGCAAATCTTTACAGAAGCAGACTGTTCAATCTTTCTCCCATGGAGTGGTTGGTGAGTTCAGACTACCTGCCTTTTGGTTAGCAGCTGAATGCTTAACCACTCTTCCACCACTAAGGTATATGTCACAATAAAAAACTTTTAAATCCATAAATTAAGAATTTACTGTAAACGAATACATCACTACTCCAGAGGTTATTATTTCATTGTGATAAATGCACACTGGTTATGCAGATGTCAGCATTAGGGGAAGCTGGATAAAGGACAAACTGGAACTCCTTAGACTGTCTTTACAGCTCTTTGTGTAAATCTAAAATAATCCCCCCCAAAAAAGTATTTTTTAAACAATACAGCAGCCAAGCCATGCAGGGCCTTGGATGCCACGCCAAAGCTTTGGAGTTTTGTTGGAGCAATGGGGAGTCACTGGAGGCTTTTCAAGACAGGGCAAGCCCTGATGAATATGATAAAACCCAAACATAGAGTCTTAAGAACTCCAAATATTGTCATAGGTGTGGAGGCAGAATTTTTCTGTGTCCAGATGTCCTTGACTGTGGGTCTGAGCTGGGCGGGGGTGGGGAGGGGTGGAGGGAATTCTAGAGGTGGAGTCCTGTGGTCCCTGCAAGTGAGTGAGACACATGCTGGGGGAGCTGGAGAGAACACAGGCTCCATTGATCCGAGGAGACAGCTGTGCAGACCAAGATCCCACAGAGACATCCTTGAGGGGCTCTGGGGGAAGTGGGCCGGACAGAATCTGAAGGCCTGGTGAGGGATAGGAGGAAAGGAACTGAGAGAGAAGACTGGGAGTGCCCCTCTCCAACCATAAGTGTCTCCCACCTCACACTTTCCACCCCCTGACTCTCAGTGGGCCACCTCCTCTAACCCTTGGATGCCATAGGGGGCTAACTGCTCCAATTCTCATTTTCTCCACTTTGGTTCCCTCACACAGGTACCTTGGCACCTGCCTTTTCTCTCTCCCTCCCTTCCTTTCAAGGTACAGTGGGTGGGTTCTAACTGAAAAATCAGTAGTAGGAATCCGTCAGCCATACAGATTTACAGTCTCAGAAACTCAAACACAGTTCTACTCTGTCCTATACATTCTCCAGAAGACAGACTGTCCTCTGCCTGAGGCCTTGTCCCTCCCTTTTCTAAAATTTAGCTTCCTTTTTCTGGTGTCAGCCTCTGTGTTTAAGATTCTCCCATCATGCAAACAGTGACATAATTGCATGATGGGAGAGTCTTGTACAGTAGTTACATTGGCACAGCGATATATTAGTTTTTTAGTAAATTTTTAAATGATAGATTTAAAAATGTTTTATCGTGACATATACCCTAGTTGTGGCACAGTGTTTAATCCTTCTTAACCCTAGGCTTCCCTGTAGCTAGCACCCTCTCTCTGCTCCTCAGCCAAACCTCCTGAAAGCCTCATTTGTCTCCCTTGCTCAGACTCTCCTCTCAGGCTTCCACTTCCTGCCCTCTGGCCACCCTCCCTACTCAGCCCCAGAAGCTCCCACCCCACAGATAAAAGCAACATCTTCCTCTAGGCTGATTTAGCGGCTGGTTCTGTGTTCTCTCTCTCAATCTCTCTCTCTCCTCACCTCCACAGGGATTAGATACAATTTGCTTATCATCTGCCTTCCCCACTTGTTGTTGTTAAGTGCCATCGCGTCGGTTCCGACCCATAGCGACCCTGTACAGGGTTTCTGAGGGTGTAAATCTTTACGGGAGTAGAAAGCCTCATCTTTCTCCCGCGGAGCGGCTGGTAGTTTTGAACCGCTGACCTTAAGGTTCGCAGCCCAATTCGTAACCACTACGCTACCAGAGGCCCCCTTCTTTGCTCTGCTTACTGCACTGTTTCCAGTACTAAAAACAGTGCATGGCACACAGTAAGAACTCAGCAAATACTTGCTGATTGAATAAATGAAAGGATGTTTTTCCAAACTCAATGAATATTCCTTTTGGTATTTATTTATCTATTTCAACTTTTTATTGTGAATTGAGTGAAAGGTGACAGAGCAGATCATCAGTTTTACATTCAACAAATCATATCCTTTGCTTTGTTACATGATTGCAGTCCCCTCCATGTATCAACACATATAGTATCTGCACTCTAACTCTTGCACTCTTCCCTGTGTCTCCGACTACCTTCATCTTATCTCTGCTAACCTCCCTCTTGTTGTATGTCACCTACCCTGTCACCTATGTTAACATGTGTCTACACTCTAGTCCATGAATAGTTTTCCCTCTTCCTATCCCCAGAGTCCTGGTATGGCGCTCTGGGTTAATGTATTGGATCGCAAGGTTGATTTGAACCACAAGGTCGGTGGTTCAAGCTCACAAGTGGCTCCTCAGACATCCTGTACAGGGTCACTATGGGACGAAACTAACTCGACAACACATAACAATAATCACCACCCCCGTAACCATCATAGAGTGCTTCTTTTATCAAGAAAATAATTTTTGGTTTTTGGTTTTTTAACTTTTTACATAGGTCTCATACAATATTTGAACTTTTTGTGATTGACTGATTTCAGTATAATGTTCCCCAGGTTCAACCATGCTGTGAAGTGTTTCACAGGTTCATCACTATTCTTCAGTGTTTTATAGCATTCCATTCTTTGGTTGATGGAATTTAGACTGTCTCCATGTTTTTTATATGTCTTTTAGATTGTATGTTAAAGGATTCTGTTTTCTTATCCGTTCTGTTCTTTATGTCTCATGACTGGTACATTTAATCCATTATCAGTAGGTATGAGGAGCTCTAGTAGCATAGTGGTTACGAATCGGGCTGCGAACCTCAGGGTCACCAGTTTGAAACTACCAGCTGTTCCACAGGAGAAAGATGAGGTTTTCTGCTCCCGTAAAGATTTACTATCTCGGAAACCCTATATAGGGTCACTATGAGTCAGAACCGACTCCCCAGCACATAACAACAACATGAATTGATTGCTGTCACTTTTCTGTGTGTGTGTGTGTGTGTGATGTTGCTGGATTCTTTGTTCCACATAATTTTCTCTGCTGAGTTCATTTTGTTCGTGGGTTTTCTTTTCTTTTCTGTTGAGTTCATGTTTATGAAATCTCACTGATTTTCTTCTTTTGATGTGCCTGTGTAGTATTTCTCTTTGAGGTTACCCTGTAGTTTGTTATATTTTTCCCTGCTTAAAGCAGTCTGTTTTATCTTGAAATCTAGTTGACTTCCTTGCCATTTGGAAGTTCTATATTTACACAGTGCAAACTCACCAGTCACTCCCTGGAAGCCCTATACAGAGTCGGAACCAAATCAATGGCACTTAAAGACAACAGCAACCATGAAAATAAGTTTTCAAGATAACCTCCAATGGTCAGTGTCTCCTGGTATTTACTTTCTTGTATGCTCCCCTCCCTTGGAGTCTTGGTGTGGTGCTCTCGGATGAGCACTGGATTGCAAGGTCAGCTTGAACTGCAAGGTTGGTGGTTCAAATCCACCAGCTGCTCTTTGGACACTGTGTACAGAGTCACTAAGGAGCTCTGGTTAGTATAATGGTTATGAATCAGGCTGCTAACCTCAGGGTCAGCAGTTCAAAACTACCAGCTCTTCCGCAGGAGAAACATGAGGCTTTCTGCTCCCGTAAAGATTTACAGCCCCAGAAACCCTGTACAGGGTCGCTATGAGTCGGAACTGACTCCACAGCACATAACAACAACAACAACAATGAGTCAGAAACGATTCAATGGCACTTGTTGTTGTTGTTGTTGTTAAGTGCCGTCGAGTAGGTTTAGACCCATAGTGACCCTGAATAGGGTTTCCGAGGCTGTAAATCTTTACGGGAGCAGATCGCCTCATCTTTCTCCCACGGAGCAGCTGGTAGTTTCGAACTGCTGACCTTCTGGTTCGCAGCCCGATTCATAACAACAACAAAATACTCCTCTCCCACACTGAGTAGGGCTGACTCAATAGGTTATTATGGAAATGATATTGTATGATTTCTAGGGCTAGGTCTCTTTTTGATTGATCACTTGCTCTGGGAGAAGCCAGCTACCATGTTGTGAAGATACTCAAACCACCCTGTGGAGAGGTCCACAGGGTGAGGGACAGAGGCCTCCTGCCACATGAACCAATCAGCCACATGAACCACCTTGGGAGCAAATCTATCAGTCCCAGTGAAGACTTCAGATTTCTGTAGCCCTGTACATCTTGGCTGCAACCTTATTAGACACCCTGAACCAAACCACTCCTGAATCCCAAATCCACAGAAATGCTGTGAGGTAGTAAATGTTCATGGTTGCTTTAAGCCTCTGAGTTATGGAGTAATTTGTTTCACAGCAATAGATAATGAGTACAACCTTGAAGACAGTTCCATACCAGTCTCTGAAATGCAGTGCCATTCAGTTTAATGTCTGAAAAATCCTGCAGACAGGTTTTAGTCCTGGATTTAGTGGGTCTCTGAGCAGTGTTCACACTGCCTCCTCTCTCCCAACTGCTTCTTTACAAAAAGAAGAAACAAGAAAATTCTTAACCTGTCACATAAGTTTCCAGCTAAACTGACCCCTAACAACCTATCTCCAGCCTTATCCCACTTTGGGACCTCGGCACTTACTGGTCCATTTTTCTAGAACATGCTGTTGTTCAGTGCCGTTGAATTGGTTCCAACTCATAGCAGCCCAGTATAGGGTTTCCGAGGAACAGCTGGTGGGTTTGAACTGCTGACCTTGCAGTTCACATTCCAGTGCTGATCCTACAGCAACACACTCTACCCACATTTTTTACAACTTATTGTCTCGTTTCCTTCAGGTCTCCACTAATAGCCATTTCTCCAAGAGCCCTTCTCTGGGTGGGGTGCTCTTCATAAAATAGGACCCCCGAGTCCCTTACCCTGCTTTGTTTTCCTCCTCAGCATTGCCACCTTATACATGTTATACATTTCTTTGCTACCCTACATCCTTCTCATTTCCACTGGAATGTAAGGTCTATGAGGAGAGAGATTTTGCCTGCTTGGTTCCCTGAAGCCAAACCTAGTGTCTGAATAGGGCCTGGCTTACAGTAAGCACCCAACAAGGAATGGGTGCACTTCCTGCCTCTTCTCACCTCATATGTGTTGCTGCAGGATACTGCACGGGACTGTAAGGTTCAAACTCACCAGCCGCTCCTCTGAAACTCTCTGAGTCGGAACATACTCGACAACATTTAACAACAACAGCAACACAGTGCTGCTAGACTCCTGGCATGGTGCTGTAGGATTAGCACTGAACTGCTAACCACAAAGTTGGTGGTTCAGACCCATTGACCATTCCTTGGAAACTGTATACAGGGTCACTATGAGGCGAAACCAGCTTCACAGCCTTTAACAACAGCAGCAACACTAAATGACTTCTGACTCCGTGCTGCTTCTCACCGCAAAGTCTTTGCTCCTTTCACATAGCTGCTTCTTATGATTTCTTTAAGATCATGTATGGGTCACCACCTCCTCCAGGAAGCCTTCCCTGACCACTCTCCACTTAGCCTGGGTTCAGCACCCTTCCCGGAGCCATTAGAGTATCATGGAAATCTCTTGATTGTGCTAATTATCACTGTGTTTCTGAAGGTCCTGTTTGCTGTTTACTAGCTTGTTACTTATTCTGAGCTTCCTGTGAGCAGTCCCTCTCTCTGATACATCCTCAGCATAGAGCTTCGTATAGTCAGAACTGAGCAAATGTTTTTATATATCAGTGAATGAATGGACATATGAGTTGGTTTGGGTCTAGTCAGGAAACTTGCTCTGTGATCTTAAACAAGTTCCTGTCCCTCTCTGGGCCCCAGTTTTTCTCACTCTATGTAGCCAGGAGTCTAACTAGCCAATTGTGTTTATTAAAACTGCAACTTCCAATGCTAGCTCTGGGATTCTGTGGCCCTCTCCTGCTTTGCAGACCCGAGTGTCTACCTTCCCAAGAAACCACCGTGAGGGACCCTGGAGTACACCCTGAGGACCTGGGGGGATGGGCAGGAAAAAGAACTGGTTGCCTCCCACTCCCCTTCCCCCATCAGGGGTGCAGCTGATGTGGGGAAGAAAAACACTGCACCAGACGATTTAGCTAAATTCTCAGCAGCTGCTAGGTGGGGCTGCAATGTGACTCTGTCCTCCTCCCTGCACCTTCCCTGGTAGGGAAGAAGTCTGGAGTGACATTGGGTGACGCCATGGAGTAAAAGGGCCATTCAGTGAGAAAGGAGGCTGAAGAAGCCAGCATTTGGGAAAGGAGCCATCTCAGAGCTGAGAATTCCAGGGATGGGGGGAACCAGGTAACCTCAGTTTAGGGGACGCTGTAGTTTGGGTACCACATTTTTTTTTTTTACCTCCAGAGTACAAGGCAGTGAGTATGGAGAAATCTTTTGTAGTAGGCTGCCTTAGACATTTTCCATTCTATATCTTTGCAAAGATCTTCAAGAGGTCACAGCATGTCCATTGCAGGGTCAGATTTCAAACCTGTCCTGACCCCTCATCCAGGAATCTGCCCCCAAATCCTAGCATGTTGGGAGTGTAGGGAACTTGACAAGACTCTTTAGGGCATTGTCAGAGCTGCTTCTGTAGGAATACTCATTTCACAGAAGAGAAAATGAGGTTTGGAGGGAGGGCTTGGGGAAATTGCTCACATCAATATAGAGCAGTGAAGCTCGTATTTGATTCAAGTCTGTCTGAATCTGGAGCCTTAGCTTCAAACCATAAAGTTATTTTGATCTTCTAGCCCCACTGATGGTTGTTTTGCCTCCACTTGCACACCTCCAGGTATGGGGAACTCACCACCACCTGAGGCAGCTCGGATCATCTTTGGAACAGCTGTATCACAGTGTTAACAGCACCAGGGAACATCAAGCTGTTTTAATTTGAACCCCTACTTTTATACCGAAACATTTTAAACTTACAAAAGAGATGAAAAACAGTACATTGAATGCCCATATACCCTTCACCTGGAATTTTAAACTCTTTGTCATATTTTATTTTATTTTCCTCTCTTCATACATATGCACACACATCAGGACCTTTCCAGGTAATTCTAATATATGTTGTTGCTGTTGTAAAGTGCCATCAAGTTGGCTCTGACCCATAGTGACTCTGTATAGGGTTTCCAAGAAGTAGCTGGTGAGCTTGAACCAACGACCTAGCAGTTCAACGACTTTGCAGTTTGGCGCATTAGCCCACAGATCCACACCAGGACTCCTCCTATATAACCACTCTGAGAAAATTGACAATTCAATAACATCAGTTAATTAATGGGCCATATAAAAATTTCCCCAATTGACTCCAAAATATTTTTAGTAAATTTTTTCCCCAATCCAGGATCTAATCAAGGTTCACAAGCCACAATTGGTGGCCAGATTTCTAGCCCTTTTAATCTAGAACAGCCCCTTCTTTGTTTGTTTCTTATTTACTTGTTAGCCTGACATTTTTGAAGCATCCAGCCCAATTGTCTTATAGAATGGCCTATGTTCTACAATTGTCTGATTCTTTTCCCATGACTGAATTCATATGAAATATTCTTGGCAAGAATGCTAAAAAGATAACATCCTTACCCTGTACGGAGTCCTGGTGTGGCACTGTAGTATAAGCACTGACCACAAGGTAAGTCTGAACTGCAAATAAAACAGCCGCTCCTTGGAAACCCTATACAGAGTCCATATGAGTAGGAACTGACTCCAGGACACTTAACTACAACATACCTCTTACTGTAGCACCTCAGGAACCATATGATTTCAGGTTGTCCCACTTTTAGTGACACTATATCTGATCATAGGTTAATTTGGTGACTGCCAGATGTTTTCATTACAAAGCTGTCTTTTCCTTTAGTAATTAGTAAGTACTGAGTGGATGATGCATGGAACCATCGAATATCATGTTATCTAACATCCTTCTACCTCAAGGGTTTTAGCATCCACTTACCATTCTTGCCATAATTGATTTTCCCATGGGAGGGTATACGTATTTCCTAGGGCTGCTAGAATAAAGAGCCACAGATGAGATGACTCGTTGGACCAGAAATGCATGTCTCACAGCACTGAAGGTGAGAAGTCTGAGTCAGGATGCCAACAGGGCCATGTTCTCTTGTAAGACCCTAAAGGAAGGTCCTGATTTGTTTTTCTGAGTGTCTGGTAGCTGCAGGTGTTCCTTGACTTGCAGTGTAGCATAACTGTCTCTGCCTCCAGCTTCACATGGATGTCTTCCTGTTAGTCTCTCTGTATTGCGTCTCCTCTGTCATAGCCCTTTCAGTCAGACTGAAAGTTTTAGGACCCACCCTACTCTGGTATGACCTCATGTTAACTAATAGCATCTTTAAGGACCCTATTTCCAAACAAGATCACATTTCCAGGTACTAGGAGCTCTGGTAGCATTCTTGTTGTTGTTGTTATGTGCCATCGAGTCGGTTCTGACCCATAGCGACCCTGTATAGGGTTTCCGAGGGTGTAAATCTTTACGGGAGTAGAAAGCCTCATCTTTCTCCCGCGGAGCAGCT
>NW_006408814.1:2108305-2129562 GCF_000296735.1 Chrysochloris asiatica | reverse complement strand
CTGGACAGTAAATAAGGAAGACTGTAGAAGAAGTGATGCTTTTGAGTTATGGTGTTGGAGGAAAATATTGAAAGTACTGTGGTTGCCAAAAGAACCAACAGATCTGTGTTGGAAGAAGTGCAGCCAGAGTGCTCCTTGGCAGACTTCAAGATGGCCAGACTTCATCTCTCATACTTTGAACATATTGTCAGGAGGGACCAGTCTGGTCAGGTGGAGGGTCAGAGAAAAAGAGGAAGACCCCCAGTGAGATGGATTGGCAAAGTGGCAGCATCAGTGGGCTCAAGCGTGGCAACAGTAGTGAGGTTGGCCCATGACCAGGTAATGTTTCGTTCTGTTGTGTATACCGCTATGAGTCGGTACCCACCCGATGGCACCTAACCACAACACCACACTGGATGGGAATGGAATTAGGCTTTGTCTTTTGAAAGGAGGCATGTTAAAAAAAAAAAAAAAAAATTGTGGACATGTGTTAAAACCACTACACCACTCATCTATCTAACCAACGAGCGTTTATGGAGCACCTGTTGTATGTCTGTGAGCAGCTGATAGTCCAGAACCTTGAGGAGCATATTTTCCAGACCAGGGTGGCAAACTCAGATGCCCACAGGGTCCAGGAAGTAGCATGAATGAGTGAAGTGAGCAAAGTGGAATGAGCTAAACAGCATGTGCCTGTCTGAAGGGCAAAGTGGCCACCCACTTGCTTAAGTTTATGTGAAGCTTCCCAGTTTTAGTGGTGGCGGTGGTTGTGTGCCACTGAGACAGTTCGAACCCACAGCCACCCTGTATAGGGTCACCAAGGCTGTCTATCTTTACAAGAGCAGAAAGCCTCATCTTTCTCCCATGGAGAGGCTGGTAGATTCGAACTCATAATGCACTACACTACCAGGGCCCCTTTCCAATTTTTAAGTGTTGACAACAAATTCAAGTTTTGGTTTTCCTTACTCTTTATTAACAACAACAACAACTCTTTATTTGATGGATTAACCCCATATGCTACCAGTTTGTAAACTCTGCTGCAGCCGTTTCAACTTTCTCAGTGTTCCCCCAGAAGATTCATTCATTCAATAAACATTTATGTGCCCCATGCTCCTTCCACACATACATTACAGAAATGACTTGCAAGCATCCCCAAACACATGCTTTATTATGTCTTGGTGCCACTACACACTATTTCTTTGACATGGGATGTTTTCTCACTTTCTCCCACCATGAACTTTTACTCCTCCTTCAAAACCCAGGTATAAATATCCCTTCATTTGGGAACCCTCAACTGACACATCTCTACAGAATGCTACTGATTCCCCACTCTAGTTCCTAACATCCTTGTGTTCACAACTCCATCAATACACTCTCGTGCCTCCCTCACCATAAGGAGCAAGGACTAGGAACTAGGTCAGGATCATTTCTACAGGATAAGTACTGAGCAAAGGAGAGAAGAACCTCAGGACATCACAGAGAATTTCCCAGAAGAGATGGCCCTGGAAGAATGAACAGATCTTGCAGAAAGAGGGTTCCCTGGCAGAGGGAAAAGGGCAAGCAAAACCACAGAGGCAGGAAAATGTGGGTGGTGTCTGAAGCTCCTTCCTCTTGAACTTCCCTCCAGCTGGCAAGACTCTTGGCTGACTCCCCAGATGGTGAGGGGTGAGGTCAACAGGTCCCCCTCAAGGAGCCCAAAGTAACTGGAGGAGAGGAGACGGCTGGAACAAGAAATCCAAGTCCTAATGAGTCATCCATGGAATCAGTCCCACAATAACAAGAACAGGCTGAACTGAAAGGAAAAGAGTAACCCTAGGGGGCCCAGGGTCCAGAGGGGTGGAAAAGAGGTTCAGTGTCTCCTGGTCCTCAGCTCCTCAAGTCCTTGTGGAGCCCTAACTCTTGGCTTCCTCTCACAACTCCTCATGCCAGCCCCCTTACTGGTAGGTCCCCTACATTTCTTGCTTCCTCCTTTACTATCTCCTCCACCCAGCAGCTAGAAGGATCTTTTATATATAAAAAATTAATTTGATCATATTATTCCCCTCCTTGTGGTGCTGTGGGTTAATGCGCCAGACTGCAAAGCCGTTTGAACTGCAAGGTTGACAGTTCAAGCTCAACAGCTGCTCCTTGGAAACCCTATACAGGGTCGCTATGGGTCGACTTGACAGCACTTCACAACAACAAAACTTCATGGTTCTGAGGAGAAAATTCAAACTACTCTTTGTGGTCTGCCAAGCCTTGCCCAGTTTCTCTTCTCCTGCCAGTTTCCCCTTTACTCGCTTCTTCACTCTCTGTCTCCAACATGCTTGCCTGCCACAGGGTATTTGCATGTGCTCTTTCCTGATGTCTTTCCTAGTTAGCTTCCCCTTTTCTTCAGATTTCAGTTTATGCCCCCAGGGCATCCCTCCCACATCCCTCAGCATCTAGTGTATTCATTTGATATGTGTTTTTTTGTTTGTTTGTTTGTTGCCTTTAAAGACCTACCACCATCTGTATGATACATTCATTATTAAGATTCGATCCCCTACTAGACTTCAAGCTACACTAGGTTAGGGGCCACTTGTTGAGTTATGCCCATAGTGGCCAGCACACTGTCCCTGACACAGAGTGGGGACTTAATAGACACGTTCCATGACCTCCGTCCCTTGTAGAACATGACGAATGATCATGACTATAGGCTCACAGTAGGCTGGAGAGGGAAGCAAAGCAGAAGTTACTGTTTCCATTGTACATGTGAGAAAACTGAGGTTCAGAGAATATAGACAAATCCCCCAGACTCCCCAGGGAGCAAGCAGAGACTCAAACTCAGGGCCTCTAAGTATGTAGGGTCTTCAAAAATTTCGTGGAAAATGGAATGAAAAGATAATGGAATTTTTCCACAACTTTTTGAAGTCCCTTCAAATATACTTTGGGTTTCTCTACCATGAAGTAGTTTGAGAAACAAGCCCAGTATGACAGATAGCTGTCCGGATAGAATAATATGGCATTGTGTGAGTTACCTCACTCTGGGTGGAACTTCCTGTTCTACATCAAGACAGGTGAACAAGGTAAACTTGTAAGTCTCTTTCAGGGACTCAGAGAGTTTCTGTTTTCATGAATTATTTCCATCTCTACCTCTTCCACCAAACTGTGGGCATCCTAGAAGAAGAGACTGTAACTGAGGTACCTGTGCATGCACAGATTCTTCTTCACTGGCACCCTATGATCTGGTATCCGAAAACTTATTTAAATATCCTATTTCCCCTGCTAAACGACAAGGCCATCGAGAGAAGCAGCCTTGGCATTTTCCATCTTTTTCTTCCCCATTCCAGTGTTTTATGAAGCAAGCAATTATCCCAAAGTCTTTGTTAGCATAATCTGTGCTCCCATCCCTTTTCTGGTTTCTCTGGAGAACTTCTCCCCACTCCATGGAGTCCTGGTACAACCATCCAATGTGGTGCTTCTACCCAAAGATGAGCATGGAATCTAAGGAATACTTCCTTAAAGTTTGACCCAAGTTTTAAGGAAGTATTAAAGCCCAAGTCACCCACCTCCAGAGTCTGTGTATTTTCCACAGTGCTAACTTAGATTGGTAATGGTTACCTAGACTTTGGGTTAGGAGGAGTCTGAGATTGTTGTATTTTATCAGGAAGGTCCATGCTCGATTAGTGATGTTTACCATCAGTATGGAGTCCTGGCATGGCACTGTATAATAAGCACTGGATTGCTTACCAAAAGGTGGGTGCTTAAAATCCACCAGCTGCTCCTCGGAAACCCTGTAGAGTGTCGTTATGAGTTGGAACTGACTTGATGGCACTTAACAACACCATGAATATGGAAGGAGTGAGCGTACATGTGAGTGCCAAGTTTTGCAAATCAGTATTTGTTGAATGAATGAATGAAAAATTATGAATCCCATGACATTCTGCTTAAATTAGAAGAAAGTAGCTCTGGTAGTGTAGTGGTTACGAATCGGGCTGTGAACTGCAAGGTCAGCAGTTCGAAACCACCAGCTGTTCCACTGGAGAAAGATGAGGCTTTCTGCTCCCATAAAGATTTGCAGCCTCAGAAACCCTGTGCAGGGTCACTATGAGTCAGAACCGACTCCATGGTACTTAACAACAACAGGAGTTAGAACAAAAATTTATGTTGGGGGACACAATTCGGTCCATAAGTAAAGGGGCTATGGATTGGGGATTCCTTCCCTCCAATTCTATCATTCCTCTGTTTTATTGTTGTTGTTAAGTGCCATCAAGTCAGTTCTAACCCATAGCGACCCTGTATAGGGTTTCTGAGAAGTAGTTGGTGAACTGAACCACTGACCTTGTGGTTCAAACCAACTTTGCAGTCCAGCGCATTAACCCACAACACCACACCAGGACTCCAAGGCTATTAAGACCTACTAGTAGGTTGTGTTCCCTAAAAAGCAAAACCAGTGAAGTTTATATATGTATCAAGAGAAGTTTATCTCAAGGAAATGATTCACATGTTGTAGAGACTGACAAGTCCCAAGTCTCTGCGTCAGACACCAGGTGAAGAGACTTCTCCTAACCCATTAGCTGCAGGAGCTGAAAATCTGATTGTCAGGCATTCAGCAGGCTGCTAGTTCACGAGCTTTGAAAGCTAATGAGTCTTAGACTGGCAGGTAAGATGGCAGGCTGCTGGCTCAAATTCGAAGACCAAATGATTATGAGCCAGATAAAGGATCCAGATTGAGCAGAAAGCCTGAGAGCTTTGCCAGATGTCCACATAGACTGGGTGTAGGTCACACCTCCTGAGGAAGCTCCCTTTCAACCGACTGGTTCACCACGAAAGTGATTACATCTCATCATGGTGAACTTGACCTATACTTATAGATGTAGTAGCTCAAAATACCAGCCAAGAGGAAAGGAATCTTCACATCAAGAATCAAACTACCTCTGCATGCAGGGTTAGTAGGGACGGGCAACTCAGTCATTGTCTACCTAAAATGGGGTAGGGGAAGGGAGGCTATAAAGGCACAAAGTGGCTGGCTTACAAGTTTTCAAGAAGGAGTTTAGTTTCAGAGTATGTGGGGGTGGGGTGGGGAATGTAAAACTCCCACTGAGTAGTTTTTCTCTTGTCTAGATGGGTCTATTGAAAGGATATGGGGATAGGATTCATTTCAATAGTGAGTAATTGTTATCACACCTAATTGCAATTGTCACAGCTTTAAAGGTAGAAGATGTGTAACAAAAAGTGGGGAGTAGTTAATCTTACATTCCAGGAACAGAGGACCCCAGGACCTTCAAGAGAGAAGAAGATGAGCTGAATGTAGGAGCCTAACCAGAGAAGTAGCTACAACAAAGATGGAGACAGAGGTGATGACATGGAGAGATTGAACAGCTGAGGACTCTAGACTCATGGAAAGTGAAAGGTTGTGTGCTGGAAGCCAGGAGACTGGCTTCCAGAATGTGCCCCTTGGTTGTTTAAACAATTATATATCCCTATGTGGTTTTTGTTTTTTATTTTTTTGTACATCAAAGGGAAAAAGAGGGGGATTCTTGATAAAAGAAACAATCTATGATGGTTTTGAGGGGAAGAGGAAATGATACATATGCTAGAGGGTAGACACGCATTGATATGGGTGACAGAGCAGACAATATACAATTGGAGGGGGTTGTGGGAGACATAAGGAGGAATGCAGTGGTTAAAGTGAATAGAGGTAAATGCTGTTAACTGTTGGTGCGTGGGGGCATTGCAGCCATATAATGAAGCAAAGTATATGATTTGTTGAATGTAAACATGATGATCTGCTCTATAAACCTTCATTCAATTCACAATAAAAATTTAAAAAAAAAAAAAAATCTCATGGAGAATGACTGCCAAGATACCCAACTAAGTTGACACACAGTTTTAGCCATCACAACATTGTACTGTAAGAAAGAACTTTTCCATTCTCTTAATCTGTCTCTCTCTCTGAACATTTATAAGGATTCATGGAGTCTTAAAGATTTTTCATTTGTTGAAATCTATTGCTACTGTTGTTAATTTGAAAAATGAACTTAAATTTTTTTTTTTTTTTTTTGGAAAAGCTTTAGATTTACAGAAAAGTTGTGAAATTAGTACAGAGATTTCCCATGTAGCCCACACCCTGTCTCCCTATTAGTATCATTTTACATTGTTGTGGTACATTTTTCACAATTAATAAATCAATATTGATACGTTGTTATTGACTAATACATAGTTCATCCAGATTTCCCTAGTTTTCACTTAATGCTCTTTTTCTGTTCCAAGACCTTATCCAGGGTACCACATTGCATTTAGCCATTATGTCTCTTTTGAGTCCTTTTGACTGTGACAGTTTTGGAAACGTTTCTTCTTTTTTGATGATATTGACAGTTTTGAGGCGTGCTGGTCATGTATCTCATAGGATGCCCCTCACCTGGGACTGACCTGATACTTCTTTCATGATTAGACTGGGGTTCTGGGTTTGGGGGAGGAAGACTAAGAGAACCATTTTCATCACATCATGTCAAGGATGTATGCTATCAACTTGACCTTTTGCTATTATAACATTGTTCGCCTGGCTGAGGAGATCAGCTTTCTCCACCATAAAGTTACTCTTCCCCCACCCCTTTTCTGTACAGCACTTTTTGGAAGTAAGTCACTAACACAGCTCACACCGCAGATGTGGGGAAGTATGCTCTACTTTCTTGAAGACAGAATATCTACATTAATTATTTGGAATTATTTTGCATGAGAAATTTGTCTTTGTATTATACTTAACTTACCCAGTCATTTATTTATATCAGTATGTGCTTAAAGAAAACTTTTTAAAATACCTTGAGTTATACTAGTGGTGGCGGTGAGTCTGTTCTGACTTATAGCAACCGTGTATGGGATTTCTGAAGCTGTTAATGTTTACCAGAGCAGAAAGCCTCATCGTTCTCCCGATAGCAACTGGTAGATTCAAACTGCTGACCTGCAGTTAGCAGCCCAGCTCATAATCCACTACCCTACCAGAACTCTTTTGGGTTATACTGTTGTTGTTGTTAAGTGTCATTGAGTTGGTTCCAATTCATAGTGACCCTGTATAGGGTTTCCTAGGAGTGGCTGTTGAGCTTGAACCACTGACCCTGCAGTTCAAACTGATTTGGCAGTTCAGAGCATTAACCCATAGCACCACAAAATTTTGTTGCTCAAAGTATTCCAGCCTTGGACATCGGGAGCTCTTTCTGTTGGACCCTGTGCTTCTTGACATACCTCATCATTATGAGTCTGTTTTAAAGCATTTTCTACAAGAAACCCAGGAAAGATAAATCAAGATGCTCCAATTCTCCAATTTCATCTTGTATATTTCCTGCCCAGTCCTAGAATCAGCCATTTCTCTAAGGAATTCTGGTTCTTTTCATTGAAGAATGGTATTAGAAACCAAAATCTGAGTGCTGGGCATGTGTGTTGCTACTGGGATGTCATTGCTTCTAGGCTCTCTCAGCTTACAGAGAAAGGGAATATATATCTATATACTGAACTATGGAGCTCTGGTAGTGTAGTGGTTACAAGTTGGGCTGCTAACCTCAAGGTCAGCTGTTCGAAACTACCAGCTGTTCTGAGTGAGAAAGATGAGGCTTTCTGCTCCCATAAATATTTACAGCCTCAAAAACTGCTATGAGTCAGAACGGACTCCATGGCACACAGCCACCATCAGTGCTGAGTCCTGGTGTGGTGCTGTGTGTTAATGCACTGGACTGCATAGTCAGTTTGAACCGCAAGCTCACCAGCTTCTCCTTGGAAACCCTATACAGGGTCGCTATGAGTCAGAATCGACTCAATGCCACTTAACAACAGCAACAGCATACTAAACTGTGGAGTCCTGGTATGGCACTGTAGGATAAGCACTGGACTGCAAGGTTGGTGTGAACTGCAAGGTCGATGGTTCTAATTCACCAACCATTCTTCAGAAACCCTATGCAGGGTTGCTATGAGTTGGAAACAACTTGATGGTACTTAACAACAATAACAATACTAAACTATGTATGCACACATACTTATGCATATTTTTATGTTTCTATATCTATCTACATACATTTGTATCTATAGTAAACAAAACATGAGTCACACTGATTTTTTTACTTGAATTAATTACTACACAGGTTATTCTAACTTTTTTCTTTGCTTGTCTATAACGTCTCACTCCAAAAGTGAGAAATGTACACCATTGTTCTTTTGACGAGTAACTCTTCTGAACTTTGGCTAAGGGAAGCCCCTTCCAGTTGACTTCTTTTGACCTGACCTCATCATTCTTGGAGTATTTCCTTGCTTTTGACACCAGATGCTTTCAGACTTCTACTTTCTCTGCTCCAGACTTGGAATGAGCCATTTCTGTAAAGACATTGGTTCCATCTAGAAGGACATGGTATTTAAGAACCAAAATGTGGACACTAGGTATGTTCACTGAGATGGAGGTCCCTTTTAGCGGGCAGAGCTAGTGAGTATACGTACGTGTGTATTTTAAAACATGAACTCATTATGAGCTCTCCAATTAAAGCCCATACCCACAGAAACATCTTCCATTTCATATTTGTAACTTCCTTTTCCACAATGAGAATCCTATTTCCCCAAGCACCAGTGTGTTTGTATTCATTTCTTCTATTACACAATGCACAGACAATATTTTTAGAAATTTAACACCAATACCCCAGGTGTGTTTCTATAGGATAAGCTCTGGGCTGCTAACTGAAAGTTCGGGGTTCAAATCCACTAGCTGCTCTTGGAAATGCTATGTAGGTCACTATGAGTAAGAACCGATTCAACAGCACACAACAACAACACCTATCAACTACTACAAAGTAAAGTTCAAGATTTCTTTGTAGTTCTTTTTATCCTTAAGGTATATCTGCATATGTTGTCAGAGTCCTGTGGCCAAAGTTACTTGAATTAACTGTTTTCTTTGTGTGGTTATATTATTATTTTAGTATGTAGTTAAACTCATCTGTTTTTCTTTATACTCAAATTAAGAATTGACTTTTAAATCTTTATTTAACTTTGTTTTTGAACATGGAAAATATTTACATGGTTCAAAAACTCAAAACTATCGTTAAAATATTCAGAGATACCCTTCTCCCATCTCTTATTTTCTCTATTGCATTCCCACCAAGTCTGAGTAATCACTTTCAGTAAGTTTTGAATTTATCCTTCTTGAGTTTTTGTAACAAATCAATTAATTTTTCTTACATAAACGAACATACTACATATACTCCTATACACCTTGTTTTTCTTTTCTTTTCTTTTTGCTTGTTGTTGTTTTTGCTATTAAGTGCTGTCAAGTCAGTTCCGACCCATAGTGACCCTGTATAGGTTTTCCAAGGAGCAGCTGGTCAGTTTGAACTGTCAACCTTGCTATTCAAAGAGCTTTGCAGTCTGGTGCATTAACTCACAGTGCCTCACCAGAACTCCTTTTTTTTTTTAGCAATACATATGACCTTATACATTTTTTTAGTAATACAAATAACCTTATACATACAAAAAGTTTTCATGTAAATTAAAACTGCATTAAAACACTATTTATCATCTATCAAACTGGCAAGGCTTTGAGCAGTCAGTCAGTTACAGATATTGCTGATGGGAATACCAATTGGTAGAGTGCTATTGAAAGTAATGTGGTCATGTCTAACAAAGCTACATACACATTTTCACTTCTGGGATTATCTAAAAGATACGCTTCTACAAATATATGTTATGTTGCTCAACATATGTACTGTGCCTTTTCAAACAAGCCCAATACACTGGATCTCAGGATTGACCTGTCCCCATGGGCTTAGCTGGGTGGTGGCTATGGCTCCTCATCATGCCAAGGGGGCCCGTGGGGCCAGTGGTCTTCACAGAGGGCTGCAGCTCCTTGTTCCTTCTCTCTGTTTCATACAGGCCCTGACTCTGCCCTAAATCCCCACCATCTGAGGGAGAAAATGCTTCCTCCACACCAAGAGGACTCTGAGTGAAAGGATGACTTGGCCTTTAAGAAATGTCAATGTCATGACCTCCTCCACAACTCAGGGGGCTGGCCAGCATCAAGAGATGATGAAGTCAGCACCATGGGGTGGGGAGGACTTGGATGGGATCACTGCTTCAGGAAGCTGGATTTGGAGACACAGGGCACTCTGTCTCTTAAGGGTGATTGGTCCGATTTCTTGCTGACTTCTTGGACTCACAATTTATCAACTCTATTCTCCCCCAACCAGCTGCCTGAGTGACCTGCTTAAAACTTAGAGGAGACCATGCTATTCCTGGATTAAAAGCTTCTTCCAGCTCCTCAGGGTAACAGGCCCGTTTGGGATCTGATTTCCACCCCCACTCATCCATCCATCCATCCATCAGTATTAGTTATCTACTATTGCATAATTGGAGTCTTGGTGTGGCACTGGAGAATAAAGCATGGGACCACAAGGTCGACCACAAGATCGGTCACTCACCAGTCACTCCTTGGAAATCCAATACAGGGTCACAAAGAGTCAGAACTTACTCAGTGGCACTTAACAACAACAACAATTGCATAATTACCCCACCACGCAGCATTTGAATAAACAATAAACATTTATTATCTCAGTTTCTGTGGGTCAAGTTATTTGGAAGTGACTTAGTTGGGTGGTTCTCACTCAAGGTCTCTCATGAGTTTCTGAACATGACAACTGGCTTCCCTTAGCACAAATGATCCAAGAATGAGGGAGGTAGGAGCCACAATGTGTTTTATGACCTAGTTTCAGAAGCCACACACTGTAAATTCTGTCACTGAAAAGTGAATCCTGGCCTGGAGGCTTGGGACCATAGTCAAGGGAGACATCATGGACAATTGGAATAACATAGTTCACAAAAACAATGTTCTACATCCCACTTTGGTGAGTAGTGACTGAGGTCTTAAAAGCTTGTGAGTGGCATCTAAGGTGCAATGATTAGTCTTTCCCTATAAAGCACAAAGAAGAATGAGGGATGTCAAAGATGCATGGAAACAATTCATCCAAAGGACTAATGGACCACATGGACTTCAGCCTCCATGACCCTAAGCCCAGAAGAACTAGATGGTGCCTGGTTTTCAGTGCTGACAGGGATCACAACAGAGAGTCCTAGGTAGAATGGGAGAAAACTGTGAACTAAAATTCAGAATAATATAAAAGATCAGATTTACTGGCCTGACAGAGATTGGTGGGCTCCCCCAGACTACGGTCCTGGGTTTCTCTTAAGGACTGAAACTAAACTCACCTCCATGGCTCAAATTTCAGCTAAACTTTAGACAACGTGAGGTTTAGAAAAATCAACCACATGAAATTGAAAAAAGCAGCATTTACCCTGGGATAAACCTTAAAAGGCAGGAATGGATAGGAAAGAAGGATGAATGAAAATGGTAAACATAGGAAGGAAATAGGAAGAGTGCTTTTACATGGTGGGTACAATATCAATGTCATAAAGCAAAAACATATATGAATTGTTGAATGGAAAATGAATTTGCTTTGTAAATCTTCACTCAAATCACAATAAAAAGTAAAAAAAATAATAACAATTTTAAAGTTTGAACTTTTAAATGACAAAAAAAAATTTTTTTTTTAAGTGAGTCATTAAGTCCAGCCTATACTGAATGGGATAGAAATTACAATAGAAATTTGATAGAAATTATGCTGGAGATTACGTGATAGAATTCTGCAGAACCAGTGATTTGTTAATTTCAAATAACTTTTTTAGACAGCAAACACACAGACCTCACCAGATGGAATACACAGAAATCAAATTGACTACATCTGCTGAAAGAGAAGATGGAAAAGCTTCATATTATCAGAAAAAACAAGGCCAAGGGCAGATTGTGAAAAGACCATCAATTGCTCATATGCAAATTCAAACTGAAGCTGAAGAAAATGAAAACAAGTCCACGAGAGCCAAAATATGACCTTAAATATTTCCCACCTGAATTTAGAGATCATCTGAAGAACAGATTTGATACATTAAACACTAAAGACCAGAAGACTTGTGGGATGACATCAAAAACATTATACAGGAAGAAAGCAAAAGGTCATTAAGAAGATAAACAAGAAAGAAAAGGTCAAAATGGATGTCAGAAGAGACACTGAAACTTGCTCTCCAGCATAGAGATGCTAAAGCAAATGGAAAAAATGAGGAGATACAAGAGCTGACCAGAAATTTTCAAAGGTCAGCTCAAGAAGACAAAGTCAAATGTTACAACAAAATGTGCAATGATCTGGAGTCAGAAAACTGAAAAGGAATAATACACTCAGCATTTCTCAAGCGAGGGGAACTGAAGAAAAATTCAAGCCTTGACTTTCATTACTGAAGGATTCTTTGGGCAAATTATTGAATGATGCAGTAAGCATCAAAAGAAGATGGAAGGAATACACAGAGTCACTGTACCAAAAGGAAATGGTTGATATTCAACTGTTCAAGAGGTAGCATATGATCAAAAGCCAATGATACTGAAGGAAGAAGTCCAAGGTGCATTGAAGGAATTGGTAAAGAACAAGGTACCAGGAATTGAAGTGGGGTGGCACAGGAGGTACTCACTCATCTATGCCAAGAAATTTGGAAGACAACTATCTGAACAGCTGATTGGAAGAGATCCATATTTGTGCCCATTCCAAAGAGAGGTGACCCAATAGAATGCAGAAATCATTGGACAGTATCTTTGATACCCTATGAGAATAAAGTTTTACTGAAGGTAATACATTGAACTTCTGGAAGTTCTCTGTCAATGTATGCTTATGAGAGGCCATGGAACTCATTGCTGATGTCTGATGGATCTTGGCTAAAAGCAGAGATTACCAGAAAGATGTTTACCTATGCTTTATTGGCTACACAAAGGCTTTCAATTGTATGGATCATGACAAGCTATGGACAACATTGTGAAGTATGAGTATTCCTGAACACTTATTTTGCTCATGAAGTATCTGTACATGGCCAAGAGGCATTTTATTTAAACAGAACATGAGAACACTGAAAGGTTTAAAATTAAGAAAGGTGTGCGACAAGGTTGTATTCTTTCACCATACTTTCTCAACCTGTATGCTGAACAAATAATCTGACAACCTGGGTTATATGAAGAAAAACGTGGCATCAGGATTGGAGGAAGACTCATTAACAATTTGCAATATGCAGATGATATACTCTTGCTTTCAGAATGTAAAGAGAACTTAAAATACTTACTGATGAAAATCAAGACTATAGCTTTCTGTATGGATTGCATCTTAATGTAAAGAACACAAAAATCCTCACTGCTGGACCAATAAACAACATTCTTATCAATGGAGAAAAGATTGAAGTTGTCAAGGACTTCATTCTTCTTGGATCAACCATCAACACTCATGGAAGCAGCAGTCAAGAAATCAAACGATGTATTGCATTAGGTTAATCTGCTGCAAAGACCTTTTTTAAGTGTTGAAGAGCAAAGATGTCAGCTTGAGGACTAAGGTGCACCTGACCCAAGCCATGGTATTTTCAATAACCTCATATGCATGCGAAAGCTGGACAGTAAATAAGGAAGACTGTAGAAGAAGTGATGCTTTTGAGTTATGGTGTTGGAGGAAAATATTGAAAGTACTGTGGTTGCCAAAAGAACCAACAGATCTGTGTTGGAAGAAGTGCAGCCAGAGTGCTCCTTGGCAGACTTCAAGATGGCCAGACTTCATCTCTCATACTTTGAACATATTGTCAGGAGGGACCAGTCTGGTCAGGTGGAGGGTCAGAGAAAAAGAGGAAGACCCCCAGTGAGATGGATTGGCAAAGTGGCAGCATCAGTGGGCTCAAGCGTGGCAACAGTAGTGAGGTTGGCCCATGACCAGGTAATGTTTCGTTCTGTTGTGTATACCGCTATGAGTCGGTACCCACCCGATGGCACCTAACCACAACACCACACTGGATGGGAATGGAATTAGGCTTTGTCTTTTGAAAGGAGGCATGTTAAAAAAAAAAAAAAAAAATTGTGGACATGTGTTAAAACCACTACACCACTCATCTATCTAACCAACGAGCGTTTATGGAGCACCTGTTGTATGTCTGTGAGCAGCTGATAGTCCAGAACCTTGAGGAGCATATTTTCCAGACCAGGGTGGCAAACTCAGATGCCCACAGGGTCCAGGAAGTAGCATGAATGAGTGAAGTGAGCAAAGTGGAATGAGCTAAACAGCATGTGCCTGTCTGAAGGGCAAAGTGGCCACCCACTTGCTTAAGTTTATGTGAAGCTTCCCAGTTTTAGTGGTGGCGGTGGTTGTGTGCCACTGAGACAGTTCGAACCCACAGCCACCCTGTATAGGGTCACCAAGGCTGTCTATCTTTACAAGAGCAGAAAGCCTCATCTTTCTCCCATGGAGAGGCTGGTAGATTCGAACTCATAATGCACTACACTACCAGGGCCCCTTTCCAATTTTTAAGTGTTGACAACAAATTCAAGTTTTGGTTTTCCTTACTCTTTATTAACAACAACAACAACTCTTTATTTGATGGATTAACCCCATATGCTACCAGTTTGTAAACTCTGCTGCAGCCGTTTCAACTTTCTCAGTGTTCCCCCAGAAGATTCATTCATTCAATAAACATTTATGTGCCCCATGCTCCTTCCACACATACATTACAGAAATGACTTGCAAGCATCCCCAAACACATGCTTTATTATGTCTTGGTGCCACTACACACTATTTCTTTGACATGGGATGTTTTCTCACTTTCTCCCACCATGAACTTTTACTCCTCCTTCAAAACCCAGGTATAAATATCCCTTCATTTGGGAACCCTCAACTGACACATCTCTACAGAATGCTACTGATTCCCCACTCTAGTTCCTAACATCCTTGTGTTCACAACTCCATCAATACACTCTCGTGCCTCCCTCACCATAAGGAGCAAGGACTAGGAACTAGGTCAGGATCATTTCTACAGGATAAGTACTGAGCAAAGGAGAGAAGAACCTCAGGACATCACAGAGAATTTCCCAGAAGAGATGGCCCTGGAAGAATGAACAGATCTTGCAGAAAGAGGGTTCCCTGGCAGAGGGAAAAGGGCAAGCAAAACCACAGAGGCAGGAAAATGTGGGTGGTGTCTGAAGCTCCTTCCTCTTGAACTTCCCTCCAGCTGGCAAGACTCTTGGCTGACTCCCCAGATGGTGAGGGGTGAGGTCAACAGGTCCCCCTCAAGGAGCCCAAAGTAACTGGAGGAGAGGAGACGGCTGGAACAAGAAATCCAAGTCCTAATGAGTCATCCATGGAATCAGTCCCACAATAACAAGAACAGGCTGAACTGAAAGGAAAAGAGTAACCCTAGGGGGCCCAGGGTCCAGAGGGGTGGAAAAGAGGTTCAGTGTCTCCTGGTCCTCAGCTCCTCAAGTCCTTGTGGAGCCCTAACTCTTGGCTTCCTCTCACAACTCCTCATGCCAGCCCCCTTACTGGTAGGTCCCCTACATTTCTTGCTTCCTCCTTTACTATCTCCTCCACCCAGCAGCTAGAAGGATCTTTTATATATAAAAAATTAATTTGATCATATTATTCCCCTCCTTGTGGTGCTGTGGGTTAATGCGCCAGACTGCAAAGCCGTTTGAACTGCAAGGTTGACAGTTCAAGCTCAACAGCTGCTCCTTGGAAACCCTATACAGGGTCGCTATGGGTCGACTTGACAGCACTTCACAACAACAAAACTTCATGGTTCTGAGGAGAAAATTCAAACTACTCTTTGTGGTCTGCCAAGCCTTGCCCAGTTTCTCTTCTCCTGCCAGTTTCCCCTTTACTCGCTTCTTCACTCTCTGTCTCCAACATGCTTGCCTGCCACAGGGTATTTGCATGTGCTCTTTCCTGATGTCTTTCCTAGTTAGCTTCCCCTTTTCTTCAGATTTCAGTTTATGCCCCCAGGGCATCCCTCCCACATCCCTCAGCATCTAGTGTATTCATTTGATATGTGTTTTTTTGTTTGTTTGTTTGTTGCCTTTAAAGACCTACCACCATCTGTATGATACATTCATTATTAAGATTCGATCCCCTACTAGACTTCAAGCTACACTAGGTTAGGGGCCACTTGTTGAGTTATGCCCATAGTGGCCAGCACACTGTCCCTGACACAGAGTGGGGACTTAATAGACACGTTCCATGACCTCCGTCCCTTGTAGAACATGACGAATGATCATGACTATAGGCTCACAGTAGGCTGGAGAGGGAAGCAAAGCAGAAGTTACTGTTTCCATTGTACATGTGAGAAAACTGAGGTTCAGAGAATATAGACAAATCCCCCAGACTCCCCAGGGAGCAAGCAGAGACTCAAACTCAGGGCCTCTAAGTATGTAGGGTCTTCAAAAATTTCGTGGAAAATGGAATGAAAAGATAATGGAATTTTTCCACAACTTTTTGAAGTCCCTTCAAATATACTTTGGGTTTCTCTACCATGAAGTAGTTTGAGAAACAAGCCCAGTATGACAGATAGCTGTCCGGATAGAATAATATGGCATTGTGTGAGTTACCTCACTCTGGGTGGAACTTCCTGTTCTACATCAAGACAGGTGAACAAGGTAAACTTGTAAGTCTCTTTCAGGGACTCAGAGAGTTTCTGTTTTCATGAATTATTTCCATCTCTACCTCTTCCACCAAACTGTGGGCATCCTAGAAGAAGAGACTGTAACTGAGGTACCTGTGCATGCACAGATTCTTCTTCACTGGCACCCTATGATCTGGTATCCGAAAACTTATTTAAATATCCTATTTCCCCTGCTAAACGACAAGGCCATCGAGAGAAGCAGCCTTGGCATTTTCCATCTTTTTCTTCCCCATTCCAGTGTTTTATGAAGCAAGCAATTATCCCAAAGTCTTTGTTAGCATAATCTGTGCTCCCATCCCTTTTCTGGTTTCTCTGGAGAACTTCTCCCCACTCCATGGAGTCCTGGTACAACCATCCAATGTGGTGCTTCTACCCAAAGATGAGCATGGAATCTAAGGAATACTTCCTTAAAGTTTGACCCAAGTTTTAAGGAAGTATTAAAGCCCAAGTCACCCACCTCCAGAGTCTGTGTATTTTCCACAGTGCTAACTTAGATTGGTAATGGTTACCTAGACTTTGGGTTAGGAGGAGTCTGAGATTGTTGTATTTTATCAGGAAGGTCCATGCTCGATTAGTGATGTTTACCATCAGTATGGAGTCCTGGCATGGCACTGTATAATAAGCACTGGATTGCTTACCAAAAGGTGGGTGCTTAAAATCCACCAGCTGCTCCTCGGAAACCCTGTAGAGTGTCGTTATGAGTTGGAACTGACTTGATGGCACTTAACAACACCATGAATATGGAAGGAGTGAGCGTACATGTGAGTGCCAAGTTTTGCAAATCAGTATTTGTTGAATGAATGAATGAAAAATTATGAATCCCATGACATTCTGCTTAAATTAGAAGAAAGTAGCTCTGGTAGTGTAGTGGTTACGAATCGGGCTGTGAACTGCAAGGTCAGCAGTTCGAAACCACCAGCTGTTCCACTGGAGAAAGATGAGGCTTTCTGCTCCCATAAAGATTTACAGCCTTGGAACCCCTGTATGGGGTCGCTATGAGTCAGAACCGACTCCACTGCACATAACAACAACAACAACAACAACAAAGCCTATCTCTTAGTGAAGTGTCCTGACATCTGGCTTGGGGAATCTCAGAATTATAGGTAGAACTGACATTTGCCTGGGACATATGCCAGGCACTGTATTAAAGTCGTTCAGTGCAATATCTCACTGAATCCCCAAAATAGCCTCATGAGGAGAGGATTGAGACCTTCATCTTATACTGAGAAAACTGAGGTCTTGAAAAGAGGATCTACCCAAAGCTACATAACAAATCAATAGCTGAGCCCATTTTTCTGTTACTTCTGGGTTTTCTCCACTCCATCACAAGAAAAGATCAGTGACAGATTCTGTAGCAGTGAAAACAGGATTCAATTAGTTATTCATTCACCAAAGAGAGAGGAAGTAAATACTTGGATAATCCTTGGAAAATCCTTTGGAAAGTCCTTGGAAGATGACTTGTCTAATCCAACAGTTAAACCTGTGTATTTGGGATCTGATTTCATAATCAGCTCCTAAGAAAAACAACACTATTTTATGTGCTGTTGCACAACACTATTTAATGCGCTGGACTGCAAAGTGGCTTTGAACCTCAAGGTAGACAGTTCAAGCTCACCAGCTGCTCCTCAGCAACCCTATACAGTGTCACTATGGGTCGGAACCAACTCGATGACACTTAACAACAACAAAACATCATATTACATAAGAGTCTTGGTGTATCGCTGTAGAATAGACAGTCAAGTCAACTTCAGGGTTGGATTGAACCACAATGTCGGTGGTTCAAATTCACCAGCTGCTCCTTGGAAACCCTATACAGGGTCTCTATGAGTCAGAACCAACTTGACAACACTTAACAACAACAACAAATATTACTTCAAATGCTGAATATTTTATTATGTACCAGAAATGGTATAATGCAGTTTATGGTCATTAATATATTTAATTAGACGATTAGACGATTCATCTTCCAAGGACCCACCACAGCCCTACCAGGAAAAGGAATTTGAGACTCAGAAAGGTGAAGCAATCTACATGAGGTTCCCACATAGTTGGATTATATGTGTGTGTGTGTGTAGACATTTTTGGTCATACATGGAATTGTTGTACTATGTCAATAGAGAGTGCTTTTAGAAATCCACACGTTGGAATAAGAGTATAAAGGATGTCAGGAGCCCCAAGGGGTGGACTGTGAGGAACATTTGTTGTGTACAACAAGGGTCAATTCATAGCCATTCTCTTCCATGCCTTCTCATGAAACCTAGTTTTCTTTTGCATGGCCAATTCTTCCTAAATGTGCATGCAGTCTCGTTGGGTCCCTGGGCCCATTACTCAGGTAAAGCCAATTAGACTCTCTCTCTTAGGGTTTTGAATCTAGCAAGGAGTGATACCAAGCAGGAAGAATCCTTGGGATTCATTTAGGTAACATAGCAATGTGGCTAATAGCATAATCTCTAAAACTGAAGAGCATTGGTCCAATCCTAGGTTCCACTGTTTATTAGCTATCTGACATTGGGCAAGTTACATAACTTCTCTTCATCTATAAAATGAGGATAATAATAGAATCAATATCATAACTGTTACACACTTAGGGTAGTAGGTTCTATTTTGGTGTATTTTTGTGTGCTGATTTCATTTAATCAGTTTTCAGGTAAAGGGGTTCCAATTTATTCCTGTTGATGATTCTTCTGCAGCTCCTTGTTTGTTCCTGTCCTTTTCTGAGGATAGGCTTCCAGGTTTCTCATTGGTTTTATGAGCACCTGATACCCAGCTCATACATTATTTATCTGCGTAACTAACTCCGTTCGTTTCTGTTGCCTGCTTCAACCTCAGAACACTAGCTGTAAGACTAGTTCTGTCTGGCTGCACAGCTGAGACTCTAGAGCCTTCAAGCTATGATCCTCCACTCCCAGGAGAATTCTGCAGCCATCAAAACAATGCCTGATGTTTCTGGATAGCCAAATTCATAGCTGGAATCATGATATCAAAATTGTCCAGACTATCTCCAGCAGGTTGGAGAGAGCTTATTTATTTGCTTGTAAACACTATTAAGGGAATCCTCTGGGCTGTGGCATGTTGCATTCATCTGGGATTATCAGTCCTGTATTGTTGTTGTTGTTGTTAAGTGCTGTCGAGTCGGTTCCGACCCATAGCGACCCTGTATAGGATTTCCAGGGAGCAGCTGGTGAGCTTGAATTGCTGACCTTGCAGTTCAACCGGCTTTGCAGTCTGGCCCATTAATCCACAGTGCCACACCAGGACTCCACAGGATTCCATATTAGAGATGAGCAAATGGAGACCAAGGGAGGTGGACAAACTTGCTGAAAATCACACAGTAAAATGAGATGGCTTCTAATTTAGGCTTTCTCTAATTAACCTGTGTCATCTAGGAGATGCACTGTGGAACAGGTATTCCTGTGAACTCAAGCCCTAGCCCACTAAAGCGGTCTCTTTTTTTCAGTTTCTTGTTTATACCCAATTTCTTAAAGCTTAATACTATCACAGGGCCTTTACATATGCTCATCCCTTTGCCTAAAATTATATTTTCCTGCACCCATCCCCTCCCTTCTTCACCTAATCTCTCCCTCTTCAGATCTAGGGTCTCTGCGCCATTCCCAGACCACCAGTGCTAAATTGACCTCCCTACAGTATCCAATATCAGCATCTGTTTCCTTCTTAGCAATTTCCACACTCAGTTATTGGTTTTTTTGTTTTGTTTTGTTTTTTGTTTTCTGTTGATCTTGCTTGTCTCTCTCTCTTGTTGTTGTTGTTAAGTGCCATCGAGTCGGTTCCGACCCATAGCGACCCTGTACAGGGTTTTCGAGGGTGTAAATCCTTACGGGAGTAGAAAGCCTCATCTTTCTCCTGCGGAGCGGCTGGTAGTTTCGAACCGCTGACCTTAAGGTTCGCAGCCCGATTCGTAACCACTACGCTACCAGAGCTGTCTCTCTCTCTAGATGTACATTATTCTGGTTCAGTACTTGGCATAATGTTTGATAAATAAGTAAATCCCAGAGCCATCCAGCCAGAAATAAATAACCTTGATCTTATGCACTATCAGATTGGTTGGACTCATAGTGACCTTGCACAGGGTTTCCAAGACTAAAACGCTACTGGAGCATTAAGCCTCATCTTTCTCCCTTGGAGCAACTGGTGGATTCGAACCATGGACCATGAGGTTAACAGTCCAATGCTCAATCCATTTATCCTTCCTGTAATCTGTCACCCCCCTTCTTCATGTAAAGAAAATCTGAGGCCTAGTGGGGAAACAAAGGTCAGGGTCACTCACTATCTGAGAGACAAAACCAGAATTCGGCCAACTATCGCCATCAGTTCAAAGCTCTAACTATGACTCCAGGATGGAGAGCAGGCAGAATTCACAGGGCAGGGCGTTGGGCCAGAGGCTTACTTCCGGCCACCAAATCCATTGTCGCGTACCATTATTATCATCACCACCCCTGTTCCACAGGTGAGGTAACTGAAGCATAACAGAGTTTGTGATTTGTCCGAGGCCCTCAGCTAGGAAATAAACAATCTGAAGTTTGCTCTGAAGTCCCAGCGCCCTTAACCCTGCGACTGCGGCGCTACTACTACCCTCAGTGTGCCATTCTGTAAAATGGGGCTGTCCGGAGCTCGCGGGGCTGTGTTTGGGAGGCGGGAACGCGGTGGGAAGAGGGAGGGACAGGACGGCTCGAGTTCCTCTTGGCAGCCGGCGCGGCCCGCGGGGCGGGAGGGAGCGCCTGGTTCTCATCATTCGCCGCTGCGGGCGGTCGAGAGGG
>NW_006408814.1:2098416-2108205 GCF_000296735.1 Chrysochloris asiatica | reverse complement strand
CGGGGGCGCCGGCACAAAGGGGCCGCTGTCCCGCCGCGCGGTCCCACGCGGGGAGCAGCATTCGGACCCGGGCCCGGCCGCCAGCAGCTCCCGCCCCATCCCGCCCCGTCCCGCCCCCGGCTGGTGACCTTGCTGTCCGCCCTAGCTGTCCGCGTCTCTAGCTCTGTTTATCCCAATCTGGAGTCTCGGTTTCCGCCCACCTCTCCGGCACCCTCTCTGAGTCTCCAAGGCCTCGCCTCGGAGATGAGTCCGGACTGCGCACCCCTGCACACCTCGCTGTACACGCTTCAATCCTAGGCTACACTGGACAGACGGATCAGCCGACAGAGGAGCCTGCCCATCACCATGGTAACGACTGCCAAGACCTGGACCACCTCGGTTTGCTCCCTTTTGCGGAGGCATGAGGGGTGTCTGGGGTGGACTCGTTCTTTTAGGTTGAAATGACCCCCGGCCCTCTATCTCTGGCACTAAGCTCTCTGTGCCTCCGCTGGTCGTCTTTCCAGCTGTGAAGTACAGAGAGATTGGAGTACTTTGATGCTGCCCAACCCAAAGTATTGATCAGAGCTTGAGTTCTAGCTCTTGGGCAAGACTTGGGTGACTTTGCTATCTCGACGCAGGGCTAGAAGATGAGAAATGCATATTGACCCTACATGGGAAGCTCCCATGAGGAGCTGATGGGGGACTAGGTCTAAGGGAGGGGCATGGTCAGGGCCGACACAGCACAGCCCTCTGGACTCCGGAGGTCTGTGTGTGTGTGCACCAGCGCACGCTTGTGCACCACTATCTGGAAACAGGGACTAAAAGAAAAGGCTATTTTCAGGCAATCCCAGTCCAGCTCCAGACAAGCCCAAGAGCCCCGGAGCAGGTTCACAGGAGCCATGGGGATTTGGAAAATGGATGTGAAAACATGCCAGGGCTTTAACCTTTTGACTGTGCTCAACTGTGCCGAGTTTTTGCAGGTTTTTCCTCTCGTGCACGTTCACATACAGAATTCTCTATAGAGGTGTTTATGCACACACACACACATGCGTGCACACGCAGAGCACATACACACACTCCTGCCAACTCATGAGACTAAACACATGCCCTCTCTCTCGCACACATGCCCTATCCACCTGCTTTCCCATGCTGTGAAAATACGACCATACACCTGCCAACATGCCACAGACATATTACAAAACCAGACACCTAAATCCACACACTAGCAGGGCAGGCCTACACAGCATTTCTGTTGGAGCTGTATTGAGAATAATAATTATAAACTAACGGTTCTTCAGCTCTTACCACAGGCCAGACCCAGTGCTAGTCTCCCATGTGACACACCAAATCTGAGAGCAGATCTACTGGTCACTCCTCCCAACAGATGGGGACCTGAGGCTCTAGGAGTTTATGTGCTGCCCCACATCACCCTGCTGGGAAGTAGGAGTTAGGTTGACTCCCGAGCCCATGCTTAGCTGCCACTATCACACCAGAGCCACAGCTGAGCAAAGTGGAGTTTGTCAAACAGATTTTGCACCTAACTTATTTATTAGTTTTAGAATCCAGTAACCCTAAGACCACTGACCATCCCTCAGATCAAGGGTCTTTCACTAACTGCCCCTCTTAAAGGGGAAGCAACTCTTTCCTGAGTAAGAACAATGAGCAGATTGTCCTGCCATCTCTATCTTTAGATATTACAGACTGTCCCCAACCCACCTCTCTGGCCTAACCTCTGTGCTCCAGCCACTCTGGACTTGATACAGAGTCTCTTACCCCCACCCCCTTCTGCCACAGTACCTTTGCACATGCTGTCCCAGCTGGGCAGAATGCCTTCACCTAATGAAGTCTTATTCATCCTGTAAATCTTTACCCAAATATCACTTCCTCGGGAAAACCTTCCCTGATTTCCCCGACTCTTACTCTAATAAGCCACATAGCTTTCCTTCACGGCACCTACCATCCCATCTATCTTTGGGATGATTTGATTAGTGTGGTGTTGTGAGTTAATGCACCAGACTGCAAAACCATTTGAACTGCAAGGTTGGTGGTTCAAGCTCACCAGCTGCTCCTCGGAAATCCTACACAGGATTGCTATGGGTCGGAACTGACTCAACAGCACTTAACAACAAAGAGGCTTAGGGTTTAGCTAGTGCTGCATTTCCCAAATTTCAGTATCATCGTAACAACTTTTGCATCTCCACTTACCAGATAAAGTATCAGAAGGAGATAATAAAATACATTATTATTATTTGGTTAATGCTATTCTTTAAATCAACTTACTTTGTACACTTAAAATAGATTTCAATAGGAAATTTTGTATCCCAACCATGATAAACCAGGTAGAAGGGAACTGTCAAATATATGCAAGGAAGACAAAGCCATGTTAGTAAATCTGGCCAAGGGAGGATGCTTGTGATGATTCCAACCCAGAGACTCCTCTCTTTGTTAGAAGGAGTATAGTCTAAGGATCTGAGAAGTGTTCAAGATATACCAGCATTGAACTGAGTTTAATCAGGAGGACTTGGAAGAGAAATTGAGTTACTTCCTTGATGTGATTTCATGTTGAGTCCACCTCTTCTCCAAAGTATCTTGTGATTTCATCCCAGGCTTCCAGAAAAAACTGGTTGAGTCCAATTCAATTCAGACAATATTTCCAAAGCACCTATGTGTGCCAGGCCCTGTGTAAGGATCCAGGAGAGAGATGAGTAAGTCCTGGTCCCTGACCTTTGCCTAAAAGTGAAGATGTCATGAAAAACTCAAGGGAGAAGAGGCAGCTGAGCAGAGTTCTGGAGCCTGGGGAAGGAGCTTGCCTAGTCCAGGGACTGGGCACATGGTAAGCAGAGGCCAGACTACTTTAAGCAGGTAGTGCTTCCCAAAGTGAGGCACCTTCCCTAGGTGCTAGGAGGGGATGGCACTTCCCCCACCAAACTAAACTCACTATCATCAAGTTGATTCTGATTCATAACGACCTGTATGCTTTCTGAATTGGTAAATCTTTACAGGAGCAGAAAGCATTATCTTTCTTGTATGGAGTGGCTAGTGGGTTTGAACTGCCAAACTGTGGCACTTAGATGCAGTTTTTGCTTTCCAGCATTTCATCTTAATCAGTAAGAAAGTGATTCAAACAGTACATGTCTATGATAATAAGTACAAATAAATGTATTTAAGTTAAAAATGAATTGACAAAAAGACAACCATAAAGAAATAACAATCTATATTAAGCATTGTTATTGTTGTTAAGTATGGTGGAGTCAGTTCTGACTCATAGCGACCCTGTACAGGGTTTCTGAGGCTGTAAATCTTTATAGGAGCAGAAAGCCTCATCTTTCTCCTGCGGAACAGCTGATAGTTTCGAACTGCTGACCCTGAGAATAGCAGACTGATTCGTAACCACTATGCTACCAGAGCTCCTGAACAACAACATTGTTGTTGTTGTTAGGTGCCATCGAGTCAGTACCAACCCATAGTGACCCTATGCACAGCAGAATGAAACACTGCCTGATCCCTGGCCAACCTCATTATTGTTGCCACGCTTGAGTCCATCGAAGCTGCCACTTGGCCAATCCATCTCGTTGGGGGAGGGGGGTCTTCCTCTTTTTCTCTGACCCTCCACTTTACCAAACATGATATCCTTCTTCAGTGACTGGTCCTTCTTAACAATATGTCCGAAGTGTGAGAGATGAAGTTTGGCCAGCTTGGCCTCCAAGGAGCACTCTAGCTGCACTTCTTCCAAAACTGATCTATTGGTTCTTTTGGCAGCCCATGGCACTTTCAATATTCTCCTCCTACATCATAACTCAAAAGCATCAATTCTTCTACGGTCTTCCTTATTCACTGTCCAGCTTTTGCATCCATATGAGGTTATTGAAAATACCATGGCTTGGGTCAGGCGCACCTTAGTCCTCAAGCTGACATCCTTGCTCTTCAACACTTAAAAAAGGTCTTGTGCAGTAGATTTGCCCAATGCAATATGTCATTTGATTTCTTGAATGCTGCTTCCATGAGTGTTGATAGTTGATCCAAGAAGAATAACTTCAATCTTTTCTCCATTAATAAGAATGCTATTTATTGGTCCAGTGGTGAGGATTTTTGTTGTCTTTACATAGAGATGTAATCCATACTGGAGGCTGTGCTCTTTGATCTTCATCAGTAAATGTTTTATGTCCTCTTCACTTTCAGCAAGCAAGGTTGTATCATCTGCACATCGCAGGTTGTTAATGAGTCTTCCTCCAATTCTGATGCCATGTTTTTCTTCATAGAACCCAACTTCTTGGATTATTTGCTCAGCATACAGGTTGAATAAGTATGGTGAAAGAATACAACATTAAGTCAGTAAAAAATTGGATACGTAAACATAGCATAAAAGCATCAAGAGTGTGGAACATGGATGATTAGGAAGACCTGGGCTAGAATGGCAAGTGTGTTAGAAGTAGGAAAGGTAATCTGGGAGCAGACTAACGGGCCGTGGATGCCAGACCAATCTGTTGTTAAGGCAATCGGAGCCATTGGAGGCTATTGAGCAGGTTGTTAGGTGCTGTCCAGTTGAATCCTACTATAGTGACCCTATGCAAACAGAAGGAAAGCCTGCCTGGGTCTTTGCCAGCCTTGCAATTGTTGTTTGAACCCGTTATTGCTGTCACTGCCCAGCCATCTCGTTGGGGGGGGAGGGTCTTCCTCTTTTTCTCTGACCCTTCACTTTTCCAAGCATAATATCCTTCTCCAGGGGCTAGTCCCTCCTGACAACATGTCCAAAGTAGGAAAGGTGACATTTCACCATAATCGTTTTTAAGAAACATTCTGGAGGGACTTTTTCCAAGATAGATTTATTTTTTCTTCTGGCAGTCCATAGCACTTTCAATATTTGCCAACACCATAATTCAGATGCATTGTTCTACAGTCTTCCTTAGTCATTGTCCAATTTTCACTTGCATATAACTATTGAAAATACCATGGCTTGGGTCAGTCCTCAAACTGACATCTTTGCTCTTGAACGCTTTAAAGAAATCTTTTGCAGCAGATTTGCTGAATGTAAATGTAATTTATTGACTGTTGCTTCCATGAAAATTGATGTGGATCCAAACAAAATGAAATTTTTTTACAATTTCAATCTTTTTTCCATTTATCATGATGTTATTTATTGGTCCAGAACTATGAGAACTTTTGTTTTCTTTACATTGAGATGCAACTCATACTGAAGCCTGGGGACTTTGATATTTATCAGTAAGGAGCTCTGGTAGCGTAGTGGTTACGAATCGGGCTGCAAACCTTAAGGTCAGCGGTTCGAAACTACCAGCCGCTCCGCGGGAGAAAGATGAGGCTTTCTACTCCCGTAAGGATTTACACCCTTGGAAACCCTGTACAGGGTCGCTATGGGTCGGAACCGACTCGAAGGCAATTAACAACAACAACAACATTTCAAGTCTTTTTGGCTTCCAGCAAGTAAAGTTATGTCATCTGCATATAGTAGATTGTTAATGTAGCGTAATGGTTATGATTCGGACTACAAACCTTAAAGTCAGCAGTTCGAAACTACCAGCTGCTCCGCGGGAGAAAGATGAGGCTTTCTGCTCCCGTAAGGATTTACAGCCTCGGAACCGACTCAACAGCACTTGACAACAACAACAACAATGAGTCTTCCACAAATCCCGATACCATGTTCTTCACATAATCCAGTTTCTCAGATTATTTGGTCAGCATACAGATTGAATAAGTATGATGAAAGGATACAACACTGGAGCACACCTTCCCTGATTTTAAACCACTCAGTATTCCCCTCTCTGTTCAAACAACTGCCTTTTGCTCTATGCACAGGTTCCTCTTGAGCACAATTAAGTGTTCTGGAATTCCCATTATTTACAATGCTATCCATTGTTTGTTATGATCCATACAGCTGAAAGTCTTTGCATAATCAGTAAATCACAAGTGAACATATTTTTGGTGTTCTCTGCTTTCAACCAAGCTCCATCTGACATCAGTAATGATAGTCTTCATTCCACATTTGCTTCTGAATCCTGCTCAAATTTCTGGCCACTTCCTGTCAATGTGCTATTGCAACCATCTTTTAATGATCTTTAGCAAAATTCTGCTTGCATGTGTTTATGATTAATGATATTGTTAAATGATTTCCATATTCCATTGGGTCACCCTTCTTTGGAATGTGTACAAATGTGAATCTCCAAAGTTTGGGGCATAGATGAGTGAGTGCCTTCAGAGCTGTATCAGTTTGTTGAAACATTTCAATTTGTATTCCTGGAGCCTTGCTTTTTGCCAAGGCGCTCAATGCAACATGGACTTCTTCCTTCAATACCATCAGTTCTTGATCAAATGGCACCACTTGAAATGATTGAACATGGACCAATACTTTTAGACTGTTTGTATTCCTTCCATCTTCTTTTGATGCTTCCTGTGTCATTCAATATTTTGCCATGTTGTTGTTGTTGTTGTTGCTAGTTGCCATTGAGTCCATACTGATTCATAGTGACCCTATGCACAACAGAATGAAACACTGTCCGGTCCTGGGCCAACCTCACAATCATTGCTACATTTGTTGCTGTTAGTTGCCATCAAGTAGGACTGCCTGGCCCGGCACCATCCTTACAATTGTTGTTACTTTGAGCCCATTGCTACTGCTACTGTGTCAGTCTATCTTGTTGGAGGTCTTCCTCTCTTTTGCCGACACCTCACTTTATGAAGCATGATGCCTTTCTCCAGGAACTGGTCCCTGCTGGTAACTAACATTTCTGAAAAATGAGAGAAGAAGTCTCCCCATATGGCTTCTAAGGAGCATTCTGGCTGGATTTCTTCCAACACAGATTTGTCTGTTCTTCTGGCAGTCCATGGTACCTCTACAGTCTTCCAACTTTCACATGCATAAGAGGCTATTGAAAATACCATGACTTGAGTCAGGTGCACCTTAATTCGCAAACTGAAAGTTGTGTTCTTTGACACTTTAAAAAGGTTTTGTGCAGCAGGTTTGCCTAATACAGTATGTCATTTGATTTCTTGACTGCCACCCATAGAATCCTTTAATATTGGAACTCAATGCTTGAATTTTTTCTTCAGTTCTTTTACCTTGAGAAATGCTGAGCATGTTCCTCCCTTTTGGTTTTCTAACTCCAGGTCTCTGCACATTTTATTATAATATTTTGCATTGTCTTCTCAGGCTGCCATTAGATATTTTTTTGTTTAGCTCTTTTACTTCATTATTTCTTCTCATTACTTTAGCTACTCTATGTTCAAGGACACGTTTCAGAGGCTCTTCTGACAGCCACTTTGGTCTTTCCTTTCTTTCCTATCATTTTAGTAACCTTTAGATTTCTTCATATAGGATGTTCTTGATGTCAACCTACAACTCCTCTGGTCTTTGGTCATTAGTGTCTGATGCATCAATTCTGTTCTTGAGCTGGTCTCTAAATTCAGGTGAGATATTCTCAAGGTCATATTTTGGCTCTCATAGGGTTATTTTAATTTTCTTCAACTTCAGCCTGAACTTGCATATGAGCAACTGGTGGTTTGTTCCACAGTCAATCTCTGACCTTGTTTTGGTTGATGATATTGAATTTCTCCTTCATCTCTTCCCAAAGATGTAGTCAATTTGATTCTTGTGTATTCCGACTGGTGAGGTCCACATGTATAATTGTCATGTATTTTGTTGAAAAATGTATTTGGCCTTACAAAATTTTAACATGCAGTCTCCAGCATCATTTCTATCACCAAGGCCATATTTTCCAACTACTGATCCTTCTTCCTCTTTGTTACCAGTAATTATCAATGCATTTTGATCGCATGTTTGGTCAGTTTCAGATTGAAAAATCAGTTGTTGCTGTTGTTGTTAGGTGCCACTGAGTTGTTACCAACTCTTAGTGACCTTGTGCACAGCAGAACAAAACACTGCCCGATCCTGGGCCAAAGTCACTATTGTTGCCATGCTTGAGTCCATTGATACTGCCACTTGTCCAATCCATCTTGCTAGGGGTCTTCTTCTTTTTCTCGGACCCTCCACCTTACCAAACATGATATCCTTCTCCAGCAACTGGTCCTTCCTGACAATATGTCTGAAGTATGAGAGATGAAGTCTGGCCATCCTGACCTCCAAGGAGCACTCTGGTTGCTCTTCTTCTAACACAGATCTGTTGGTTCTTTTGGCAGCCCATGGCACTTTCAATATTCTCCTCCAACACCATAATTCAAAAGCATCAATTCTTCTATGGTCTTCCTTATTTATTGTCCAGCTTTCACATGCATATGAGGTTATTGAAAATACCATAGCTTGGGTCAGGTACACCTTAGTCCTCAAGCTGACATCTTTGCTCTTCAACACTTTAAAAAGGTCTTAAGCAACAGATTTTCCTAATGCAATACATCGTTTGATTTCTTGACTGCTGCTTCCGTGAGTGTTGATAGTTGATCCAAGAAGAATGAAGTCCTTGACAACTTCAATCTTTTCTCCATTGATAAGAATGTTGTTTATATCGTTTGATTCTTGACTGCTGCTTCCGTGAGTGTTGATAGTTGATCCAAGAAGAATTAAGTCCTTTTCTCTGTTGATAAGAATATTGTTTATAGCGTTCTTCAATTTCATCATCATTCATTTTAGTTATTGGCATAAATTTGAATCATAGTGGTATTAACTGCTCTTTTTTTAACATTGTACTTGAAGATAGATCTTGAAATGCTCAATTTGACTAATAATGTGATACCATTTCTCTTCAGTTGGTCATTCCTGATTCCAAATGGCAAATACCTGTCCATTTTAGCTCCTGATTCAAAATGGCAAATACCTGTCCTAGGATATTGACTTTTATGCATTCCATTTCGGTTTTGAAGGCTCCCAATTTTCCTAGCTTCATACTTAGTACTTTCCACATTTCGATTACTAATGAATGCTTGCTGCTGTTTCTTTTCATTCAGAGTTGTGCCCCATCAGGAAATGAAAGTCCTCCATCCACATCACTAAAATCAACTCTACTTTGAGTCAGTATCTCTTCCCCAGTTTTATTTTGAGTGTTTTCCAACCTGAAGGACTCATCTTCCAGCTCTGCATCTGACAGTGTTTTCAATGGCTAACTGACTGGAAGTGACCAGCCTCTCCTTCTTTCTAGTCTGTGTTAATCTCGAAGCTCTGCTGAAACCTGACCATCACATGTGACCCTCCTGGTAGTTAAAATAGTGGTGGCATAGCTTCCAGCATCACAATAACACACAAGCCATACAGTACAACCAACTGACAGACCAGTGGTGGTATTATGATATTAGATCCATGTGATAGGAGGACACTGTGGTGGCCTAAAGGGAGTCTGGTCTGGTGGCAGAAAGCCTGGGGAGAATGCAGGAGAGCTGATGGTGCAAGTTCATACTCAGCTTTGAGATGGTAGAGCCTTGGACTCAGTTTCTTAGCCTGTAAAATGGGAATCAAAATGTCATTGAATTGTTGATGAAATAAAATAATTCGTGGAAAATACACAGCATAAAACCTGTCACAGACAAGGTGCTCAGTAAGAAGCTCCAAACAGTTATTCTTATCATGAGATGATTTGGGGGTGGCAGTCTGTTTCCATAAAGATTTGCCGCCTTGAAAGTCCTATGGGACAATTCTGCTCTGTCCTACAGAACTGCTATGAATCGAAATCTTGACATCAGTGGGGTTTTATTGGTTTTGGTGTTTATCCTTTTGCATGTTGTTGTTGTTGTTGTCAGGTGCCATCGAGTCGGACCTGACTCATAGCGACCCCATGCACAGCAGAACGAAACAATGTCCGATCCTGGGCCAACCTCACTACCACTGTCACACTTGAGTCCATCAATGATGCC
>NW_006408814.1:2060111-2096196 GCF_000296735.1 Chrysochloris asiatica | reverse complement strand
GAAAGTCGAGGCTTGAATTTTTCTTCAGTTCCCCCAGCTTGAGAAATGCTGACAGTTTTCTTGCCTTTTGTTTATCTAACTCTAAATCTTTGCATATTTTATTATAGTATTTATTTGGTTTTATCTTCTTGAGCTGATCTTTGAAATTTTCTGTTCAGCTCTTGAACCTCTTCAATTCTTCCATTTGCTTTAGCTTCTCTACACTGAAAAGCAAGTTTCAGAGTCTCCTCTGACATCCATTTTGATCTTTTCCTTCTTTCTTGTCTTCTTAATGACTTTTTGCTCTCTTCATGTATGATGTTCTTGATGTCATCCCACAACTCTTCTGGTTTTCCGTCTTCAGTGTTTAATGCATCAATCCTTTTGCATAAGGAGCCATTTTTTACATCTCCACCACACAAATACAAAAAAGAATTAAAAGCAAGAGAAATTTTAGTTGGACATGTGTAAGAACTTCCTATGGGTCAGAACAATGGAAGGCTGGGTTTAGAATCTCCAGCCTAGAGACCTTCAGGTGATGGTGCCTAGAGGCTTGGTTTGACCAGCCTTTAACGAACTGGGAGGTTTTGCCGAATATCACTCTGGTCAGCACTCTCTCTGTTTCCCCAGAACTGTCAGGAGCACTTGTCAAGCAGCCAGGGGGCTCATTTCCTCACAGTGGACCCCTTTCTGTCACCAGTCAGGTTCCTTAGCCATTTGTATCTGTGACTATGGTTTAGACTCTAACTGGGCCTCAGGCAGAAAGATCAATAAAATAGATCTTTTTTAATTTTCTCTTCAACTGAAGATTAACTGATCTCATTTCGAATTCGCACCCCAGCTGAAAACCTTCCTGAACCTGATTATACTTAGAATTCTAGAACACCCCAGGTAGAAGCGACCTTGCAGATTCGACAAGCACAATGCCCCCATTTTACAGATGGGAAAACTGAGTGAGTCAGGGGCAGAATCTCACACTCCCTTTGCATTGCTGCCACAGAGACCAGGGGTTGAAGGCATTTCAAAAGCAAGTAGATGATTAGCATTGAGCTGTTCCCTGTTGGAGTCAATGGATGAATCTGGGCCTTTAAGAAAAGTTCAGCCCACATTTCAGAAGGCCCAACTAGTAACATCTGTTGAGACCATTTAAAAGGGGAACCAGCCTTCAAAACACATACAATCTCATTTCCCTCCACGCCTCCCTCCCCAATTATAAAAGCTACACAAGTTGGTTATGGAACATTTGGAAAAGCCAGCAAACTCTGAAGAAAATTAAAGCAATGCCTAACAACCCGCTGGCCCCCCACAGTCCTAAGAGCTAACTGCAGTTATTATTTAACGTCTGGTGACTTTTGACAAGACTTGCACATGTTTTAACATAGTGAAACTCATCCTGTGACTGTAGGGATTTTTTTCTTTGAAAAATTACAATAGTTAGAAGAGTGGTTTCCTTAGGATTTTGACTGGGAGAGGGCCTAGAGAACTTTTTAGACTGTTGAAATCTGGGTGGTAGTTTACAGAGGTGCATGCATAGTTGTACACTTAATTTTTGTTTATTTTACTTTATGTAATTAAAAACTTTTTGTAAATAATACCTTAAAAAGCAAAGCTCAGTTGTGTGAATTCCAACTCTTGGTAAACCCATGTGTGTCAGAGTGGAAGTTGCTCCATGGTTTTCAATGGCTGTGAACTCTCAAAAGTACATTAGTAGGTCTTTCTTCCAAGGTCCCTCTGGGTGCATTTGAACCGCCAACCTTGTTGTTAGTAGCTGTGCAGTTAACTGATTGTACTACCCAGAGACTCCAAATATTACCTAAAACTAGAATAATAAAAGAGATTTCTTGGAAAGACATTGAACTAAAAGTATATGTTATTGTTGTTATGTGCCATGGAGTCGGTTCTTACTCATAGTGACAGGGCTTCCGAGGCGTGGCTGGTGGGTTTAAACCACCGACCTTGCGGTCCAATGCTTATCCTACAATGCCACACCAGGGCATGCCTTTTAAAGTATATACCCACTCCTTCTTTCCCTGAGCCCCAAGCATAAGCACTATGAACAGATCGTTTTTAAGTTTCCAAGCATCAGGACAAGGAGCATCTGCAGATGCCCCACAATAAGTTCTGCTTACCATCTTAGTGAGATCTTTCTATGGCCCTGGGTTGCAAGGGAGGGGCTGGAATCTGGCTTTTGCTAGTCTCACCTTCTTCCCTTTCAGCTCCAGACCCACTGTCTCTGGCCTTGGCTCCCTTTAAGGAACAGTTAAAGGCCCGGCTGGGCTGTGCTCACTGAGAAGGAATGGAAACACATCTATTAAGTTTCACGGAAATCATTTTGAGGGGCTTGCATCTGGCCAGTGGTGCCTGAGTTCCTGTGGTTCCAGACTGAGCTGCCCAGTGGATTTGGGGTGGAGAGTGGGCAGCATTCCTTCCTGTCACGGCCTGAGTCCCCTTCACTGTGTGTTTTTATGAATACTTGGAGAGCTTAAGAGCCCCTGGGGTTCAGCATGGTGGCAGGTAATGCTTTGGCCTAGAGCGTGGAGTCCCATTAATTTGGAAGATCCTCCTGTTTTACTGGCTGCCCTTTACATGGTTACAGTATGCAGAACCCTGAGCCAATTTGTGAAAGCCAAAGGCTTCCCAGTCTGTGAGCCTTGGACCTCCAGAGATAAACAGTTTCTCTGGAAACAAGCACAGGCAACTGGGAAGGCCACCTCAGAGGCTGGTGGCTACTGGTGGCCCCAAGACAGATGAGGCTCCAGGGACAGGGCAAGAAGGTGAGCTTGGCTCTGTCTTCTCCTCCTCACTGTGATCTTGAGTAAGATCAACTTCAGCTTATTGGCCTGTAAAATGGAGTGTTTCTACTTAGCCCCTAGGAAGTTATGTGGACTGGGCAATATGAGTAGAAGGATTGGCACACAGTAGGTTCCTGGAAACTATTATTATTGGGGTGACAGTAGTTAGTGGAGTCAGGATGTGATGGGAGCTGGATTTGCCTCCCAAATATTGGTAGGCAAAAGGTCAAGGTCAGAGAGGATATTAGTGAGGACCAGAAGAAGAAGTCTTCGTAGAGAGGGTGGGACTTGAGCTTTGTTAGGCAGGATGAGAACAAAGAAATAACAATTCATAACAATACAACTCGACGGCACTTAACAACAACAACAACAACAATACAACAGCAGCAATACGTTCTAGCTTTCCCAATCATCATCCTGCACCTCCATAGCAATCCTTTGAATGAGACAGAATTGGAACTAAAATTCTCATTTGCAGGTGGGGAAACTGAGGCATGTCATGAAATAGAGAGTTTAGCTCATTATTTTCCAGTCTTTGGGATGTGGATCATGATTAGGGCACAAGGCATGCCACAGACAGACTGGAATTAGAGAACATTGAACCATTGGATGAGCGAGTCTGTCCCTTTTGAATTCTAATCGTCTGATGATCCAAAGAAAAAGACTCTGTCCGGTGATGCTGTTGTTGTTATTGTTAAGTGCTGTTGAGTACAGGGTTTCTGAGAAGCAGCTAGTGGGTTTGAACTGCTGACCTTGTGATTCACAGTCCAGTCTGATCGTACAGTGCCAAACCAGGAGTCCCCATCTGGTGATAGGTTGTCTTTAATGCCTTTCTAATGATTGATGCAAGGTTGACAGTTCAAACCCACCAGTTACTCCTCAGAAACACTATACAGGGTCGCTATGAATCAGAATTGACTCAAGAGCACTTACCAACAAAAATGGATGACAATCTCGCCTTGGAAGAAATATAAGACTGAAGGTTCCTAGAATTTAATGACAGCATTTGTTTTTATTCTTTACTTTTTCTTTAAAATACTTTTTTTTTTAATTAAAATGTTGTTGTTGTTGTTAGGTGCAGTCAAGGCATTGCAGCTCAGAGCAATCCTATGTAGACCAGAACAGAACACAGCCAGTCCTGCACCCTCCTCACAATCATTGTTGTTTGAGCCCCCTGGAGTAGTCACTGTGTCAGTCCATCTCATTGAGGGTCTTCCTTGGTGTTGTTGATGCTCTACTTTTCCAATATGATGTCCTTCTTCAAGGTATAGCCTCTCCAAATCACATGTGCAAAGTATGTGAGTTGAACTTTCGCTATCCTGGCTTCTAAGAAGCATTCTGGCTGTACTTCTTCCAAGACAGATTTGTTTGTTCTTCTGGTATTCCATGATACCTGTGATTTTCCTCACCAACACCACAATTTAAATGCATCAGTTTTTTTCTGTCTTCCTTATTCACTGTCCAGCTTTCACACTGTTGTTGTTGTTAAGTGCTGTGGAGTCAGTTCCAACTCTAGGAGTGGTTGGTGAGCTTGAACCACTGACCTTGTGGTTCAAACCAACCTTGCAGGCCAGTGCATTAACTGGCAATGCCACACCAGGATGCCACATGGGAAATTGAAAAGTCTTGGATTGAGCATCCCTTAGTCCTCAAAGTGACAACTTTGCTTTTTAATACTTTAAAGAGGCCTTTGTAACAGATTTGTCTAATATAATATGTAATTTGATTTCTTAATTGCTACTTCCATGGGCATTGACAGTGGTTCCAAGTAAAATTAAATCCTTGGCAACTTCAATGCTTTCTCCTTTAAAAAAAAAAAAAAATGTTTTATTGTGAATTATGTGATAGTTTACATGGGAGAACGTTAGCTTTACATTCCATCCTATCGTATATAGTTTCATTGCCATGGATACAATCCCCTCCGTGTATTATCAACCAACCAAAGGATATACCCTGCAAGCTTGTGCCCAGTTGTCAGCACATGTCCTTCTCCCTCTCTGGGTCTACAGTCCCCAGTCGCTCCATATCTCCACGTCATCATCTTTGCCTCCATCTCTGGCGTCATTGTTTCTCTGGGTAGGGTCCCACATTCTACTCTTCTCCTTTGATGTTCCCAGGGACTTCAGCATGTCGACTGCAAAGTCAACCACTCCCCTCCTTTTGCTACAAAATGTGTACCTTTACATTTCCAACCCTCACAGTCAATCCTGATAACAATTATTCACTATTATATCACAAGAGACCTATCCGCATATCCTTTCATCAGCCCTGCCTAGACAGATTGGATGCTACTTAATGGAGATTCTACCTTCCTCTGTGCCCTCTGGATCTAGGTTCCCTCTGTTAAGCTTGCAAGCCAGTCACTTCTTGCCTTTGTAGTGATTCCATTTTGGGTAGCCAATGTCCAAGTTGCCCATCCCTGTCTACCCTGAGTATGGAGGGGGTGGGAATGATCCTCGCTGTAAAGATTTGTTCCCTCTAATACTTACTTTCTCCTTGTATCCTGATGTTGCTTTTTGGTCCAGTCATGAGGATTTTTCTTTCTTTATGTTGAGGTGTAATCTTAAATGAAGCTGTAGTCTTTTGATTTTCATCAGCAAGTACTTCAAGTCCTCTTCACTTTCAGGAAGCAAGAGTGTGTCATCTGCACATCACAGGTTATTAATGAGTCTTCCTCCAATTTTGATGCTATGTTCTTTTTCACGGAGTTCAGCTTCTTGGATTATTTGCATATTTATAGAAACAGAGTAGTAAAAATGCATATTTTATATTGTTTAACAAATAAGTATTTATTATATTAGATTTTTATATACTTTACATAAATGTGTACGTCTTGTTGTTGTTGAGTGCCTTCGAGTCGGTTCTGACTCATAGAGACCCTGTGCAGGGTTTCTAAGGAGCCGCTGACCTCATGGTTCGCAGGGCAGTGCTGGCCCTACAGCACTACACCAAGAGTCCAAATATGTTTTTATCAGATAATATTTAATTTGATTATTATAATAACAAATATATATTAAGTATATTATGGAGTCCTGGTATGGTGCTGCAGGATAAGGCATTAGACCACAAGGTCAGTTTGAACCACAAGGTTGGAGGTTCAGAGTCACCAACCACTCCTCAGAAACCCTGTGCAGGGTCACTATGAGTTGGACAGCACTTAACAGTAACAACAAGTATATTATATTAAGGATCCCTGGTGGCGCAATGGTTAAGTGCTCAGCTGCTAACCAAAAAGTCAGCGGGTTTTACCCACAGGGCAACTCCATGGGAGAAAGATGTGGAGACCTGCTTTCATAAGGGTTATGGTCAATCAGACCCTATGGGGCTGTTCTACTCCATTATGTGGGATCACAATGAGTTGGACTCATAAATATATTTATGTAAGTAAAGTCAATATCACAATGTATCATTAGATTATTTTTGCAGTTACATTGTATTTATGCCAGTTGATATAGATTTTTCCATTCAGAGTAGTATTATGATCATTATAGTGCAAAGGTCCTGGGGTGGGATTGTGCCTGCTGTGCTCAGGAAACAGTAAAGAAGGTCCATGTGGCAGGTGGGAGGGAGGGAGGGAAGTAAGAGTGGAGGTCGGAGTTAGCAGGGGCCTTAGCTCTTGGGAAATGGATACTACCCTTATATTTGTTATTACTATTATTTTTCATCTCTCCTTCCTGTCCCCAACAGGACCCTCCATCCCTGGATACAGCCATCCAGCACGCCCTGGCAGGCCTCTATCCCCCATTTGAGGCCACAGCGCCTACCATCCTGGGTCAGGTATTCCGTCTCCTGGAGTCCAATTTCCAGGGGGATGGACTGAACTTCCTCCTGGATTTCTTGATCCCTGCCAAGCGCCTGTGCGAGCAAGTGCGAGAAGCAGCCTGTGTAAGTTGTGGAGGGATGCAGGGCCTGGGGATAAGCTCTCCCAGAGGGCCATGGACTGGAGGTGATCAGAGAAGGAAGGGCACTGGTGTGTGGCATGCCTCAGAAGGAGAATTGAGGGTGTGGGATGCTTTTCCAGGTATCATTGTTTGTTCAGAAGGAGACTTCAGCCCCTCAAATGGAGCAGGAGGGTCACCTGGGACTTAACTCTCTGTCATCTAGGAGTCAGCCATGTTGTGCTATGATTTGCATGGAGAAAAGACATCCTTGGGGAGTCTGAAAGAGCCCTGGGGGTGCTGTAGGATAAGCACTGGGCTGCTAATCATAAGGTCAGCAGTTCAAATCCACTAACTGCTCTGCAGGAGAAAGATGAGGCTTTCTACTCCCGTACAGATTTACAGCCTCAAGATCTCAATACGTGGTCACTATGAGTCAGAATCAACTCAATGCCAGTGGATTTTTCATTTGCTTTTGAGGATTTCAGCCTCCCTGGAGCCTATCCCGGAGCTGACATTGAGGACATCACTGGGCTGCTTTGGCTGAAGTGAGTGGCCTCAATGGAAATAGCTGAAGGTTCTAGAGCTTCTCTGGAGTCTCTAAGGCATCGAGATACTCGCTCTTCGTTTCAAACCCAGATCTTGGGGAGGCCTCTCCCTGAGACAAAGAGGAAGGCAAGGTGGCTTGAGCAGAACTTGTTGACGGCAAGTGACAGAACTCTTTCGCAGACCAGGCCTGAGTAGGTTAGGCCCCAGGTACCAGCTGATCCGGGAACCAAGGCCCTTAAGGACTCTGTTTCTTGCCTGTCTCTCCCTGCTTCTAACATCACTCTTATCAGGCCCACTCTGCAGTGATCTTTGGATTACTCCTAGAGGGAAAAATGAAGTCTTCCTCATCAGCTACAGCTAGAAAAATCTCAAAAAGGCCCCTGATTGGCCAGGTCGAGTCACATGTCTGTCTCTGGACCAATCACTATGGCCAGAGAAAAAGGGTACCAGGTTATGTCTTGTGCTTAGCCCTATTGTCAATGGGTAGAGGTTACACAAAAGGTTATTAGCCCCACCAGTCTTACCAAAGTTGCCCACTGCCTGACAGGAGCAGGGCACATCAGGAGGTCAGGTGAATGTGGTGGCAAAAATTTCAGGTGTAGGAGCCAGAATTAGAGATGGCTGGAACTAAAAAGAAACCAATTGTTCATTTAACATGCTTAGTGCAGCACTTGACACAGAAATAGCTCACAATACAGTAATTGTTCATGTAGAAGGAAGCTTCTCACTGAAGCACTGGTAACGAACTCCCCTATTTCCATGCAGCTCCTCCCCCTCCTCATTTCTTCTCCATGATTAACTATATAACCACTCACTTCCTCTCTCCTTGGTCACCGAAACCACATCCACACTGTTCCCTTCCTCATTTTTCCCAGAGATGACATTGACAGCCCTTCGGTTTCTTTATTCTTCTCGTTGTTACAGGCAAATTTGTGTCACATCCAAGCTGGAAGGCATGATGTGGGGATTATCAGTATGGCCCTGGGTCAAATCTGGGCTCCATCACTGGGAATTTAGGAAAATCATGTTATCTCCATGAGTTTCAGTTTCCTTTTTTAGAATGGAAATGGTAAGAACACAGTATTTGCCTCACAGCCACAATATATACCTACTCTTCACTTATCAACTAGTTAGTTGTCTGACATTTTACATTTGCCACCAAAGTAAAAACTCTACTATCTGACTATTTTGAACATTAATGATGCACATCTGGCAGTAACAAATGCCGAGGTGTAAGGCAAGAATAACACTGGTTGTGATGGTTAAGATTATGCATCCAGTTGCTGGACCATCAGTCTCAGTGGCTTGGCAGTTATGTAATGATAAAAATTTGGCAGTTACATAATGCTGAAAATTGGCAGTTATGCAATGATGTCGCCATCCTCTATTTTGTGATCTGATGTGGTCATCTTCCATTTTTACATAGCATCGCTTTTCACTGAACGACCTGGTCTTCAAATGTAACCGTGTCAATAGTGAGGAATGGGTGTATGTAGTTTAGCACAGATCATAGCAATCAGTAAGTGCTCAGTGGCTGTGGGCTCTTACTAGGCGACTTCCTCTTATCTCCCTCTGAAATAAGGTCACACCAGCCTCTGTCGGTCATTTTAACCACTAGCCATTCTCAAATGAAGCCAAGTGGAGGTTGGGACAGAACTTTAGACCCCAACAATGGAGGCATAGTCCTACTTTTGACACTTTTCAGCTGTGTGACTATGTGCCAATTATTTCATTTCTGTGAGCCTCAGCTTCCTCACCTGTAAAGTAAGAATAAGAATGCCTACGTTGCCTTGTCTGTGGTTCTCTGCTGGGTGTAAAATACCACTGGGCTGTGATGTCCCGTTCACTGAGATGCTGATGGAAAGCTTATTGTGGAGCACAGAGGGCTAAATAAAGGGGTGAAGTAACTCACAAGCTGTGAAGGTTTATAGAGAGGAAAGTTCTCTGAAGCAATCAAGTTTATAGTGTAATCGATGTGATTTATCAACTTGGGGTACAATATGATAAGGTTTGTGTTATTTCCCCAATTCATAATTCTAAGAAGCACCCACTTAATTAGCAGGAAGTTTAATGTCACTCTCTGAAAGCCTCTCACATGCACATCCAAATTATATAAGATTGTTCAGGGCTTCCTCAATCCAAAAAATCCAGACTCTTTTCCTCAAAACCCAGGTAGAAAGCAAGAGTCCGTTGTCAATCCATTGGAGCTGTTGTTTCTGTTATTGCCACCTGGTGTCACTGTTGAGCACTAGTCATACGTGTTATTATTACCATCAAGTCGGTATCAACTCATAGCGATCTTATACACAACAGAAACAAACACTGCCCAGTCCTGCACCAACCTCACAATCGTTGCTACGCTTGACACATTGCTGCTATCACTGTGCCAATCCATCTCTGGGGGTCTTCCTCTTTTTCACTGACCCTGATGTCCTTCTCCAGGGACTCCTCCCTCCTGACAACATGTCCAAAGTATGAGGGATGAAGTCTGGCCATCCTGGCTTCTAAGAAACATTCTGGCTGGACTTCTTGTGATGCAGATATGTTTGTTGTTTTGGCAGCCCATAATACTTTCAATATTCTCCTCCAACACCATAACTCAAAAGCATCAATTTTTCTACATTCTTCTTTATTCATTGCCCAACTTTCACATGTATATGAGGTTACTGAAAATAAGATGGCTTGGGTCAACTTCACCTTAGTTCTCAAGCTGACATCTTTGCTCTTGATCACTTTAAAAAGGTCTTGTGCAGCAGATGTGCCTAACGTAATACGTCATTTGATTTCTTGACTTTCATGAGTGTTGATGGTTGATCCAATCAAAATGAAATATTTGACAACTTCACTCTTATCTCCATTAACTTGTTATTTATTAGTCTAGTGGTGAGGATTTTTGTTTTCTTTACATTGAGGTGCAAACCATAGAGAAGGCTGTGGTCTTTGATATTCATCAGTAACTATTTTAAGTCCACTACAATTCTAGCAAGCAAGGTTATATCATCTGCATGTTTCAGGTTGTTAAGGAGCCTTCCTCTAACCTTGATGCCACGTTTCTCTTCATTCAATCCAGTTTCTCGGATTATTTACTCAACACACAAATTAAATAAGTCTGGTAACAGAATACAAGCCTAATGCACACCTTTCCTGATTTAAAACCATTCAGTGTTTACTTGTTTTGCTTAAACAACTGCCTTTTGGTCTATGTACAGGTTCCTCATTAGCACAATTAAGTTATCTAGAATACTCATACTTTGCAACGTTGTTCATAGCTTGTCATGATTCACACAATAGAAAGCCTTTGCATAGCCAATAAAGTACAGATAAACATCTTTCTGGTATTCTCTGCTTTCAGCCAAGATTCATTTGCCATCATCAATGATATCCCTGGTTCCACATCCTCTTGTAAATCTGGCTGGAACCTCTGGCAGCTCCCTGTCAGTGTACTGCTGCATCAATTTTTGAATTATCTTTAACAAATTTTTACTTACATACAATATTAATGATATTATCCGATGATTTCCACATTCCGTTGGGTCAACTCTCTTTGGAATGGGCACAAATATGGATCTCTTTCAGTTAGTTCGTCAGGTAGCTGTCTTCCAAATTTCTTGGCCTAGATGAGTGAGTGCTCTCCAGTGCTGTCCCACTTTGTTGAAAGATTTCAATTTGTAGTTCATCAATTCCCGGAGCCTTGTTCTTTGCCAATGCTTTCAGTGCACCTTGGCCTTCTTCCTTTAGTATCATTGGTTCTTGATTGCATGCTACCTCTTGAAATGGTTGAACACTGACCATTTGTTTTTGGTACAGTAATTATGTATATTCCTTCCATGTTCTGTTGATGCTTTCTTCATCATTCAATATTTTGCCCAAAAAGTCCTTCAATATTTCAAGTTGAGGCTTGATTTTTTTTCTTCAGTTCCCTCAGCTTGAGAAATGCTGAGCGTGTTCTTCCTGTTTGGCTTTGTAACTCCAGATCGTTGCACATTCATTATAATATTTGACCTTGTCTTCTCAAGCTGCCTTTTGAAATATTCTATTCAGCTGTTTTGATGGTCAATTGATGGTCTGTTCCACAGTCTGCCCCTGCCCTTGTTTTGGCTGATGATATGGAGCTTTTCCACCATCTCTTTCCACAGATGTAGTCAATTTGATTTCTGTGTATTCCATCTGGTGAGGTCCATGTGTATAATCATTTTTAATGTTGTTAAAAAAAAGGTATTTGCAATGAAGAAGTCATTGGTCTTGCAAAATGCTGTTATGTGATCTCCGGCATTGTTTCTATCACCAAGGCCATATTTTCCAACAACTGATCCTTTGTTTCCAACCTTTGCATTCCAATCACCAGTAATCATCAATACATCTTGATTGCATGTTTGATCAATTTCAGACTGAAGAAGTTGGCAGAATTGTTCAATTTCATCATCACTGGCTTTAAGTGGTTGACGTGTAAATTTAAATAATAGTGGTATTAACTGATCTTTCTTGTAGGTGTATGAATATTATTCTAACACAAATAGCATTGTACTTTACGATAGATCTCGAAATGTTATTTTTGATGATGACTCATATTGAGTTGCGCCCCGTCAGCAAATGAAGGTCCTGAGGGCTTTACTCCATTCACGCCATCACAGTGAACTCTACTTTAAGGAGGCAACTCTTCCCCAGTTGTATTTTGTTTGTCTTCCAACCTGAGGGGCTCATCTTCCAGCACTATGTCTGACAATATTCTGATGCTCTTCATCATGTTTCAATATTCAGTATTCTTGTGCTATCTGGCAGTGTACCATTGCTATTCATAAGGTTTTCAGTGACTAAATATTTGGAAGTAGTCCGTCACTCCTTCTTCCTAGTCTGTCTTAGTTTGGAAGCTCATCTGAAACCTGTCCACTATGGGTGACTCTGATGGTATTTAAAATACCAGTGGCATAGCTTTCGAAATCACAGCCAAACACAAACCACCACAGTATGGCAAACTGGCAGACGAGTAGTGGGTGTCTCTCATAACCCTGTGAAAAGGCTCCACTAAGAAGGATCATTCCTGTCAAGGTCTGCCCCAAGATGACTTGCTGTATCCACTGATATAGAGAATTGGAGTCCTGGTATGGCACTGTAGGATAAGCACTGGACTGCTAACCACAACAGAGCCCCGGTGTGGTGCTATAGGATAAACACTGGACTACTAACCACAAAGCTGGTGGTTCAAACCCACCAACTGCTCCTCAGAAATCATATACAGGGTTGCTATGAGTCACAACTGACTCGACAGCACTTAACAACAACTAACCGCAAGGTTGGCAGTTCAAACCCACCAACTGCTCCTTGGAAACCCTATACAGGATCACCATGAGTCAGAACTGACTCAATAGCACTTAGCATGCAGAGAATCGCTGACAGCGTCTCCTGTTTTGTTTTGTTATTTTAAATTACGTTCTACCTCACTTGCCAGTTGTTACCCATTCATTAGATAATAAATAGATACATAGATGTTGTAATTGCTCTTATATGCCATCAAGTCAGTTTTGACTCACAGTGACCCTGCCCAAGGAGTGGCTGGTGAGCTTGAACTGCTGACATTGCAGTTCAAGCTGACCTTGCAGTCCAGTGCATTACCCACAGTGCCACACCAGGACTCCTAGATATTCAGGTTCAGAATAGTGGAATATTTGTCAAGACCATCCAGAAAGCTAATGACAGAGCCAGATTTCCTGATTTCTCATTCAGTATGTTTCTACTTTTTTATGGTAACCTTTTCCCTTAAAAATTAGAGAATGATATGTAAGCAGTAAATGACCTTTTTTAAAAATAGAAAATCTCCACAATTATTCAAAAGATGATGGTATCAAAGAGAGAGGAAACCAATACTTATTGAATATTTGTTGAGCATCTCTTCAATGCCAGGCATTGCATTGGGTATTTTACATGCATATTGTCTCCTTTGATTCTTGTATTAACCCAATAATATAGTAGGTATTTTTTTTAATTTACTGATAGTTTTCTGTCTGTTCCCTATTAAAGTCCCAGGAAGCTAAGTAATTTGCACCAATTGGTGACTTGGACCTTTGAATTCATGTCTCTCTGGCTCTAAAAGGCTGAGCTGGTTGGTAGTTCAGATGTGAAGGGAAGAAGCATGTGCAATGCAAGCAGATCATCAGAGAAAAGATGCTTCCTAACTAGCAAGCTTGCTCATTATCAGGAGCAGGACTAGGACCAGGCAAGAGAGTTGTATTTAAGGAGGCCCTCATTCTCAGTGCTGTCCAAGTGCAAGATGAGAGTTTATATGACCCTGAGAATAGGGACCTCTTAAATGTGACTCTTGTCTCACCCTACTTCCTCTCCCTATCCTAGATTACATTTGGGAGAGGGGAGGAAGCAGACTCGAGGGCTGAGACCTTCCAAGCCAGCTCCTCTGATGCCAGTCCCTTTTCTCTGCAGGCCCCCTACTCACACTGCCTCTTCCTACATGAGGGCTGGCCGCTCTGTCTGCGGAATGAGGTTGTGGTCCACCTGGCACCTCTCAATCCCCTCTTATTACGTCAGGGTGACTTCTACCTCCAAGTTGAGCCCCAGGAGGAGCAGTCTGTCTGCATCATGATCAAGTGCCTCTCTTTAGACCTTCGCACAGTGGACAAGAAGCCTATTCCTGAGTCCTCCTACCCTATACTTTTCACCCAAGAGTGGCTGGAGGCCGTCAATAGTGACTTTGAGGGAAGTCCCCTACACAGCTGCATGGTAGCCTCAGAAAATGGGATTTCCCTGCTGCCTTGGACCAAGATAACCAGCCCAGAGTTTGTGGATGACAGATTCCAAGCAGTGAAGGTCCTTTCCCCAGTCTTCAAGTCCCTTCAATTAGAAAAACTTGATTTGAACAACCCCCAAGAGCCGCACCAGGCCAGGGCCCTAGGCAGCCAGGAATTTCCTGCCCGGAGTTTGGTCAAGGGTATGAGCAAAACAAATGGAAACAAGTATCCAGGACTCATCAAAGTGGAGCAAGCCAGGCCTGGGGCACACAACATGGTCAGCAAGGACTTGGAGAGAGATTATGTGGCTCTTCTAGACTTTTCCCAAGAGAATAGTGGAACGTCTCTCAGTAAAGAAGCAGAGACATCCAATGGATGTTCTTGTGGGGAACTGGAGGAACTATCCCAAATTAAAGAAACCCACCTCTCCCAAAGGATGCTGCCTCCCTCAGGGGCCAATGGAGAATCTTCCTTAGAAAAATGGACTTATGCAAGGTCAGCAAGGTCGGAAGAGGAACTCTGTCTTTTGGGCTTGAGGAAAAAGGTCAGTCATGAAGCCCCCATCCACAACTCAAAATGCTCACCCCAAGAACCCTACTTCAGTGTCCTAGAGAACCCCCCAGACCATGCCTCTAGCCTCAAGGCAGGTATTTCTGAAGAGCCAGCTGCCTCCAAGAGCCAGGGATCTCTGAGAAACCCAGAGAATTTGTCCCAACTCAGGCCAGAACCAAGACAAGCTTCCTCTCCCCGCCTTTCCCCAGAGTCTGCTCCAGTCCCTGAAGCAAAGATGGGAAACAGAAGATTGCTCATGCCTATGACCAACCCTATCCAGAGCACCTCCTCTTCTGGGTCCCCTACTCCCAGACTCAAGTCTTCATTCTCAGCAGGGCAAAGGTTACCTACAGCATCCTCTGAGAAAGCTTTGGTACAGCATGACAAGCCCTGGAAAGTCCTGTGCTCTTGGTACTCTCCCGGATCCAACGGAGTCCAGTCCACGGCAAAAGGTAGGCTGCCCACTCATTTGACTGGACAAGGAAACCATCCTCCTGTGATCTGGTTACAACATGGTTCTGGTTGTAAAAGACAGAGAACCACCAAGGCCACATCAATATAAGAATTTAATGCACATGGTGGCATGTTAAGGGTCTGGATTTTGTCCAGACTGCCTGAAGTCACAACCCAGCTTTTTTTGTGCATGGCTGTGTGACCTTGGCCAAGTACCTGACTTCTCTGAGTCCATATTTCTCTGTCTGGACTGATCTTACCTACCTCAGAGTTGTTTTTGACCGTTCAAAGAGATACTAGAAGAAACAAGTTTAGCACAAGGGCCCCCCCACACACACACACACAGTAGGAGATCAATAGTTGTAAACTATTCTTATTAGTCAGAGGATGAAAGAGAAAACATTTTCCCCTTGGAAAATCCATCTGTTGCTAACATCCTTTTCTTTGTTGTTGTTTTCCCCCAGCTGGAACAACTCACACCAAAACATCTGGCCTGGTCGCTGACTCAGGCCCATTGACTGGCGTAAATGCTGCATTCCCAGAAGCTTCTTCGGGCCCTTCAGAAAGAGGCCCCACCCTGGACGAGGCTCCCTCAGGGCCTGAGCCCAGGATTGGAGCTCTGAGTGTTGAGATCTGCCACTCTGGGATAGCCTGCCTGCCAGGTCCTGGGAGATTCCAGGGGAATGTGGAAGGAGAGCTGTAGGGAGTAGGGTGAGGGGTAGGCCTGGAGGGAGCCAGAGAATCCTCCTTAGAGGAAGCAAAGAAAGGCCTGGAGGCCTGGGTTCTGGAGCCTCACTTAGTCTCAATTTCCTCCTGTGTCTAATGAAAGAGTTGGATTAAATGAAAGCCATTTCTAGGTGTGGCGCTGTGGGCTAATGCGTGGGACTGCAAAGTTGGTTTGAACCGCAGGTCAGTGGTTCAAGTTCACCAGCTGCTCCTCGAAGCCCTACATAGGATGGCTAAGGGTCAGAACCGACTCAATGGCACTTAACAACAACAACATCATCCACCCATTTGGAGCTCTGGTGGCCCTGTGTGCTAGGCATTGGACTGTTAACAGAAAGGTCGGCAGTTCAAACCCACCAGTTGCTTCATGGGAAAAAGATGACGCTTTCTGCTCTTGTAAAAAACTACAGTCTTGGAAACCTTAAGGAGCAGTTCTACCCTGTCCTACACAGGGTGGCTATGTGTTGGAATCAGTGGGATTCATCCAGAATTCAGTGAGGCAGCCAAGGTGTATGTCTTGGGTCAAGTTCCCTAGAAACAGAGCCTCCAACAGGGGCTCTTGGGAAAGAGATTTATCCAGGGAGTTCCCTCAGGAGAAGGGAGTAAGGCATCCAGACAGGGCAGGGAAAGAGCAGAGCAAAGATCTGGTCTCAGCTGGAGGCCTGCTTCATCCTGACCCTGTGAGGAATTCCATCACACACAGAGAGTCCTTGGTTCCACCTTAAAGCACAGAAGTGACCTTTTTTACCCTTGCGTCCATCAACCATCAACCGAGGGCAGCTCCTGAAATTTCCTTGCCTTTTCCAATTTCTAGTGACCACCTGCATTCCTTGGCTTGTGGTCTCTTTCTCCATCTTCAACATTGTATCTCTCTGACCCTTCTTTTGTTGTGACATCTTTCTCTAACCGACCAAAGATGGAAAAACTCTCTGCCCATGGGTTCACTGAGTCAAAATCCACTCAATTTGATGGCAATTGGATTTCTGATTTATTAAAGGGTCATGTGACCAGATTGAGCCCACCTGGTGACCAAGAAGCATCTCCCCAACTCAAGGTCCAGACTCTTAATCACAGTGCAGATTCCTGTCTGCTGTGTAAGGTAAGGTTCTGGGTGTTAGGACGAGGCCGCATTGGGATCTTTACTCTGCCTACCACAGGCACAGAAGCCTTCGGAGACTGTTCACTGAAACCACCGACACAGAAGAGCAGGAACTGGACCCCAGAGGTTGACATCTGCCCCCAAACTCTCAGTTGCTCCATAGCATACTTTTTTTTTTTTTTTTTTTAATGTTTTATTGTGAATTATGTGATACTTTACATGGGAGAACATTAATTTTACATTCATCCTATCGTATATCATTTCATTGCCATGGTTACAATCCCCTCCATGCATCATCAACCAACCAAAGGGTATACACTACAAGCCTTCCCCCCACCCCCCAGTTGTCAGCACACAGCCCCTCTCCCTCTCCGGGTCTAAAGTCCCCAGCCACTCCATTTCTCCACATCATTGTTTCTGCCTCCATCTCTGGCGTCACTGCCTCTCTGATTAGGGTCCTGCTCTCCACTCTTCTCCCTTGATGGTCCCAGGGACCTCCGCTCCTAGACTGCAAAGTCAATCACTCCCCTCCTTGCCTATAAAACATCTACCTTTACATTTTCAACCCTCACAATCAGTCCTGATAACAACCATTCACCATTGTATCCCAAGAGGCCTATCCACATTTCCTTTCATCAGACACGCCTAGACAGATTGGATACTACTCAGTAGAGATTCTACCTTCCTCCACGTCCTCTGGATCTAGGTTCCCTCTTGAAAGCTTGTAAGCCAGTCACTTCTTGCCTTTGTAGACCCACCCACCCACCCATTTTGGGTAGCCAATGTCCAAGTTGCCCATCCCTGTCTACTCTGTGTATGGAGGGGATGGGAACAGTCATTGCTGTAAAGATTTTTTCCCTCTTTTGAACTACTGCAAGGTGTAGGTCAAGTTCATCAAATTGTATCAGATTACTATTTTTTTCATCTTCTTTCTTTTAATTGAGCTCTGATCATCCAGTCATTGAAGCCAGGTCAAGTGTGGGTGTTCTTGTACATATGCCCTCTCTTCTCATCAGCTGGATGCTTCACTCTCCACTCTAGTCCTCTGTGGCTAGATCACTAGCTCTGGGCCCAAGAGTCCCCAGGTCTTGCAACACTGCTGGCCAACCAGGTCTCTACCTGGGTTTACAGGAGTCTATTGAACATTGTAGGGCTTAGCTCGCAGCTTAATTGCTGTCTTTCCCTCACTTTCCCTTATTGGTGACGAACATAGTCACCAATCAGAGTGTGTGTTCTCATTGAGTCTTAGTCTTGGAAGGGGGTTTGCTTTGAGGAGACCCAACCACTTGCCTTGATGTTTCCTGGGTGAGCAACTTGCTTGTTCTTATAGTAATCAGTTGGTCTGCCTATATTGTTTTGTATTTTTCCTGTAGGTCTTTCTTTCAAGGAGTATCTTCTGTTCTTCTAGCCATTCTAGGCTGTTCTGCTTGTCCTTTCAAGTGGAAATTTCCCACCTCTGAAGATTCTGGATGCTGTTCAGGATTCCACCTTATGTAATGCAGAGGTTCCACAGGAAGCCTCCTTCACTGGGCATGTTGTAGCCCCATTTTAGGTATTCCAATCAGTTATAGGCAGAAGATGGACTTACAAGCTTTCTATGGTGATATTTCTGGCTATACCTTTCTCTCCCCCTCAAATGTCTATTTTATAATGTTATGCAAGGGAAACCAAGATTCAAAAGACAGCCAAGCATCTGAACATTATTTCCCCGTTACAGCCATGTCCCAATCCCTGTATCCCAGAGCACTGTTGTTCCAAGGCTGTGCATGCATCATCATTTACCTCTGTCCCACTTAGTCCATGCAAACCTGCCTAATTGTTTTCCCATCCACTTTGTTCTTTCATTCCCCTCCCCCTTCTTTTGTATTGCCCCAGCCTACCCCCCCCACCCAAGCTATCCTACGTCTTATTCCCTGCCCTGTGCTCCACCTTCCCCTGCCTCCCCTCACCCCACCCCCTACATCCGGGTAACCAGCAAAGAATTATCCCTCCCTCGCCACCCCTACCCCCACTTTATATGGGTTCTTTTCCTTAATCTTTTACAATAGTGGTCCGTCCTGTGCAGTATTTTTCCTTTTGTGACTGACTAATTTCACTCAGCATAATGTCCTCAAGGTTCATCCATGTCATGAGGTGGCTTGCTGCTTCCTTGTTATTCTTCAATGTAGCATAATTTTCCATTGTGTGTATGTACCACAATTTGTTTATCCATTCTTCAGTTGATGGGCACTTTGGCTGTCTCCATCTTTTTGCTATTGTAAATAGTGCCGCTATGAACATTGGTGTGCATATATTTACTCATGTTATGGCTCATATTTCTTGTGGGTAAATACCAAGCAGAGGAATTGCTGGATCATAAAGTATTTCTATTTTCAACCTTCTGAGGAAGAGCCATATTACTTTCCAGAGTGGTTGGACCATTTTGCAATCCCACCAGCAATGCGGGAGTGTCCCAGTCTCTCCACATCCCTGCCAGCATTTATTGTCCTCTACTTTTTTTATCTTTGCTGTTATTACTGGTGTGAGATGATATCTCATTGTTGTTTTGATTTGCATCTCTCTAATGACTAGTGATCGTGAGCATTTCTTCATATATGTTTGTTGGCTGCCTGGATCTCCTCCTTGGTGAAGTGTCTGTTAATGTCTTGCACCCATTTTTTTTTTTAATGTTTTATTGCGAATTATATGATAGTTTACATGAGAGAACTTTAGTTTTACATTCATTCTATTGTATATCGTTTCATTGCCATGGTTCCAATCCCCTCCATGCATCATCAACCGACCAAAGGGTATACCCTACAAACCCACCCCCTCCACTCCCCCCTCCACCCCCAGTCTTCAGCACACAGTCCCTCTCCCTCTCTGGATTCAAAGTCCCCAGCTGCTTCATCACTCCATGTCATCTTCTTTGCCTCTATCTTGGGCCTCGCTGCTTCTCTGGGTAGGGTCCCGCTCTCGAGTCTTCGCCGTTGATGGTCCTAGAGACCTCTGCTCCTAGACTGGAGAGTTAATCACTCCCTTCCTTGCTATAAAACATCACTCCACTTAACTCAGGCCACACCAGTTGTGTGCAGAGCCTGGCTTCAGGTAAAGTCTGCTGGGGATGCAGGCTTACACTGCTTACAGTGTGCTAATAAGGAATGTCTTTCTGAAGGTGGTCTGGGCCTCAACTGCTTTGGTATCACCTTGGAGCTTGTGAGAAATGCAGGCCCCACCTCCATCCTGCTGAGTCAGAATCTGCATTCTAGCCAGGTATCCGGGGCATTTTGCTATAGTCATCCATTCACAGTTTATAATCACAGACATTGATTACCTGTGACAGCCTAGGCTGAGCGCCCGGGTGCAACGAATTGCACGAGCACACACCCTAAGAAGGTCTCAGTCTTTCAGCATCTAACAGAGACCTCTATTTTTTTTTTTTTTTTTTTTTTTACTATGGCAATAGGGGAAGGGAGTTAATACAGAGGGCAGTGAAGATGTCTTGTTTGGGGAGGTGGCATGTGGGTGAGCTTTGGAAGGTGAGGGGAATTTCACTAGACTTAGAGAGTCGGGAAAGGTATATCTGGCAGAGGAATAGCTTGAGCAAATGTGGGGAACTGGGAGATGGTCAGGCTTGCTTGGTAATGACAGATAACCCAGTCTGGCTGGGACATAACTAGCACAGGGAGATAATAGTGCATGAAATGAGGCTAGAAGAGTATACAGACCCTAGGGTGACAAGTACCAGGTCAAGAAGTTGAATTTCCTCTTACAGGTCCTAGGGAGCCATAGAAAGTTGTTGAGCAGGGGAGTAGCACCATCGGATCTGCAGTTGAGCTATAGTCATCAGTTTGTTGTGTTTATTGTTAGGTGCCATCAAGTCGATTTTGACTGGAAACAACTTCATGTAATAAAGTTGAATTGCACTATCGGGTTTTCTAGGCTATAATCTTTACAGGAGTCCTGATGTGGCACTGCAGGATAAGCATTGGACTGTTAACTAAAAGGTCAGGAATTCAAATCCACCTTGGAAACCCTATGTGAGTCAGAACCAACCCAATGGCACCTAACAACAACAAGTCTTTACAGGGGCAAATCACCAGTTCTTTCTCCCATGGAGCCACTGGGTGGTTCAAAATGCTCACCTTTCGGTTAGCAGCTGAGCATTTAACTACAGCACCCCCAGGGATCGTCTCTCTCTCTCTCTCTGTATATGTATATGTGTTGGTGGTGGTCAGTGCTGTCAATTCAGTTCTGACTCACAGAAACACTATAAGGACTTCCGGGGCTGTACATCTTAGCAAGCCCAAACAGCCCCATCTTTTCCTAAGACATTTACAGCCTCAGAAACCCTACACAAGATTGCAATGAGTTGGCATTGACTCAACAGCACACACCAACAGTATACATATATACAAATTCCCCCCTCCCTTCCTCCTTTCTTCCCTCCCTCTCTCTCTACAATTCCCTAGATGGTACAAATGGTTGACATTCTCAGTTACTAACCAAAAGTCTACCCAGAGGCAACTTGGAAGAAAGACCTGACAATTGACTTCTGAAATAGCAGTCATAAAAACCCTGTGGAGCATCGTTCTACTTCAACACACATGGGTCACATATGATAGCAACTGCTATACACACACGTATGCCTTTATAATATTTTAAGAAAAGGTAAATTATGTCAAATTTTAAGACATGTATGAAAGAAAGGATGGATGGTCCCGGTGGTATATAGGTCAGTGCTTGTGAAGATGGTCAAGTTTGTCTAAGACTTCATGGACTGTGAAGGGGCCTTGCACATCATAGAGGGTTGTGCTCCCCTGGGTGGGTGATAGACACTGCAGGGCACCCTGATCGAGGTGGTTTTGTGGGTGACTCCAAGCCTGGGAAGCAGGACAGGCAGAGGCCTGGGTCTCCTGCCCCCCTGCCGGTGCCCTCACCTCCACCAAAGCCTGATGACCCCCTTGAGAGTGTGGGACACCAGCCCAGATTCCTGGGAACAGGAACTAGTCTGGAGAACCCATGGCTGACAGACTACAAAAATGAACAGTGAGCTGGAGGCCACAGGACTGCACTCCTTACACCATAGACTGAGATGATGCTTCTGTCAACTACCATTGATCTGACTTTGTTAAGTGCCATTGAGTCGGTTAGGACTCATAACAGTTCCCTTTGGGTTTCCAAAGAGTAGCTAGTGAGTTTGAACCATGGACCTTGCAGTTCAAACCAACCTTGTTCATCCTACAGTGCCACACAACCTTTCCGTGTGTTAACACACCTTGCTGTGTGTTAAATACTTCTCAGTGACTGTCTCATTTAATCCTCAAAATAACCTAATAAGTGCTGTACTTTTCTTCACCCCATTTCACAGATAAGGAAACTGAGGCTCAGAGATGCACCGACTTGCCCAAGGACAGCGATTCAACACAGATCCAGGACTTGAACTCCCATCTGTGTGACCCCAAAATCATTCCATGAGCTTTGTTTCTCAGGGTGCCTGGTACAGAGGGAGTCCAGAGGTAGGAGGGGCACCCTCTGCATGGAGGAGAGGCTTAAGGAAGACTTCTTGAAGAAAGTAGCATTGGAGCTGGGTCTTAAAGAAAGAATAAGAGCTCAGAGTCCACAGGAGGAGAGAAAGGGAGCCCCAGGCAAGGGAACCAGTAAGAGCAGAGGGTTAGAGACCACTCAAGGCACTTGGCCAAAGTTCTCAATATATGTGTGTATCCTCTCTCCTCCAGGTGGTCGGGACAGGGCAGGACGACCCCTGCTTCTGGTGTCAACCAGCGAGGAGCTCTGGGAGACGCCATGGTGTTCAGTCTCAGAGGTCACCAAGTTACTCTCCTACCTGTGTGCCATCCCCAGGTAAGGAGTTAGTACCTGAATTAAGAATCTCTGTTGAATAAATGAAGGAAAGAATGAATGAATAAATGAGTGAGAAAGTGAGCAGTGAAAAGACAGACTGATTCCTAACACCCTCTACCCCCATCCCCACCCCTAACCCCATCACCCCCAAACTGAATGTTGAACTGGCTGAGGCAGAGACACCATCCTGTATCTTAATCCCAGCCCCCAGCCAGGATAATCTCAGAAGGGACATTTGCTTGGGGTGCTGGAGGTGAGGGTTGAGGGACTGACAAAACATTTTGGAAGCTTTTGCATGCACCCCACAATTACCAACCCTGCGGCAGCCATCACTGCCACCTGCTGGCCACCAAGATTTCTCTTCCTCCTGTCCAAGGCTCTTCTGGGTTGATGTGAGGATGTTGTTATTGTTGTGAAGTTCCATCGAGTTGGTTCCAACTCAAAGTGACCCTGTGTAGGGTTTCCTGGGAGTGATTAGTGAGTTTGAACCGCTGGTCTTGTGGTTCCAATCAACTTTGTGGTCCAGTGCTTATCCCAAGTGTCACACCAAGACGGTAATGTGGGGATGGGACCATCTTTTTGAGCTGAGAAGTAGTTTGATTGTGATCCTTGGAATGCCACTGATTTGCCATGAGACCTTGGGGTAATCACTTTCTCGCTAAAAGAATGGCTTCACAGGAGGGCTCTAAGGACCAAGTGGGGTCAAGTGTGTGTGTGGAAGGGGGTAGTGCTTTATGATACTTTGTGTACTGAGGACTGCAGTGCACATGAGGCTCCTGTGTGCTGGACTTGCTTCCAGTCATGCTTTGAACAAACATTGAGTTGACGCCACTTTGGTCCAGATTCATGCTGAGTGGTCCAGAAACTCAGAGAGACGTCACATGGGACCCTGCCTTCTGGGCTGATGACATGGATGGGTCTGGAAGCAAACCAGTGTTCTAGAAGAGGCACAGCCAGACACAGCTGAGGAGCAGAACATCAAGTCAAACAGAGCATCAAGAACCTCCCTTCACTGCTACTTCACCTCTGCGTGCCTCCATTTCCCCTTCAAGGACAATAATCATAGCAAGCACTTAAATCCCTCTTACAAAAATGAGGAAATGAGGAATCCCTTAGTGGTACAAATGGTTAAGTACTCAGCTACTAATTAAAGATTGACATTTCAAATCTACCCAAAGTCACCTTGGAATGGGCACAAATATGGATCGCTTCCAATCAGTTAGCCAGGTAGTTATCTTCCAAATTTCTTGGTCTCACTTTCTTGAAATATTTCTATTTGTATTCCATCAATTCCTGGTACCTTGTCCTTTGCCAATGCCTTCAGTGCACTTTGGACTTCTTTCTTCAGGATCATTGGCTGTTGAATATATACTACCTTTTGAAATGGTTGAACATCGACCATTTCCTTTTGGAACAGTGACTGTGTATTCCTTCCATCTTGTTTTTGTTTTGTTTTTTTTTCTTATTAATATAGCATTCATTTGCCTTCCATCTGTCAAACCCTTAGCCAATGACTTTCCCCAGGCTGCCTGGGGAGGTACAGGGAAAGGAATACGTAGGGCAGACGAGACAGAGAAAAAAAGAACTTGGGAAGTGGAGACGACTCCTTCACATGGTGAAGAGGATGAGAAAGGCCACCATCAGACACAAAAGCCCCATGGCCTCCAAGAGGGCTAAGCCTAGAATGGCAAGAAGAAGAGCTGCTGCTTCAGAGACGGGTTCCTGGCATAACCAGTGATAAGGCTCCCAAACATAGTCCCAATCCCAGCTCCAGAGCCAGTCACTCCAACTGGGGCAGCCCCAGCCCCAGTGAACTTGGCTGCTGTGTCTATCGATGTCCCTTGACATGGTGCTGGTCTGGAAGCTTTGACTAGAAGTAAGTGAGGTCAGGGAACTTGGGGCTGTCAAGCTGCTGGAGCGCTCATCTGTCAGGGTCTGGGGTTGTTTCAGCACCACTGCAGACAGTGGTCGGCTCAGAAGCTGAGAAGTGCTCCTGACCAGGGAAGGGGTGCAGACAAATTTGGTGTAGGCATACATTTTCAGGGGATGAGGGGCTGTAGCAGGAAAGCTGCTCCAAGTGCAGAGAAGACAGAGAGGGGCCTCCTTCCATCTTCTTTTGATGCTTTCTAAATCATTCAATGAGGGGAAATTGGTCTGCCACTATTAGACTGAAATTAGAAACCAGCTCCTGGAGGACATGTATGCAAAGAGTTGGATTTTTAGACAAAATAATGTTCTGCCCACTCAAAAGGAATGAATAAATTATGCACTGCAACTGGGACAAGTAGCTATAGTTATGCTTACTAGGGCTGTAAACAGAACTGTGCAAGGTACTAAGGGTGTACCAAGGAGTGAGCTGTGGACTCTGCCTGGAGAAGAATCATGGAGAGCTGCATGGAGGAAGGGGGCATTGGAAGTCGGTCTTTCAGGATGAAGAGTTCACCAGTAAGTCAAGGTTTTCTTGCAGCCAATCTCTCTCACCTTCCCCCGAGTCCTTCCCCTGGCAAATCCCCGGACCACTCAACAAGACTACCAATTCTGTTTGCCACCCACAGGTCTGAAGCTAAAACCAAGGGGCTGACAGTTGTGATTGATGCCAGGAAACAGCCCCCACACCCAAGTCTGGTCAGTGCCCTGCAGGCCACCCAGGTGAGTGGGAGGGAGAGAACCTCCACCTAACAAGTCTTAGGGGCTACCTGTCACCTCCTGACATTTGTAAAGCTTTGGAACTTGGAGCTGGAACCAGGATCCCAGAGGTCTGGTCAATAGCTGGCTGGAACTCTTACTTGCAACTAATAGAAAAGAGAGTCCAACAGGCAGAAAGCCAAAGAGAGCTTATTTATTCATGTAACTGGACAGTACAGGAGTTAACTAGCTTCAGGTGTGGCTTGATCTAGGGTCTCAAATACTGTCACTGGGATCTCGTTCCTTTCTTTCCATTTCTGGCCCTTTCTCCCCTTGTTGTTGTTAAGCGCTACCAAGTCGAGTCCAACTCACAGAAACCCTGTTTAGTTTCTGAGGAGAAGCTGGTGGGTTTGAACCATCAACCTTGTAGTTATCAGTCTAGTGCCTAGCCTACAGTGCCACAGTCATAAACTCCACTTGGTGACAGTTCTAACTTACATAGTGTCTCATTCCAGTCTAGCAGGAAAGCATTTGAGATTGTTTCCCAGTTGTCGTTAGGCGTCATCCAGTTGGCTCTGACTCACAGCGACCCTATGCACAACATAATGAACCGCTGCCTGGCCCTAAGGTCCAGGCAAAAATCTCTTGTGTCCCATTCACAGTGATTTCTATCCCTCCATCAATCCCTGTGGCCCCCACGGGAAAAGGAAACACACTCATGGGCTTTAATTTGGAGCACATGAGCCTTGGGAACTGGTAATGGGAGAGGCACGAAATTCCTACAAAACTGTTACAGGAGCAGAACAAATGGAGGGTTGGCTCGTGCTTGCTTTGTGGTCTGACCTCACTTTTTTATATGGGAGAACTGAGGCCCAGGGAAAAGACCATCTAGGAAGCTTATAACACAGCTTGAACCCACTGCTCTCTTGCCTTCCAAGGATTCACCTCCAAACACATCACACAGAGGGGCCAGTCCTGGAGACCGCCACCTTGCTCCCATCCTCCTTCTGCCTGTTTCTTAGCTGGGAAGAAGGAGACGATTAAAGGGTCAGGGGGTTCAGGGAAGGCTTGCTCAGAGCAACTCAGAACTGGTTCTTTCTGGCAGGGTTTGGTCCCAGCCTCCATCCAGGCTCTGCTGTTCCTGGGGGAGAAGGCAGCTGCTCTCAAGCTGGCGACATTACCTGATGTCCAGGTGAGATGTGAGTAGAGGGCAACATCCACAGCTAAGGAGCAGGCTGTTGGGCTTGAGCTGAGCTTGAGTGAAAGGGATGAGGACTGTAGAAATCATGAGCTACCAGAGACCTTCACATAACCTTGTGCAGGTCAGTAAATGCAAGGCTTGGGAGTTCCAGCTCTCCAGGCCTGTCCTCTGGCAGGCATCACCAGTTAATCACAGAATTATTTTTCCCTGGCAATCCTTGTCAACTCCTGGTGGACATGTCCACAGAATTGACAGTTGCACATGGCATGATTTGGCAACTTCATCTGGTCAAACTCATCTCCTCTTCATTCCAGATGGGGAATCTGAGGCCCATGACTACACAGCAAGCTTGAGGCAGAGCTGGGATCTCCAGACTCCCAGACAAGTGCCATTTCCACACTGCCGCCTTGTTCTTCCTGCATTTCTCTAATTCATACAAATCCTGAGTTGATTCAGGACTTTGCAGCAAGAGCCCTGCTTGTTGTTGTCAGGTGTCATTGTGTTGGTTCCAACTCACAGCAACCCTATGCATAGCAGAACAAAACACTGCCGGTCCTATGCCAACCTCACAGGTGGTATGCTTGGGACTATTGTTGCTGCCACTGTGTCACACCATCTGGTTGGAGGTCTTCCCCTCCCCTTTACCAAGCCTGGTGCTCTTCTCCAGGGAATGATCCTTCCTGACAACATGTCCAAAGTCTGACAGATGAAGTGTTGCCATCCTAACTTCTAAGAGGCACTCTGGCTGCCCTTTTTCCAAGACAGTTTGTTCTGACAGTCCATGGTACTTTCAATATTCTCCAACACCATAATTCAAATGCATTGATTCTTCTAGAGTCTTCCTTCTTCATGGTCCAACTTTCACATGCATTTGAGGTGACTGAAAATACGCTGGCTTGGATCAGGTGCACCTTCATCCTCACAGTGACATCTTCGCTCTTTAAAGGGTGCCCTGCAGCTCCTTTTAATTGGTGCCTTGTGTGGTACTTCAGGGTAATGCCCTGGACCACAAGGTCGGTTTCAACCGAAAGGTTGGAGATTCAAACTTACCAGCTGCTCCTAGGAAACTCTATACTGGGTCACTATGAGTCAGAACCAACAACAGCAACACAATGATGAGAATGGGCCTCCTACGACCCTCTGCTCTGCTTCAGGAGGCAGATTAAAAAGTCTCCTTCTTCCTCCTCGTTAGTAAAGAGGCACGTGGTGAGCAAAAAATGTACTTCTTAATTGTTAATGTGCCTACCAGTCACTCTGGGGAGCTCAGTACAGTGCATATCCTGAGATTCTGCATTTCTAACAGGCTCTAGGTGATGCTGATGCTTGGACCATACTTTGGGTAGCAAGAATAGAAGATGGGTCCATAAGAACTATAGATTCCACCCAACCCGAAGCTTAGCTACTGAAGCTCTTCTCAGCATGAACCTAAAACTTTATCTGTAAGATGTAGTCCGTGCCTTAGGGAACCCTATTAGGATTTAGTGGCCTCTCTTATGTGGTTCAAACCCACCAGCCACTCCTTGGAAACCCTATACAGAGTCGCTATGGGTCCGAACCAACTCAATGGTACTTAACAACAAACCTATCAGCCCCAAGATAGAGACAGCACTTTGGTGGGTCACCAGAAACCAGTACAAGAATTGCAAAGAGGTTTCATCACAAGGGCCAATTTTAATCAACTTGTGTCATTGCCTGGAGAGTCATGCTATGAAAGAGCCTAGCTCAAAGAGAACAAACGCTGCGATTGATTAATGATGTCTGCCTTGGGTATGGGCCAGGAGAGCTGCAGTATGAGTGCTGTTTATTTAACATTTCTTAACCAAAGTCTGGCTCTGAATTTTTATTTGTCAAGCCTTCCAGAGAACCAAGTTTGCCCAGAAACCAACTCTTAAGCTGGAGAGCAGCCTCAGGTATGCAGATAGAACAGTGCTAGGGTAGGGGTCTGGGGAGGGCCTTCTCAAATGTCTATCCCCACACCAAGTCTCCTAGCTCTCTTGACTCACCTCTTCTGTGTGCAGGTGGAGGTGCTGACCTCATTGAAGACCCTCAGCTACCACGTGGACCCCAGCCAGCTGCCTAGAGCCCTGGAGGGTCCCTTCCCCTACTGCCACAGCGAGTGGGTGCGATTTTTCCAGGTGCCTACCATCACAGCCTTTAACCCCTATCCCTTACCCTTTCTCGCTTCACTATCCAGCCTCATGAACCCATTGATTCTGTTGAGTTGGAAAACAACCATTCAACAAATATGTACAATAACTGTGCAGAGTGAAGTGATTAAAACTCAGTTTCTGGGACCAGACTACCCAGGTCCCAATTCCAGGTCTGCTGTGTGACCATGGGCAAGTTACTTACCTTTTCTGAACCCTGGTTTCCTCATCAAAAGAATGGAGTAATCCTTTTACCTCCTGATATGGTTGTTATGAGGATTGATTGAGTTGGTGTGGATAAAAATTTCGCAGTGGCTGGCACATGCTAAGAGCTGTCAGTGTTGACGGAAAATACATTTCCAGGCATTTGCTCTATGGACCCACACAACTCAGAGAGTTCAGGGTCTTGTGGGGGAGGCAGATGTGTTCCCTCTAGTGTGAGGGAGGGAACAGGAAACTGCCAGTACAGGGCTTCTTCTCCACGTATTTCCATCCTTCCTCCTACAACCCTTCAAGGGGGCGTTTCATGCTCAATTTAATACATGAGGACACACAAAAGGAGCTGCCTTTCACAATAGCTCACAGAGGATCTCAGCCTTAAATCAGGTTGAATGCAGTGCCTGTGCGCTCACCCAGGGCTGTCTTTGTACCAGGAGTGCCCAACCTCAACACCACTCACATTCTGTGCCAGCTGATTCTTTAGTGTGGAAGACTGGTGCATTATGGCAAGTTGAGCAGTATCCCAGGTTTCTACCCAGTCGATGACAGCAGCGCCCCCAGGTTGTGACAACCAAAAATAACACTTGACGTGGCCAAATACCTCCATTGAGAACCACTGGCCTGAAATATGGTGGTTCATTGAATTGCTTTTTCCCTAGACGTTCTTCTTCTTTGAAAAGGTAGTGTTTTCCAAATTTGGATAGTACAAAAGTGGAGGTACTGGAAAAGATCCTTTCCTATATGTCTCCCAGTCCTCCAGACGCCCCCTCCAGAGGCATCCAATGAATCCTGTGGCTTTTGAAGGATTATTTTAGCTTTAAACCCCTTCCTTCCAATGGAATCTTACCCCTAGATCAGGCCATCAAGTTAATTATGACAGTGAACAGCACTGTGTGCTAGACATTGTTCTCAGTGCTTGACACAGATTAACCCATTTAATCACCACTTGATCTCAGAAGACAGGAACTACAATGATGCCCGTTTCATGAAGGAGGAAGAGGAGGCACAGAGAGGTTAAGTTACTTTGCTAAGGTCTCACAGTTAGGAAGTGGTGGAATGGAACTGATGTGGGACTTTGCCCTTTGACCCACTTTCTCATCTCCCCCAAGGTATGAGTGGAACCTAGGAGTAGTGCAGACCTGTCTTCTTCTCCCCTGTCTCATTGCCAACACCAGTGGTTCCACAGCAGCAACACTATCACCTGGGAACTTGTTAGAAACACAGATTCTCAGGTCCCACCCCGGAAGTACTAAATCAGACACTCAGGGATAGGGCCCAGCAAGCTGTGTGTTACCAGCTCTTTAGATTCTGGTATAGCTAAAGCTTGAGAACCACCACTTAACAGGACACCTCTGTGTCCTCCTGGGGTGGGGAGGCATCCTCCCACTGACCTAGGCTGACGCTTCTCTATCCCTGTGTCCTGCAGAAATTGGACCCTTTCCTTGCTGACCTCCGCCAGGCCTCCTCCCTGCTTCAAGCTTCCATAGAGGAGTTTGAGAAGGAGGACCCTCCCGGGGGAGTGCAGGTAAGCCTGGAGCATAGTCACACTGCACTCCACACTCCACAGACCAAGGGCTCATGAAGGGGAAATCCAGGGTGGACATCATCACCCCTGTTTTTCATTCATTCATTCATCTGACTAACTCTTATTGGGCCCCACATTGGAATTCCTGTCTGAGGCAATCAGACTTGTTGCTGTGCTCATGGGACTCGTGGTGCAGGGGCAGAGGTAGTTGTTAAAAAGTTAAACAAAGAAATGAATATGTAATTGCAAATTGTGCCATGAAAGTAAGGTGGAGAATGATGGGGGAGTGGATCCAATTCAGGTGGGCTGTGGCATTTCAGTTGAGACCAGAAGGCAAAGAAGCACCCTGCTTGTAGGAATCTGCAGAGGGCAAATGTGTAAACACATACAAAGGCCCTGAGATGGTTTCAGGAATAGAGGAGGGAAGAAAAGGAGAGAAGACCATAAAGGATGTCAGGGGCAGCATTGGGTTGAGAAATCGGGTTGAGATTTGATTCTAAACCATCAGGGAAGTCACTGGTAGCCTTTAAGCAGGGAAATGAGAAGATCAGATTTGCACTTTAGAGAGTCTGCCAGCTGTCATGTGGTGAGCAAACTGTAGGGGGAGCCAGAGTGCAACAGGAAGGTGAGTGAGCAAGAGGTGATGAAGCTTGGACCACAGTGGTTGCCATGGTGATGAGAAGGCTGGGCTTGGGGAGGTGTTTCAGAGATAGAAGCGACTTTCTGGAGGACTTTGCAACCCAAACTGGGAAATTCGGATTTGATCTGGGTGTGGGGAGACTTGGAGGATTGTTGAAGGAAAGTGGGGATTGGGCCTCAGGCTACCTCCCTACCCTGGCAGGAGGCTGCCAGGTGTCTGAGAAAGTCCAAGGAGCTGATGGAGGCTGTGCTGAAGGACCCATGCCTACTGGGCCTCCAGCAGGAAGGTGGAGCCACACTAGCCAGGCTGCAGTGGGAGGCCAGCAGGCTAGACTTCAACCCCGATGTCAGGTATGGAGACTGGGCCTTTCCTCACCCCACCCCACCCCCACCTGGTGGACACACAGGGTGGTCCCTGGAGATGCCCCGGATTGGGGCATTTGGAGGGCATATCTCTAGGGTAGAGACCTGGTCGTAGGCCCCACCTGAGCCTTGGCAAGCTTCTTGTCCCTTCTCTGACAGCCCTCCTTCAGTCCTGGCCATCTTCAGCGGGCCTGGGCCCCAAGGACAGCTCTGCCCATTTCCGGTCACCGTCACCCTTATGTAACGAGCACTTTCTCTGACTCAGATAGTGGGTCGAGCCCTTCCAAGTCTTGGCTCATTTATTCCTCACAAGAGCCCCGTGAGGCTGACTGGCCGCGTCATCACTTGGCTGATGGGTAACTGAGGTGCAGTGGACTGGAATAACAACTACGCAATGGTTGTGTGGGGATTTGAAGCCAGGCCATCTGAACACTTAACCCCTCCACTGCCCTGTTTCTTCAGCACTTCTCAGCAGGACTGTGAGAACCTCATGGTGTGTTATGTGTGTGTTATGGAGAGTCTCACAGCCACAGAACAAGTTATTTACATTCCTGGAGAGTACCAACTTAAATTTAGGGGGTAGGAGAAAGTCAGTAATTTTACTAGTAAATTATTGGAACTATTTTACTTCTATTAGAACAAACCCTCTTACTTATATTCAGGAATCAAATGAAAGCTTTCATAAGCTTTTAAGAACAACTTGTTGGTTTAACCAACACCCAAATAGCACCATGGGTGGTGCAAGCAGTTAAGTGCTATTAAACTAATGATTGGAGGCTCCAGTCAATCCAGAGGTACCTTGGAAGAAAGGTCTATAAATCTGCTTCCAAAAAGTCACAGCCTTGAAAATCCTAGGGAGCACACAATTCTACTCTGTACCACGGGGAATTTTCACGAGTCCAAAACAACCGGTGCAATTATTTGTTTTTAAACTGCAATGAATTATTCTAAGGGCTTGATAGATATTGTTGTTGTCTTTGAGTGCTGTCAACTTGGTTCCGACCCATAGCGACCCTGTATAGGGTCTCCAAGGAGCAGCTGGTAAGCTTGAACCGTGACCTTGTGATTCAAACCAACTTTGCAGTCTAGTGCACCACACCAGGACTTGATTTAACTTATTTAATTTCCACCCATGAGGTAGATCCTAGCATTTTACAGTGGGGAACCCTGAGGCTCAGTGAGAGGCTAACAGACTTGTCACACAGCTGGGATGGGACAGGAACAGGCCTTGAACCCAGGAAGTTTAACTCTAGGATCTTGAACACTTCACTCTGAGCTGTGACCCCAGATGCAGCATCCCTCAGGTGGCAGTTTGGAGTGAGGTGGGCAGAGGTGTTCGATGTGACTTCATCTCCCTGTCCCTCACACTGCCTGCTGGATCTGGGGATGCCTTTCCCGCCATGCTCCAACTTCTCAGGCTTGGCCCAAGTACTTCCTGTCGTCAACCTTAAGCCCCTCCAGACCACTGTCCCCAGAAGTTCCACCAGGGGGCGCTGTGGTCCCACATGAGTCAAAACGTGTGTACTCTGCAAAAGATTCCCTGTAGCTCCAGCCTACCTCATCCTCTTCCTCCTTCCCTTGCCAGGCAGGCTGGCATTTTCCATCCAGTTCACACACCCCATGTCCTCATCCCTTCCCTGGAAGGGTGGTGACCATAGTGGAAGCTCCACTCCATGGCAAGTCTTCCCCAGGAGAGTTTGTGGTGATGGTTGTTACTTTCATCACCTCTTGTTACTTTCCCTCTGACCTAGGGCTGAAGAGCGTGGAGTACAATCTGAGGGACTTTGGGAAAGTCACCTGATTCCTCCCTTCACCCAATATCACCATGCCTGGTATACCTGTCAGCACCCTCTTATGTTTGCTGAATTTGTCCATTTCAAAAAATTACTTGTTCTAATTGAGACTCCCCACGTGTGAACGTCAGTTCCCCTCTCTTGTTGTTAAGTGTCCTCCAGTTGGTTCCAACTCATAGCGACCCTTTATAGGGTTTCCAAGGAGCAGCTCGTGGAGTTTGGATCCCCAACCTTGCAGTTCAAACCGCCCTTGTGGTCAAATGCTTATCCTACAGCACCATACCTGGAGTCCAACCACCAACCTTTCAGTTAGTTGAGTGTGTAACCATTTGAACCACCAGGGAACTCCACATCATTACAATAGAAATAATAAGTCCTAGCAAACATATTGTCAGAAGGAACCAGTGAAAAAGAGATAGAGCCCCAAGGAGATGGATTGACACAGTGGCAGCAACAATGGGCTCAAACGTAACAATTCTGAGGATGGCACAGGACTGGATAGTGTTTCCTTCTGTTGTGCCTAGGGACAGACGCCATGAGTTAGGGGGACTTGGCGGCACCTAACAACCATCACCACAAACATGGTGCATGTCCCGTGTGCCGTGGACTACGTTAAGCATTTTGCATGCAGGATGGTTGGTTCCTGACCCTGGCTCTCATCTCCAGGCTGCACCCCCTGGTAGTCTGCCTGGAACCTCGGCATCAGATTCTGCAAAGCTCCCTGGAGGATTCTAATGTGCAGTCAGGGTTGAGAGCCAAAGCATGATCTCATTTAAGCCTCACAACCAGCATTATCCCATTTTACAGATGAAAAAACAGACAGCAAGGCTGAGAAATTTGCACCAGGTCTCATTCCTAGAAAATGGCAAGACTGGGATTTAAACCTAGATCTGTCGAGCTCTAGTTGTCTTCTAGGGAAGGGTCATTTCATTTCCTGCTATGTCCTCTGGTCCTCCCACTCCTATGGGAGGCTGAGGCCCAGAGAGGGTTAGGAATACCCAGGTTGGAACCTGAAAGTTGGTGGGAGTTAGGGAGGAGGTGGTCTGAGCAAGATTACTGTGGGAGGAGACAGGGTCCTCGCTCTCTCTCACTCTTATCTGCCTCCCAGGAGCCACTTGGCTGAGGCTGCCACCCTGTACGGCCTTGTGGATGAGCAACTACATATCCTGGTCACTGCATCCAACCACCTCTTGGGGAAGCTGGAGCTCCGAATCCGCCTTGGTCACCTGGAGGCTTCCATCCACCAGGTGATCCTGGAGGCTGGTGGGATCGAAGGAACAATAGGGGGCTCTGGCTGGTTGCCCTCCACAGGGATGGTACTACTACACACCCTGATCCAGCCAGGGCTTTGTTCAGGTACAAGGACACAGGACTGGGATCCCCCCAAGGGCTAAGCAGGCATTCTTGCAATGTGGCACATCCTGTGGCACTCAGTGCTTACTGTATAAAGACATAGCCCGCAAAGCTGCACTCACTGAGCAATGAGTATCAGGCCCTGGGCAACTTTGTAGATATCATTGCTTCTGATTTCATCACCTATCAGTGAAGACTTCACCCCTGCACAGATGAGGACACCGAGACATTGTAGCACCTGCCTGCTCCTACGTCTGGAAGTCTGATCCTGAAGTCCACACTTGGTAGCACTTGGTCCTTTTGCTGGTGCCTTGAGCCAACACTGCCCTTTATGCCGGGAGCAGTAGAGTTCAATGGTCACTAAGGCTCTAGAGCCCAACAGCCCAGGTTCCAACCCTGGCTCTACCACTTTCCAGTGGTTTGATGCTAGAGAAGTCATTGAACTATTCAGTATCTCAGTTTCCTCATCTGTAAAAAGGATATGATACTAGCACCTGCTACACTGGGTTTGGTGGGGAAAATTATTTTAAAAACCCAAAAAAGGGAGAGGTCTTCTGATCATGGGACCATACACCATTTTATGCCCTTTGTATTTCATGTCTACCCTCATTTTACCACTGAATACATTAAGCACCAGAAAGGGGAATGATTGGCCCAGTCCACAGAACAAGTTTGCAGCAGAACCATGCACTTTCCTTTACAGCAAGCAGTTTTTCTTCCAGTGCTGTTTGCACACCCCCAGGGATGGACAGCTCATCACCTTTTCTATGACTGGACAGCACTGACTGATTATTAAAGTCAGCTGAAATGTGCCACCCTGTGGCTTCATTCAGGCAAATGTGCAATGAGGCTTTACTATGTGCAGGGCACTGGGCCAATCCAAATGCTCTTTGAGATCCCACTGGGGAATCTTCTCCCCAAGTGATCTCGTCTCCTGTCCAGATTTGAGTGTATTTTCAGTGATCACCAGCCTAGCCCCTGCATGACCAAGACCTCAGCCTCCAAGGAAGTAGGGGACCTAGGTGAAAGGGTGTCCCCCCCTAGCAGCCCCTCATTCTCAAGCCTCCCTCCCTTGTCCCAGGTCAGCGACTGGATGGAGCAGGCAGGAAGCCGGTGCCTACAAGCACTGACCCCCAAGGATGGAAGCCTGGAGACAGTGGAGAAAGCCCACACCGAGTTCCAGGCGTTCTTCCTTCAAGCTGCAGTGCGTTGGGAGAGCTAAGAGGAAGATTGAAACAGTGGGAGAGATCTTGGGATGGGAGTGGGGCAAGGGACCAAGATCAAACCCACTGCCACCTGTCCCTACAGGAAGTAGAACCACTCCTCATCTTTCTCCTGTGAAGTGGCTGCTGGGTTTGAACTGCCAATCTTGTGGTTAGCAGCCTGATGCTTAACCTGCTGCAGCACTAGAGCATCTAGGCAAAGGTGCAGAAATAGGAAAGTGTAAGAAAACTTTCAGGGACAGTGAGGAAATCATCTCCCACCACAGAGGGTTCAGCTTAGATGGTCTCTCCTCCAGGAAGCCTTCCTGGACTTCCAAGTCTTAAGACTGCCTCTCAGAGTACTCTCAGGGTTTCTGAAACTGCATGTTCTATAGTCCTGTCCTAGACCTGG
>NW_006408814.1:2020256-2060011 GCF_000296735.1 Chrysochloris asiatica | reverse complement strand
GGGGTTATTCAAATGGTTACACACTCAACTAACTGAAAGGTTGTGAAAGGTTGGTGGTTGGAGCCTACCCCGAGGTAACGTCAGAAAAAAGGTCTGGTGATCATCTTCTGAAAGGTCATAGTCTTGAAAATCCTACAGAGCACAGTTTTACTCTGCACACATGGGGTCGCCGTAAGTCAAATCAGCTGGACAGCACACCCTAGTCCTGCTAAGTCAGCCTCAGGGAGCAGGGGTGGAATCTGTATGTTTGATGTGTTGGTCCCTGTTGCTGAGTGATTCCGCCTCTGGCTGAGCCCTTAGGGAGCTCCCAGGCCAATGGGAAGACCAACCAACCAGTTGTGATAAAGCAGGTCCCAGCTCATGGCTACCCCTTAGGTGTCAGAATAGAAGAGGGCTCCAGCCGGCTTTCCGTGGCTGATTTTCAGAAATAGGCCTTTCTTCCCAGACACCTGTGGGTGGATTCATCGCATAGGTGCCCTCATCTCACAGAGGCCCCTGGCCACTCAATAGCTGGACAGTGGAAGGGTATTGACCTCTGCAGGAGCCCCAGCCTAGGCGAGAGTTGAGTGGACACCCCCTTCTCCCCACGCAGGCGCAGTACCGCCGTGGCCTCGCACTGTCCAAGCAGGCGGCGCGGCTGGGAGCGGTGGCTGGAGGGGTCAGCGAGGCAGACAAAGCAGGGTTCCCAGAGATGGCGGCCTTTGCCACCACCTTGCGGGCCTTCCAAGCTAAGCTGACCCACTTCTACATGGCGGCGGAGCGGCAGCGCACAGACCTGGAGACGCTACTGCACCTCCACCGCTTCTGCAAGAAGGTGAGCCTGTGGCCTCAGGCAAACACCCCCGGGCTGGGGTGCGGTAGGAGCAAGGAGGGGCCGCACTCTTCGCTAGGCTCTGGACATGATTCATCCTCTAACACCCGGGCACCACAGCTCCGTGAGGGGAAGGAGCATTACCCACACTTTCCAGAAGGGAAAACGAGGCTTGAGAGATTAAGTCACCCTCCTAAACTTGGTTCAGCTGACCCCTGACCCCAGCTTGTCCCTACACTAGGCAGCTTCTTAGCCACCAGGATGAAGGATCTTCAGGTACCACCTGCTTCTTATATGAGAAGGTTTCAAAAAGTTTGTGGGAAAATTCAATTATCTTTCAATTCCTCCTTGGAATTGGGGTGGTAGCCTGGACCTTCCCAGAATACCATCAAAGCTGTGACGTTCTTCACACACATTGATCTCTGCAGGCAGCTTTAGGGGGTCAGGATCACCCCAGAAAGTTCCAGGCCAAGGACTTGCATCTCATCCCAACCTCTGTTGCAGAGTTAGGGAAATGGTTCAGAGAGGGGCCTACACTAAGTCAGAGTCACAAAGCAAGCCAATGGCAGACTAGCATTCTACTGTTCTTTCCGCCACCTTGTGTCCTGGACTAGGTAGGTAGCAGGAGCTGAGGAAGGAGGGATGGGTCCAAAGGCTGCTCTGAACACCCTCAGAACAGAAGTCTCAGACAGAGTTTGGTAAGGAGAAGGGGGTGACCCTACTGTGTATGTGAGGGATGATGTTGGGGTGGGAGGCAAGAAGAACTCTACTTTGCATCTGTCCTCTTTTGGCAACTCAGTGCAGCAACACCGATCAACCTTGTTTTACAGATAAGGAAACTGAGGCCCAGAGAGGGGAATGACCTTGCTTGAGACTATAGAACTGGAGAGTAGAGCTGGGATTTGAACACAGATGTGTCCGTGTTCTAGAAACTGCCTTATGTCCTTCTCTAGAAAGAGAAGTGGAAATGGCAGCAGATTCCTATGTTGAATTTAAGCAGACATGAAAATGAGGATGGTGTTAATGACAATGAAGATGATGAGATAAGGGGGTACCACATTACTGAGTGCATCTTCAGTGTCAATAAATGCTCTACACACCTTACCTGATTTCATGTTCATTGCAGCTTTATGAGGAAGAAGGATCAACATTGTTCCCATGATACAGATGAGGAAACAGAGGTCCCAAGTGACTTGTTTAAGGTCCCCGAGAGGGTTGATGATCAAGCAGGGCCTGACTGAAGAGCCCCACCCCTCCTAAATCCATGCAGGCAAGCCCCTCATTATTCTGAAAGGAAAACTGAGACTGGGACAACTGTGACCCAACTGGGACAAGCACCCACACCACTGGCCCGAATTCAGTACCCTCAGCTGCCCCTTGCACTTGTCAACAAGGACCGTGCATGGGAAGAGCCTAACTCTAGCTGTCAAACTGGCCCATTACGAAGACAGAGAACACAGGATGCTTCTGAGGTTGACTCGTGCCTCAGAGGACAGGCCACTCTGTGTCTGTCTGGGGCATCAGGCAACTTGAGGAACAGCCAGGATGCAGATGTGAGCACCAACAGCCACAGAGATCTCTCTCCTTCCCAATTATACGGGTGTCCGAGGGTGAGGTGGAAGTAGAGTCTTTGACCTAAGTCAGGGCTCCTCTGGGCCTCGGCTCCTGGTCTGTAATCATAATAATGACAATAATTGCTGATACTTACGTGGTTCTTATGTACCAACCCTGCCCTAGTCATTACTCACATTGTCTGATTGTCACATTAACCCTATGAGGCAGATACTATTATTACTCCCATTTCCCACATGAGAGAACACAGAGAGGTCAGATAACTCACTCAGGGTCACACAGCCAGAAAGTGGCAGAGCTAAGACCCAAAACCCAGACTATTTGGCTTCAGTGCCAGTCTAGCCGAGTAATGAGAGAATTAAATATAAGTGATCCCCTGGCACAGGGTTTTGCTCAACTTTGGAATGATTATTATTAACATCAATAATAATAAAAGAAAGAGTAGTAATGTCTGAAGAGCTAGGAACATCTGGAAGCTTCTCTCCCTTGCTCGCTAATTTCAGCTAATAACCCACCTCTCTCCAGGCTTTTTAAAAATATGGAATTACTATTATAAGGATTCCTGGTGGCAATGTAGGGTAAGCACTGAACTGCTAACCACGAAGTCAGCCACTACGAACTATGACCCACCAGCCACTCCTTGGGAGACAGATAAGGCTTTCTGTTCTTATAAAGATTTACAGCCTCAGAAACCATACAGGGTTGCTATGAGTCAGAACCAACTTGATGGCAATTTGTTGGAATTTTAGAGTTTATGACTAATATGGCTGTTATTTTTTTTCTAAATACTATTTTATTGCATTTTTTTATGAAAATACGCACAGCAAAAGCGGTTCCCTCCCATTCAACAATTACTTCTTTAGTGGCATTAGTTACCTTCTTACTATTGCAGTTTGTTTTTATAAAAGTTGAATAATTATAATGAAGCCATCAACGCAGATCTACCATGGCTACCATGATCAGCACCCCATCTGTATTTGCTGGGATCTCATTATCATTTAAAACTTTGTTTTGTTTTGTTGTTGAGAATATATGCAGCAATTCAACTCTACTGTTTCTACATGTACAGCTCAGAGGCCTTGATGGCATTCCTCGAGTTGTACAAACGTTCTCATCCTCCGTTTCTCAGTTGTCCCTCCCCCTTTAACAGAAACTCACAGCCTCTGAATGTCCCTGTCTAATCTTCAGAGTTGCTGTTGTCACTCTGATCCCATGTAGATCGTTCTTAAAAGGGCATAATGCTCAAGGCAGACATTTTTTACTCGCTAAGTTAAACTCTTATTTGGTTTTAAGAAGACTACATGAGATATTTGTGGTGTAAAATTTTAAAGTTTATCTCAGGCTTCATCCATCCCTTCTGGCTCCAGAAAATCTGGAGTTGATGAGAATTTGAAATTCTGTTTTGCCTTTTCCCCCTTTGATCAGCATTCTTCTATAGACTCTTGGATCAAAATGTTCAGTAACGATAGTCAGTGTACCATCCAGTTCTTTAGGTTTCATGGCAAATGGAGCAGTTGTTCATGGAGGTAAGTAGCCACACACTCTATTTCCTCCTCCCATCCCTGCCTCTCCTTCCTTTGTTGTGTCAGGCAAGTAGAGACCAGCTGTTGTGCCTTAGATGACTGCTTGCAAGCTTTTCAGGCACTAACCACAACTAAGGACTTCTGGTAGCATAGTGGTTACGAGTCAGGCTGCTAACCTCAAGATCAGCAGCTTGAAATTACCAGCAATCCTGAAGGAGAAAGATGAGGCTTTTTGCTCCTGTAAAGATTTATAGCTCCAGAAACAGGGTCACTGTGAGTCAGAACCGACTCCACAGCATACCACTGCCACCACCATACACAACTAAGAGGTAGAACAGAAGCACTGAGCTTAATATTAGGCCAGTTAAGTGGGATGTCCTATGAAACCATGACCCTACACCTCCAAACCAAGTAACTAAATCTCCTGAGGTTTTTGGTTGTAGATAAGCAAACTCAACAGCTACTCATTTTTGTTGTTGTAAATATATCAATCATACATCTTTTTATAGGCATATAGCTTATTGACAGCAATGATAATAATTGGCTATGCAGTCCTACCCTTAATCAGTGTGAGTTTGTCCATCATTCCCCTTCCTCCTGCCCCTGGTTGTTGTTCAGTGCTATCGAGTAGGTTCCAACTCATAACGATCCTGCATAGGGTTACGGAGGGTTTTAAAAAAATCTTTGTGGGAGCAGAAAGCCTCATCTTTCTTCCATAGGGCAGCTGGTGGGCTTGAACCACCAACCATGTGATTTGAAGTCCAGTGCTTATTGTTTGTTGTTTTTGTTGAATGCCGTTGAGTCGATTCCGTCCCATAGCGACCCGTATATGGTTTCCAAGAAGTGACTGGTGAGCTTGAACCACTCACCTTGAGATTCAAATGACTTTGCAGTCCAGCGCATTAGCCCACAGTGCTACACAGGACGCCAGTGCTTATTGTAACCGCTAATAAACTCTAGTCTCTATAGATTTACCTTTCATTGTCTTTTTATAGATGACTTCATATAATATTTGTCCTTTTGTGATTGACTTATTTCACGCAACGTACATTCTGTCTTCATGTATGCAGTATGTATCAAGACTGTTCCTTATCTCACTGTGCGTATGTATCACATTTTGTTTATCCATTCATCTGTTGATGGACATTTAGGTTATTAGTTCCAACATTTGACTATTGTGAACGGTGCTACAATGAACATTAGTGTACAAGTCTCTGAGTCTCTGCCTTCAAGTCTTGGGTATATACCTAGGAGTGGAATTGCTGGTCACGTGGTAATTCTACTTTTAGCTTTTCTAGGAACTGCCACACTGCTTTCCATGACTGTACCATTTTGTATTTATATCAGCAATGAATGGAGTTTTGGTCTGGTGCTGTAGGATAACCTAACTAACCACAAGGTCAGTGGTTCAAACCCACCAGCTGTTCCTTGGGAACCTCATACAGGGTCACTATGAGTTGGAGCCAACTCGATGTTGTGTAACAACAACATCAGTAATGTCTAAGGAATCCAGTTTCCCTCTTCCTCACCAACAGCTGCTATCTTCTCAGTGTCTAAACTGTGTTTAAACTTAGTCATCTTGTTGTTGTTGCTCAGTGCTGTCGAGTTGGTTCCAACTCATAGTGACCCTCTACAGAATTTCTGAGGCTGTAAATCTTTGTGGGAGCAGAAAGCTTCATCTTTCTCCATTGGAGCAGCTGGTGGGCTTGAACCAGTGGACTTTGCGGTTTGCAGTCCTGTGCTTTTCCTACAGAGCCACTGTGCTCCCACTAGCCATCTTGTTGTTGTTATTGTTAAGTGCTGTGGAGTGGGTTCCAACTCATTGCAACCCTGTATTGGGTGCCCAAGGAGTGGCTGGTGAGCTTGAACTGCCAACCTTGCAGTTCAAACCAGCCTTGTAGTATAGCACCACACCAGGACTGAAATGGTATCTCATTGTGCTTTTGAGTTGCATCTTTCTGATGGTTAACAATGCTGAGCATCTTTTTATGTGTTTGGTCGTCATCTGAATGTCCTCTTTGATGCATTTCTATCCAAGTCTTTGCTCATTTTATGATTGAGTTATTTGACTTTGTGTTGTTAAGTTGTCGAAGTTTTTATATGCTTTTTGCTAATTAGATTCTTACCAGATATATGGTTTCAGAAGATATTTGCCTACTCAGTACCTTGTGTATTCACTTTTTTTGGTAGTCTTTTGATGAGCAGAAGCTTTTAATTTCTATGAGGTTCCATTTATTGATTTTGTTTTTTATTTTATTGTTTGTATTTTTGTTATGTATTAGATAATCCATTGTTTAAAACTAGGCCCAATAGCGTTTTCCCTGCATTTTCTTCTAAGATTTTTATGATTGTAGTTTTCACATTTAAGTCCTTAAATCCATTTTGAATTTGGTTTTGTGTATGGTGTGAGGAATGGATTCTGTTTTGCTTTTCTGCCTGTGGAAATCCAATTGGCACCATTTATTGAAGACAGGCATTATTATTACTAACAGTAGGCATTGTAATAATGCCTCCAGGGTTAGGAGCATCTGGAAGCGTTCCCCTCGTACCTAGTTTCAGTCAATTTTCTCCCCATTAACCTCACCTGAGTAAACCAAGTTTGTTCCAGCCCAGAGGCTTTTGCATATGCTGTTCCCTCAGCCTGGACTGCTCTTCCATTTGACTGGGTGTTGTCTTAGTTCAACTCTCAACTCATAAGGTGGGAGCCCTGGTGTGGCGTTGTAAAATGGGCACTGGATTGCTAACCATAGGTTATTGGTTCAAATCCACCAGCCACTCCTCAGAAATCCTATACAGGGTCACTATAAGTGGGTGCCAACTCATCAGCACTTAGCAACAACAACAAGTGCTCACCTGTCCCCTCTCAGAGAGGTCTTTCCAGCACCCCTCTGGCCCTATCCAAAGCAGCCAGCCATTCCCCATTTTCTCCTACCAGGCTGTTCATGGTGATGGGAAATTATCCTGTTGCTTCATCGCTTGCTTGTTTCTGTCCCTCTCACCCTGTGAGGTGAGCCCGACTTGTTCCCCAGCTGTGCCCCATGTCCAATGCCGGATCAGCACACACACCATGCACAGTAAAGGCACTGAGGTGGCGATGGAGCTGGAGTGGAGAGTAGGCAGAGGAAGGGATGGGAGGGCATGGGCAAAGTGACCAGTGGGAGTAGCATTCCCAAATGTGAGACCCCAGCCCCACCCCCTCTGACAGCCAGCAGGCACCTGGTCTGTGCTCTTCTCCTCTCTGGCCCTAAATTGAATCCTTACAAGGGGTTGGAGAGCCTGACCTGGAAGATTCAGACAGACAGGACAGCTCAGCCTGTGCTGGTTCAGCCAGAGTGAGGAGCATGCAAGCCGCAGCTTTGGCACTAAATAATCATAACACGGTTGTGCCACTAACCGAGATTTATGGAGCCCTTTCCCGGCCATGAGCTCCGTGTGCTTCAGCGAATATGAAGCCATTTATCTAAAGACAAGTTCCCTTAATCCGCGGAAAGATGGTCTCCTCAGAGAAAATGGTTCTCCAATCCCCACAGCCTAACAGCTCGCTGTCGGGTTTAAATTAATGGAGAGAGAGATTATGTTTTTCACAAGCCTCTGGGACGTAGTTGGCTCCTTTGCAGTCTGCAGACATTTTGTGGGTGCAGCGGGAACAGGAAGAATCACAAAATGGGGGCAGCAGAGTGTGGGAGCTGACTCCTCCCCCCTCCAGGTGTGCTTGGGAGGGCTCTCCCCAAACCTGCACCAGATTCTGTACAAAGAAGTGTTGAGAAGACGCTTCTGGACGGCCAGACAGGTCTGAGTTCAAGTAGAAGCTTGCCCCTGACCTGCTGTGTGGCTGGGGCAAGTGGCTTCACCTCTCTGAGCTTCAGTTTCCTCCTGTGTCAGATGAGCTCTTTGTGCATAAAATGCATGGGGCCTGGCACACCCACACATTCAGTAAACATCAGCAATACAATTCTAGTAATGCAAGCTCAGATTCCAAATTTTCAGTTCTCAAAAGGATTCTTCATGATCCTCTAGTTCTACGACCCATTTTGCAGAAGGAGAAATTGAGTCCCAGAGAGGGCTAAGTCCTTGTTAGTGCCTATAGGTTTATTAGAAAATGCTGGGAGGTTCTGAGGATGCTGGGGCTTGTATGTGAACACCCCCTCACCCTCCATAAGGGAGGGAAACCTTTGTTATTGCCATCAGCATGAATCATGGCTAAACTGATGAGGGTCCTAACATTACTTGGTCACATCTAACTCAGTCAGGCAATAATTACTTGTCAGGCCCTCTCTGCCCAGAGAGGCACATCGTTCGCCTCATGGGTCCTCCAGGCTTCCGTGCCCAGTCTGAGCCTCACTTCTCTCTCTCTTGTCCCCAGATGTCCTGGTTCCACATGGACTGTCAGGATTTGATGACCCAGCTCAGGCTGGGCAAGGCCCAAGGGGCCAGTCCTGGGGACCAATGCCGCCTCCACCGCTACCTGCAGCGGCTGGCCTCCGAGTTCCCTGCTGAGAAGCTCACAGCCATGAGTCTGCAAGTGACCTCTCTGAGCTGGGCAGGCCTGGGCCGGGATCTGTGGGAAGAGGCCCAGAGCCAACATGAGGAGATCCGAACTCTCCTGAAGAAGGCGTTGGCCCACTGTCCCTGCCCAACAACTTCTGCCACCCACTCAGCACACGCAGAACTGAAAGGGGCATTTGCCAAGGTTCTGGGTCTGAATAGAGATGTCTTTTCAAGGGCAAGGCGGGACCCACTCCTGCAGGACTCACTGGGTGTGGAGCATCTGCCAAAATCCTCTTGGCTCTCTCAGGCCACCAGAAATGGGCAGAACAGAAATTTCCAGCCATGTCCTCCACCCAAAGAAGCGGGCCAGGCTGCAGAGGCTGATGAAGGCAACGGCCCCCATGAGCCCCTGGATGCTGCCCCTGAGTGTTCTCCTCCTATCTCCTCCTGCCAGCAGCCTCCCAGACAGCTGGACCTGAGCTCTCCCAGCCAGGTCCCTTGCCTGACTGGGGGCAGCTTCTCCTCAGAAGGAACAGACTCACATACATCTCTGGAGGACTCCCTCGAGACAAGTCCCGCTGCATCCCTCAAGCTGGCAGCCCTGTGAATTACGGCAGGCTCTGGGGGTAGCTGGGATGCAATGACTTTACAGAGGAAGTGGGGAGCCCTGGCCAATGCTGCGGAGGTGTGGCTGTTGAGCCCTGATTGTATGTTTGGCCTGTGCTGTGAGGATCATAATTGTGGACCTTCTTCCAGCTCCAGGAGACCCCAGAGACTGGATTCTCACACGTTTAGAAGAGTAAGGGTGTGTGTCAGGACCAGTATGCAATAAAGCACATGGTTGGCTCTCTAACTCTGGGTGTCATTATGGAATGAGGAGGTAGGACAGGCCCTTCCAAAGGTTGCACTCTCAGCAGGCCAAACACCATTTAGAGTTCAGGAATCTACCCAAGCTTTCCCTTTGACAAGAGGAGCAATGTTGCCCTCATACTGAATCCACACAGAGGTTGATTTGGGAGTGGCTTCTTGCCTTAGGGTTCCCATGGAAGTGGATTTTGAGACAAGGATTCAAGGGTAAGTTTATTTGGCAGTGTGGTCAAGTCTAGGGCTGCTGTGACAAAATACTGCCAAGGGGTGCCTTACAAGAAGAAAGAACTATTGTCTCAATGTTCTGGAAGCTATTAATCCACATTTCGGGTGTCGTCAAGGACATGCCCTCTCCGAAGTTTCTAGGGAAGGGGGCTGTCTTCTCTTGCCCAGCTCCTAGTAGCCCCAGGCATTCCTTGGCTTGTAGCTAATAACCCAGTTGTCACACTGCCATCTTCTGTCTGCCTGTCTCTGTGTCTCTTCTCTCTCATAGGACACAGCTCAGGTTAAACTAGGACCCACTACTCCAATATGACCTCATGTTAACTGATAATATCTTCAAAGACCCTATTTCCAAACAAAAGTCACTTCACAGGCATCAGATCTTCAACATAAATATGGTTTTGTTGTTGCTAAGTGTTGTTAAGTTCCAACTCATAGGGACCCTGTATAGGATTGCCAAGGTTTCATATCTTCACGGGAGCAGAAAGCCACATCTTTCTTCTGTGTGACATCTGACTGGAGAACACAGTTCAACCCATAACCAGTGGTGGTCCCAGTGACCTCTGGGGATGTGAAGGAGTGAGTCCGGGAAGTGAAGACAGCCAGTAAAGAGTGTCGTATCCATTGTGGGCAATGGGAGCTCAGTCCCACTGGGGGTCTCTGGGAAACAGAGTGGAACATGTCCCAGACTTCCAATCCAAGGGGCAAGGGGATGAAGTACTTCTCCACCAACTGCCATGAGTGAGTGGCTGAGGACTACTACCAGGTAGCAATAATTCCTCAGCACTCTACAGAAGGGCTTTAGCTGAGATATACCTACCTGCTGGAGCTGCCAGCACTAGAGTGAGCTGAAGGGGTAAGCATTCTCTGTGTTGCTTGGCTTCTCCACTGGGTGTTGTTGTTGTTGAAGGGTGCCATCGAGTCGATACCGACCCATAGCAACCTTATGCACAGCAGAACGAAACACTGCCCGATCCCGGGCCAACCTCACCACTGTTGCCACGCTTGAGTCCATCGATGCTGCCACTTGGCCTGTCTATCTCGTTGGGGGTCTTCCTCTTTTTCTCTGACCCTCCACCTTACCAAACAGGATATCCTTCTCCAGCAACTGATCCCTCCTGACAATATGTCCGAAGTATGAGAGACGAAGTTTGGTCATCTTGGCCTCCAAGGAGCACTCTAGCTGCACTTCTTCCAAAACGGACCTGTTGGTTCTTTTCGCAGCCCATGGTACTTTCAATATTCTCCTCCAACACCATAACTCAAAAGCATCAATTATTCTACAGTCTTCCTTATTCACTGTCCAGCTTTCACATGCATATGAGATCATTGAAAATACCATGGCTTGGGTCAGATACACCTTAGTCCTCAAGCTGACATCTTTGCTCTTCAATACTTTAAAAAGGTCTTGTGCAGCACATTTGCCTAATGCAATACGTCGTTTGATCTCTTGACTGCTGCTTCCATGAGTGTTGATAGTTGATCCAAGAAAAATGAAGTCCTTGACAACTTCAATCTTTTCTCCATTGATAAGAATTTCACTTATTGGTCCAGTGGTGAGGATTTTTGTTTTCTTTACATTGAGATGTAATCCATAATGAAGGCTGTGCTCTTAGATCTTCATCAGTAAATGTTTTAAGTCCTCTTCACTTTCAGCAAGCAAGGTTGTATCACCTGCATATCGCAGCTTGTTAATGAGTCTTCCTCTAATCCTGATGCCACGTTTTTCTTCATATGACCCAGTTTCTCAGATTATTTGCTCAACATACAGGTTGAATAAGTATGGTGAAAGAATACAACCTTGTCACACACTTTTTTTAAATTTTAAACCGTTCAATGTTCCCAGGTACAGATTCCTCATGAGCACAATTAAGTGTTCTGGAATACTCATACTTTGCAATGTTGTCCATAGCTTGTCATGAGCCACACAATCAAAACATTTTGTGTAGTCAATAAAGCACAGGTAAACATTTTTCTGGTATTCTCTGCTTTCAGCCAAGATCCATCGGACATCAGCAATGATATCCCTCGTTCCACAGCCTCTTCCAAATCCGGCTTGAACCTCTGGAAGTTCTCTGTCAATGTATGCTTGCAGCCGTTTCTGCATTACCTTTAGCAAAACTACTCTCAAGGGATATCAAAGAGATTGTCCGATGATTTCCGCATTCCATTGGGTCACCTTTCTTTGGAATGGGCACAAATACGGATCTCTTCCACTCATTCGGCCAGATAGTCATCTTCCAAAATTTCTTGGCAGAGATGAGTGAGTGCCTCCTGTGCCACCTCACTTTCTTGAAAGATTTCAATTTTTATTCCATCAATTCCTGGTGACTTGTTCTTTGCCAATTCCTTCAATGCACCTTGGACTTCCTCCTTTAGTATCATTGGATCTTGATCATATATGCTACCTCTTGAAATGGCTGAACATTAACCATTTCCATTTGGTACAGTGACTGTGTATTCCTTCCATCTTCTCTTGATGCTTCCTGCATCATTCAATAATTTGCCCAGAGAATCCTTCAATAACAAAAGTCGAGGCTTGAATTTTTTCTTCAGTTCCCCAGCTTGAGAAATGCTGAATGTGTTCTTCCTTTTTGGTTGTTCTGATTCATCTTTGCACATTTTGTTGTAATATTTGGCTTTATCTTCTCAAGCTGATCTTTGAATTTTTCTGTTCAGCTCTTGTACCTCCTCATTTCTTCCATTTGCTTTAGCATCTCTGTGCTGGAGATTAAGTTTCAGTGTCTTTTCTGACATCCATTTTGACCTTTTCTTTCTTTCTTGTCTTCTCAGTGACCTTTTGCTTCCTGTATGATGTTCTTGATGTCATCCCACAACTATTCTGGTCTTTAGTCTTTAGTGTTTGATGTATCAAATCTGTGCTTCAGATGATCTCTAAATTCAGGTGGGATCTATTCAAGGTCATATTTTGGCTCTTGTCGACTTGTTTTCATTTTCTTCAGCTTCAGTTTGAATTTGTATATGAGTAATTGATAGTCTGTTTTGCAGTCTGCCCCTGGCCTTGTTTTGACTGATGATATGGAGCTTTTCCATCGTCTCTTTCCACAGATATAGTCAATTTGATTTCTATGTATTCCATCTGGTGAGGTCCATGTGTATAGTCATCTCTTATGGTGTCTAAAGAAGGTATCTGAAATGAGCAAATCATTGGTTTTGTAGAATTCTATCATGTGTTCTCCAGCATCATTTCTATCACCAAGGCCTCATTTTCCAACTACTGATCCTTCCTCTTTGCCCCCAACCTTTGCATTCTAATCACCAGTAATGATCAATACATCTTGATTGCATGTTTGATCAAGTTCAGATTGAAGAAGTTGGTAGAATTCTTCTATTTCATCCTCACTGGCTTTAGTGATGGGTGTATAAATTTGAATAATAGTGGTATTAACTGGGCTTCCCTGTAGGCTCATGGATATTATCCTATCACAGACAGCGTTGTACCTTATGACTGATCTGGATATGTTCTTTTTGACAATGAATGCAACACCATTGCTCTTCAATTGTCATTTCTGACATAGTAAACCATGTGGTCATCAGATTAAAAATGGCCAATACCAGTCCATTTCAGCTCACTAATGCCTAAGATATTGATGTTTATGAGTTCCATTTCATTTTTGACAACTTTCAATTTTCCCAGATTCGTACTTTATACATTCCATGTTCTGATTTTCAATGGCTGTTTTTCTTCGTTTTGAGTTGTGCCCCATCAGCAAATGAAGGTCCCATGGGCTTTTCTCCCACAGGCTTTACTCCATTTGCATCATCACGGTCAAGTCTACTTTGAGGAGGCAGCTCTTCCCCAGTCGCATTTTGAGTACCTTCCAACCTGAGGGGCTCATTTCCTGGCACTATATCTGACAGTGTTTCTCTGCTATTCATAAGGTTTTCAGTGACTAAATATTCAGAAGTAGTTCGTCATTCTTTCTTCTTAGTCTGTCTTCATCTGGAAGCTCATCTGAAACCTGTCCACCATGGGTAACCCTGCTGGTATTTAAAATACCAGTGGCATAACTTTCAGAATCACAGCAACTCACAAGCCTCCACAGTACGACAAACTGACAGATGAGTGGTGGCCGTTTGGTTTTAAGTGGCAACTGTCACTTTAAATTTCTAGAAGGTCTGTGCACGTGCATAGTAGAACCCTCCAGGGGTGGGGGTGGGGTGCCCATTCGCTCAGACATTCCCGCTAGTCACCAGAATAGAGGTGCACAGACAGCGAGAGACCAATGAACAGATACAAAAAAAAAAAAAAAAAGAGAGAGAGAGAGAGAGAGAGAGAGAGAGAATGTCCACACTTGTATCTCCACAGTTCTATCAGGCATTCGTAGCTGTTCTGATCCTTCTCCCTCTTGGTCTCTCCCAAGATGGCAGCTCCAGGAGAAGCTTTGCGTCTTGAATTAGAAAGTGCTGGATTTCTTGATTTTGCTATAAATCCCCCTAGCTGTAAGCCTTCCAAGCTTCTAAATATTCCTTTATATGTGGTTCAGAGTTCTAGCACCATCCCTTGAGCCTGCTTGGTCCGGTATTCTGTGTTGTTGCTGATGGAGCTCTTCACTGCATGTCTACCGGATCCGCCTTCCTGTGACACTGGGTGTAGGACCCCAGTTTCAAGGAACTTCACCAAACCTTGTCCTTGCACTCAGGAGTGAGACACCACCCCCTCCAATATCCAATATCCTCTGCCCTGTTTCCCTCCCTCAGCTTCTGCTTCAGCTCTCCTCAGACACAGCTAGGGGCCGTATGTCAGCAGGCTTCTGCTGATGGTTGGGCCATTCTCAAACAGCAAAAGATAGGCGTTAGTGGGACAGAGCTTCTAGGAGGTAGCCATGCCCTTCACACTGCCCAACCTGACCCTGCCTCATCTCTGCCCTAGAATGCTTCACACCTGCCTTTTGGTAGGCCGGCCTGGGAATTTCCTGGCTCTGAGAAGACACTGGGGCTTTGTCCTGCCATAAATGAGGTGTGGAGGAGAGATACCTGGGAGGACACACAGAGCTCCTCAGGAACTACCTCAGCAGAGTATCACAGAAACCTCAACACCCAAAGGCCTTCAGGAATTTTCTAGGACTCAAGATTTCTCCAGAAGTGTGTGGGGCCTGCCTGTCTCAGAACCTTGAGTCCCACCCCACACCATTTGAATCAATCTTGGAGCTGGGGTGAGGGTGGCTGGAAGCTGCATCTGTAACAAACTGTGCAGGTGATTTCTCATGCAACTCAGCCGGTGGAGGTGTTGGTGAGAAACACTTGGGGGCTGAGAGTGCACCCCCTCCCCCAGCCAACTGTTTCCTCTGCCCCACCCCTCTCCCACCTTTGGTCTAGACCAGCCTGAGAACACAGGAGGTGTTTGATCAGCCCATCTCCACCTATGCCTGTCACTCAGAGGGGGGCCGCGCGAAGGCTCTTAAAATGTTGTTACCATGGCAACAGCAGCCAGCCAGTGGGGGCCAGAGGCAGGGAGCCAGGGAATCTGGGGTACAAGGATGGAAACTGACTTCTAAGAGGCCACAGCTGCTGCTGCGGAGGAAGGAGACTGAGAAGGGCAGTGAGGTGGTCTCAGAATCCTTGTGCATCGCTCTGTCTTCAGAAAGAATTCCACCCAACCACGTGTCTGCTTACAGCAATCCTTGAGGAGACAGAAGACAGAAAGGAAGTACAATAAAAATAACATAGTGTTTAATAACATTAATTGCTGTTAAGTGCCCTTGAGTCAGTTCTGACTCACAGGGACCCTGCGTAGGGTTCCCAGGGAGTGGCTGGTGAGTTTGAACCACTGACCTTACAGTTAGCAGCCCAGTGCTTATCCTACAGAGCCACACCAGGTGTCCATAGCCAGCATTTCTTTTGCCTCTTCCTTGTGCCTAACTGTGTGCTACAAAGGCTTTCACAGGGCTCGTTGGATTTGTCACACTAGCTTCATGAAGCCAGTACAATTTCACTCCATTTTACTAAGGAGAAAATTGAGGCTCAGAGAACTTTGGTGCCTTGCCCCAGTGTCACACAGTGGGTGGCACAGCGGGGACTGATGTTCACCCTCAATCAAACCTGGCTGGCTACTGGGCCTGCGGTACAGTTTCTGCAGTTTGGTCTCTTTGCAGTTTGGTCATTGCTGTTGGCCAGGGTCCTGCTCTAGCTTGGTTTGACCTCCAAGGCCTTACTGTAGACTGCCACACTGTAGACTGCTACACTGGATGAGAAAGAGCCTGAAGCCAGCAGTTGCTGAATCTCAGAGACCCTCAAACAGTAGGAGACGTCTGGCCAGCTCTGCTGTGATCCTTCTGTGCCTGCTCAGGCTGTTTCCTGGGCTGTGCCTGGGGGCTTTCCAGGCCTACTGAGCAGTACTTGCTTCCAGGTGCCCTTGCGCAAGAGCCAGTGTGATAGCACTGTGCTTAGTCATGTGGGGAGCTTCATTCCTGCTGGACTTCACCACTAACAAGCTGTGAGCCTCGGTCCAGGTTGTGTAAGGGGGCTTCAAAAAGGTCGTGCAAAATTACATTCTCTTTCCATTGCATTTTTCCATGAAGTTTTTGACACCCTTTCATATTGCCTTAGTGTGCCTCAGTTTCTATAGTTGTAAAGTGGGGCTAATTAGAAATTGATTGTATTAAATGAATTGATATGTAGAAAGCTCTTAGGAAGGTGTCTGGGACCTTTAAATGCTCAATAAAGGTTATCTAATTTGTGTGGTGCTGTGGGTTAATTTGCTGTACTGCAAAGTTGATTTGAACCTCAAAGTCAGCTGTTCAGGCTCACCAGCTGCTCCTAGGAAACCCTATACAAGGTTGCTATGGGTCAGAACTAACTTGAGGCACTTAACAACAACAACTTTAGCAACAGAGTCCCGGTGTGGTGCTATAAGATAAACACTGGACCAAAAAGATCAGTTTGAACCACAAGGTCGGCACTTCAAACTCACCAATTGCTCCTCGGAAACCCTACTCAGGGTCTCTATGAACAGACTGAACGGCACTTAACAACAATAACAAATTTGGCCCCAGCTCTGCCAGCCCACGATTCATCACCTGACAAATCAAGGGAAGACATTTCTCCAGAGGCTGACAATAAACACCTTATCAATTCTCAAAGAGTTCTCACTCACTTTTAAGACTCTTGGGGATTTTTAAGAACCCCAGTTGCCTCTTAAATGTCCAAGGGGCTGCATTTATTGGCTTTGCCAAAATGTGTACATGGAGGGGGTGTGGCACGGCCTCCCCCAGAAGAGTCCTGTCCAGTGACGACATCTCTAAGCCAGCTGAAGTTCGGCCCACTGTTTGCAGTTTGTTCTCGTGGGAAGAAGAGGCTTACAAGGAACCCCTAGTCTGCCAGTGACGTCACCATGGGTCTCTCACTGATGAGAAAGAATCCCTTTTTCAAGACTTTGGGGTTGGTGAGCAAGAAGTAGTTGGAGAAGCAGGCCTTGAGATTAGGGATTGCATAACCACTCTCGTCCTTCACTGACTCCCTGGGAGAATAGAACCCAGGTAGGTTGCGCCCCCGCTCTGGCCCTCAGTTAACCCCATGACCTCAGGCTTAATCTGTATACTTAAAGCAGATGGTTGGCCCTCAGTTTCCACATCTGTCCAATGGGTTTGTAAGTCTTCTGGGTCAGGACAGTTTGATCTCCAGATCCCTGAGTTCCACATCAGACCTTTTTTCCTCTCCAGGGGAGTGGCCATCCTGTGAGGGAGCAAAGCCTTGAAGGTGACATGGGGTAGACCTGAACCCCAATAGATGTCTCGACACTTTACAATTTGCAAAGTGCTTTCCTGTCCATCCATTTCCATATCTGATATGCCAACCCTAGGGCACAGAAGTCATGCTCTAATGTCACCATTTTATAGATGAGAAGACTGAGGCATGTCCAAGGTCACACAGCCGAGAGGAGTCTGAGAAGCAGAAACCTCAGGATCTGGACCTATTTCTGGCCACTGCCAGAGCCAGGAGATTGGTTGAACCTACGACTTGTCAACCACTCTGAGGTGGCTGCCCTGTCCCCTGTCCCCGCTAGCTACCCAAGCCAAGCCCAGGCAGGAAAGCTATCTGGGGTCAGGGCATAGTCTGCCCGTATGAAACAGACATGTTCTGTTCTCTGGGGGCTATGAGCTGACTTCCTGGCCAGGATGAAGCCATCTGGACTGAAACCCCACTCACCTGGAGAGTCAGTGCTCTGGAGTCCTGTCCCCCACTGCTTGGGATGATGGAGAACCTTGTGGGAACCATTGCACTTCCTCAGCCCTCACTTTACTCATCTGTGAAATGGGAGTGATGGATGATGGAGCCAAACCAGGGATGGCAAGTGGATGTCATCTTTCATGTGGAACAACTGGTTTTCACTACCATTTCTGCCTCCCTCTGTGTGGGGATAACTGTCCATCTAGTCACCCAGCCAGGGCACCTATGTTGTCCTTGAACCTCTCCCTAGCCTCCAGGTTTCTCTCTAATCCTCTAATCTTCCATTTCTTTCTTCACCTTCCTCACTCTTAGCCCAACCTCCATTCACCCTCCCTAGACAACTCTAACTACATCCTCAATGTGATTAGATTCCCACACAGAAGCCATAGGGACACTTGCAAAGATGTAAAATAATATCAGTCTGTGCTATTCACTGCCTCATATCATCCCGAAACTCTTCAATAAAACCCTAACCTTCACTGTGAGTTACTAGGCCCCACACGGCAAGGTCTCTACACACCACTTTGTTGTTGTTGTTGAGTTGGCTTTAATTCATGATGATCCTAGGTACACCAGAACAAAACATTGCCCAGTCCTGCACCATCTTACCGTCTTTGATATGCTTGAGTCCATTGTTATTGCTACCGTGTATTTTGAGTGCTTTCCAACCCAGGGGATCATCTTCCAACAGTCTATCAGACAAAATGGGCTCTGTTGTGATCCATAGGATTTTCACTGATTTGTTTTTGGAAGTAGATTCCCAGATCTTTCTTCCTAGTCCTTCTAAGTCTGGTAGCTCCCCTGGAAGCTGTGCACCTTGATTGACCCTGCTGGTATATGAAATATGTAGTAGCTTTGCTTCCAGTATCATAGTTACACGCAAGCCATCATAGTATGGCCAACTGTCCACTGTGGCCTCACCTGCTTCCTCCACCTCTGTGTTCTCTGAATTACAGTGACACTGACTGCCTTTCTGTTCCCAGCATGCTAAGCTCTTTCTGAGGTCAGGCTTCTCAGAGGTAGATCTGGTAATGAAGACTCGGCAATCTCAGCAGAAAGCAGTGAGGAAGTGGAAGCAGAACCAGGAAAGGAAGGCAACGATGTAATTCCAAACCAAGTCCCAACCTTTGCCTGATTGTGTGAGAACTCTGGCTTGTAAACGACACCTCCAAGATTCTCCAGACTTTTAGCGAAGGCTGCTGCACTAAGCAGGGGCAGGAAGCTCGAGGACAATCTTGGGAAGAGACTCACAGGTGTGGGCTCTTAGCAACAAGCACACAGAGAACCAGGGGAGGGAGTCAGGCAACAAAGGTCTCACAGGGGGTCTGGCAGTGTTTGCTGGAAGCTTTTGCTCTCTCAAGGTCTGGAATGTTTGCAACTAGCTTATTGTTGTTGTTAACTGTTATGGAGTTGGCCCCCGACCCCAACTCACAGCAACCCCATGCGCAATGAAACAAAACACTGTGCCATTTGGACTGCTGTGATCCATAGGGTCTTCACTGGCTGGTTTTCAGATTTCCAGGCCTTTCTTCCTAGCCCATCTTTGGAAGTACTGTTAAAACCTGTTTAACATCAGAGCAACACAGAAGCCTCCACTGACAGGAGGTAGCTGCACATGGGAATTGAACCCAGTTCTCCTGCATGTAAGAATTCTACCTTGGAACCAGCCTACCCTTTTCAAGTAGCAAAGCCCTCCTCTCCTTCAGGAATCAGGGGCCTGGCCACTCTGAAGGAGTCAAAACCCTCTTTTATAAAAACCATGTACTTTTCCGTCCTGGCAATGATCTTAATGGCTATTCTGCAATATTTCATTACTGCCCGTATTCCTTCCTAAACCACAAGCGTCAGGAGAGCAGGAACGAATCTGCTCTGTTAGATGAATTAATCAATAAATGAATGAATGGTAACTCTGATTGATTAGTCTGGGCTGCCAAGAGCATCTGGTTGGCTCAGTGAGAAAGAATTCTATGATTGATTAATGATGTCTGCAATGAGTGCCACTGGGGATATAAGCAATAAGTGTGTCCTGAACTTGCAATCCCTGGACTAGATAGGTTCGTGCCTCAGGGTCCTCCATCAGAGGGCGCTCAGCGTTGCCTAGAAATGAAGTCTCGAGCTATCCTCAGCTCCCAGGAGGGAAGTTTAGTTGTCATCCCAGCTGGCCTTGATAATCAATCACACAGCCACGCAGTGCCCGTTAGGATTTGTCACTGAGCCACATCCAGGTGCACCAGGCAGGAACAGGCAAGCTCGTTTGCATCTCATCTGCATGAAATTTGCATGCGCCTCCACGGCCCTGTCTCCTTGCAATTTTCAAGTTAAAATGTCATTACAGCGCCTGTGAAGCCTGTTATTTCTTGATTTCATTCTCCCTACTCCTGTACCCCAACTCCTCCCACACCTCCCGGCCTGTGCTGGGAGAAGGAAACAGATTTGAGCTGTGGTTCTAATGCATAGTCACATGATCCCCTGTCTGGGTGGCGTCCAGGACACTGGGCACAAGGGCAGGGGCATGGCTGAGGCCCCTCAGTGTTCTCTGAACAAATGTCCCTGTTCCCTACCTCATAACCTTTGCCCATGCTGTGCCCTCCTCCTTGAATAGTCTTCTCCCATCTACATGCCAAAATATTACACAGCTGTAGGGATGCCTTGCCATTGAATCAAAAAGGGGAAAAACCACCAGTTGCTATACCAACTCAAGTCTACTCCAACTCATGGTGCCCTGTAAATGTGAGAGTAGAACTGTGATCCATAGGGTTTCCAATGGCTGCTTTTTCTGCTGTAGATACCCAGGCTTTTCTTCTGAAGTACTTCTGGGTAGACTGAACCTCCAACTTTTTGGTTAGCAACTGAGTGTGCTAACTGTTTGCACTAGCCAGGGACTCCCCTCCATTAGTTGTCTGTTTATGCTGTGTGATCTGTCCCTTAGTCATAGGCTGTTTCCATAAATGGTATGTGACCCAAGAGAGCCAATATGATTTCCCCCAAGAGTTGGACTTGGGAATCAGAGATTCAAGGCAGCATTCGGAACTGGGCATGTGGGCGGGGCTTGTCCAGTCACAGTCACAAGAAGCAGAAAAACCTTTGTTGCTATAGGAGAACTACAGCTGATAAGCCCAGAGCCAGACTGCAGAGATGCGCGGCAACAACGGCCCTGGCTCTGGGTCCAACCCCACCCCAGTCCAGGCTGCCCAGCTGGCCCCTGGTCCCACCATTCACCATCCCAGTCTCCATATCCACCCTCCTTTCCTGCTTGAGCAAACTCTAGGCACTTCGGGATCTTGCAACCTGGATGAAACAATAGGAAGATGAAACACAAATAGAGACCTCAAAAGGAATTTTCTGAAGGCAAGAATTTGATAGTTGACATCTCAAAGACAGCATCAAAGTTAAAAGATAAAAACTAGAACGTCACTGGGCTTTTTTATTTTTGTAATTCTATCGAGAAAAGAGGAGTCCTGGTGTGGCACTGTGGGCTAATGTGTCAGACTGTGAAGTCGTTTGAACTGCAAGGTCGGCAGTTCAAGTTTACCAGCTGCTCCTCAGAAACCCTATACAGGGTCGCTATGGGTCAGAATAGACTCGACGGCACTTAACAACAACAACAACATCGAGAAAAGAAGGAGCTCTTCTTGGTGGCATAGTGGTTACAAGTTAGGCTGCTTACCCTCAAAGTCAGCAGTTAGAAACTGCCAGTCCTTCCGTGGGAGAAAGATGAGGCTTTCTGCTCCTGTAAAGATTTACAGCCTCAGAAACCTATACAGGGTCACTATGAGTCAGAACCAACTTCATGGCATACCACTACCACCATCGAGAAAAGAGGACTCGTGGTGTGACGCTGTAGGCTGAGCACTGTACTTCAAACCCCAGGGTTGGTGGTTCATACTCACCAGCTGCTCCTTGGAAACCCTAGACAGGCTCACTTTCAGTCTGAGTTGGAACTGACTCAACCACACTTAACAACAACAACGTTGAGAAAAGAAGACCTCATAAACTCTTTAGAAATGGGAGCTATGTAGGGCTTTAATCCTCTAAAGAGCCTTGACTAAGACCCTACCCAGAGGCCTCCTCCTCTAGGAAGCCCATCCTGACACTCCCACCTGAGTCAGAAACACCATCCTCCATCTCTGAACTCACAGCTCCCTGTCTGACCTTCATGGCCAGCACTCACCCCCTAGCCTGACCTTTCTTCTTGCAGGCTTGTGTACAACCTATCTGAGGCCGCCAAGTCTGCCCCCTACCCCTCAGTGTCTGTCATAGTTAATAAACATCAGCAGTACATATGAAAAACAGCAATAGCCTCTGGTCTACTGAACCTTTATTCTGTGCTAGCACTGAAGTAGGAAATTCACCTGCATGATCTCATTTTATCCTCGCATCAGTCCTTTGGGGGTAGACTGGTTGATGGATGAGGAAACTAAGGATCAGAGAGGTTAGGCTACGTGCCTGAGCTCACACAGCTGATGAATAGTAGAACCAGGATGCAAACCCAGGCAGTCTGAAAAATCTCATTTCAGGTACATGCTCTGTATCTCTATACTTAGATGTGACTCCTCCTCAGGGTCCCTGGGACTTAAGGTCCCAAAACTATACCTGCACCAAATCTCCTCTACCCTGACCTGTAGCTAGTACCTGACTATCTAACATTAGTGTTTGTAAGACTTTGAGTTAAACTCTGCCCCATCAGTAGGATGCTCAGATATCCCCGCTGGCCTTGGACAGTCCTGGTTAATGCTTACCATCCCTGCATAATTATTAATAGCTCCCCTTTCACTCCCAAAGTTTTCTAGTTTGGGACAATAAATTATATGGTTACCCTACCCATCTGCTACATCTTACTAAAGGAACAAAGCCCTGGGCACTGGTGGGGGAGGGTGTGTAAGGCTGGTGCTCCCTTACTGCAGAGGAGCAGGGCTGGGGTGAGGGAGCCCCAGAACTGTGGGCTGTCAGGATGAGTCATGGGGACCATCTGATCAGCTGCTGAAGATCCCTGCTCCTCCATGCTTCCCACGCATGCATCCCCATCACCCTGGGGAAGGAGCAGTGGGCGGATGGCAGTAGGGCATAGCTGCAGTTACTGCTCCCCACCCTCAACTTCTCTACATGGACATAGTCTGTCTTCTTCTCTGGCCTCAGTCTGTCTGTTTGTTGAATTAGGGACAATGGTCCTGGCTCTGTCACGATTCTAGGGTGGGATAGTGCTAGGATACAATGCCTGTGGGATCTCCTGCTTCTACATACACGAGGGAACGCCTGTTGACATCACCACAGCCAACGAGGGCTCCTGGGGAGTCTAGTTCGGGGTGTCCTAGGACAGAAAGCTCCCAGGCACCTGATCAAGGGCTGGGAGTATTCCAGCATCCCCAGAGTTGCCAGGGCAGGTGACTTCCCTCTCTACAAATAAGAGTGGCAGCTGCCCATTCCAGCTCACCACTATTCTTTGTGGAAGTCTCATTTCCTCCACTGTAAAATGGGGGTGACAGAAAGAGCCCCCACCCTTCAGGGCTGCAGTGGGATTGGGTGAGGTGATCACATGGAACATCAGAAATGGAGGTGGTATTATTATTAATAATTAAAGTCATTTACAAGGAATGATGAACCCCAAGAGGTTTCCACTGGACCCCTTCAGGTGGAGGCCCAGCTCAGCCACTGGCTCACTGGGAGACCCCAGGCAAGCCCCTTTCCCTCTCTGAGGCCCAGATTCCTCCTCCTGCCACTTCCTACTGTTGGAGAGCTGGTGGGATGGTGGAGGAGGTAAAGTCTGGAAGGAGCTGGATGGGAGAGCAGTCATTAGTTTAACTAGGGGGCTGGCCTGTTTCTCAAGGAGTCCTTCCACTCTGAAATCTATTTGCAACCATGAGACCCAGGGATTCCTCACCTTTTTTAGGGTGGGGACCTGAGTCAACCAGCTGTTCTCCAAGGGTCTCTATCCAGTGGGCCCAGGCCAGGACCCTCACTGCATCCTGTAGCCATATACTCACATCCACTGACCTGGAGAGGCATTTTCAGATCTTTTTTCTCAATATTTTTCCATCTGTTTGGCCAGTCCTCCTGCAGATGCTGGGGTCACTAGGGCTGATGCGTGGGTGAGGATATTTGCTTTTGTTTCCTTCACTGTTGGTAAGAAAAAGGCTTAACATGTTAATATGTTCCCCCTGGAAGGACAGCCCCAAGAAGAGCTCTGGAAGAAAAACTAGGAAAGGCCAGACTGGGTCTGCAGCTGGACTGGGGCATCTAGCAGTTTGGGTCCCTGTGGGAAGGCAATAGCTGCCGAGAGCCAGTGAAGCAAGTTGGGAATTTTCCACAGAAAGCTCTATATTTGTCCCCAGGAATTCTGGATTCTAATCTCTGTCCTGTTTCCCTCCCTGGCTCCCTTATTCTGTTCTGCAAAATAGAACAAAAGCCATTCCTTCTGACAAGCATTGGAGAGACTAGCTCCAGCACACAACAGACCCTCACACTCCCTTCTCATCCACTCTGGAGGGTCCTGCCATTCAGGGAGAGGCAGGAAGGGAGCTGGAGCCTCAGAGAAATGAACTCATTGGCCCCAGTGGTTTCACCTCATTTGTGATGTTAACTGAATACATTTGCATAACGTGCTCATTGAGATGTTATTTTACTTGAACATTTAAATCACTTAATCATCTGGTAACATAGTGGATTGAGCTGAACTGCTAACTGTAAGGTCAGCAGTTCGAATCTACCAGCTGCTCTCCTAAAGATTTACAGCCTTGGAACCACTACCACCAATCCTGATATGGAGTCCTGGTGTGGCACTGTAGTTAAAACACTGGACTGAAAAGTCAGTTTGAACCACAAACTCAGTGATTCAATCTCACCAGTCGCTCTCTCTATAGGAATAGTATGTATATAGGTATAGTAGAAACCAAACCAAACCCACTCCAATGCATAGTGACTATAGGAAATCCTATAGTCACTATGAATTAGAAGTGACTCAACGGCACTTAACCCTTCATAGGGTCCCTATGGGTGAGAATCGACCTGACACTAACTATACTCCTCAAAATCCTATACCGGGTCACTAGAGTCAGAACCGACTCCACGACACTTAACAACAACAACAATAGTGATGTGGACTCTTGGTGTGGTACTGTAGGGTCAACACTGGACTGCGAGCTGCAAGGTCAGCAGTTCAAGCCCACCAATAGCTCCATATACAGGGTCACTACAGGTCAGAACCGACTCAACAGCACTTAACCACAACAATCCTGATGCTGCCAATATGGAGGTGTGTGTGGTGTAAGAAATAAAGGAAACTGAGTCTCCAGGTATGTCGAGCATACACATATGTGCACACTCATAGGCATCCTAACACATCGATAAATGTGCACCCTGAAACACAACCCAATGCCTCACCCCTGTCCATCTCCAGCACTGGATCCCAGCCACACTGGCCTCCTTACCCAATAAGCACATGCCTGCCTCAGGGCCTTTATACTTGCTCTTTCCTCTGCTTGGTGCACCCTTTCCTCAGAGACCCATAACGTTCCTCAGGGCTTTATACAAACACCACACATTTAGAGATTGCTTCCGTGATCTCATTGTCGTAGTTGTTATTGTTGTTTTTAAGTGCTGTCAAGTCAGTTACAACTTATAGTGACCCTGTTTAGGGTTTCTGAGGAGCAGCTGGTGAGTTTGAACCATTGATGTTGTAGTTCAAACCGACCTTGCGGACCAGTGCATTATCCTGCAGTGCCATCTTAGCAGCTTCTCTTCCCCTGAGGGGACTTCTGGTGTGGAGCTGTAGAATCAGCACTGGACTGCAAACCATAAGGTCAACATTTCAAACCCACCAGGTGCTCCTCAGAAATCCTATACAGGGTCTATGAGTCAGAACTGACTCAACGGCACCTAACAACAATAAATTTCTCTGAGGAGTCTTGGTAAGTGGCTGCAGGATAATGCCCTGGACCATAAGGTCAGCTTGAACTGTAAGGTCGGCAGTTCAAACCCAACAGCTGCTCCTTGGAAACCCTACCCAGGGTCGCTCTGCGTTGGAGTGGGTTTGGTTTGGTTTATACTATACCTCTGCAAAAGGTCCCTGTGTGGCAATAACAGTTTGCTCTTGGGAGTCCTGGTGTGGCCCTGCAGGTTAATACACTGGTCTGCAAGGTTGGTTTGAAAGGTTGGTGGTTCAAACTTACCAGCCACTCCTGGGAAATCCTATAGTCACTATGAGTTAGAAATGACGCGATGGCACTTAACAACAACAACATTAAATCGTGGCACCACAGAAGAAAAGCCTGGTGATCTGCTTCCATAAAGATTGCACCAAGAAAACCCCCATGGGACCCATGGAGTCACTGTGAGATGGAATTGACTCAACAACCACTCCCCATTTCCTCAGTCACTGACACCACCCATCACTGCCCTATACGAAGGGACTTCAACAGTTGGTGGGAAATTTCCATTATCTTTCAATTTCACTTCTCTGTTTGTCTGTTGTCTGGCTTCCTTAGCAAAATGTAAGTGCCACAAAGACAGGACTTTGTTCTGTTTTTACCTGCTCTTTGTTTACCACTATCTCTCCTGATGCCTAGAACAGTGCTTAGCACATAGTAAGTGCTTAGTAAATACCTGTCGAATTAATGAACATGCATTGAAGACTTAAAGGCCTCCAAAGGATAAGATGGGACCACTCTCAGGTCTCGGGCTGCCCAAGGACTTATTCTAAGGCCCTATTAGCTCTGAGTCCAGGTCCAGGTTTGCTGCCACGAGGTCAGGATTTCTTCAAAAATGGAGCTGCTTCTGGAAGGACCCCGGGACACTAACCCCAGTTCAGCTTCCCCTGGGAGCTGACATTTCTCCAACAGACGACAGCCACTGTCCCTGCTGAGGGATCCTGAGCAGGCAATCTTCTGAGGAACTGAGCAGATGCTTTGTTACTGTCAGGTTCTTGGGGGTCCGGTTGACTACAGTCTGACAACAGAAAGCACAGAGAAGGTTTTTGGGGTCATGGTGTAGAAGTGACTGGGCTTCCTGAGGTGGCTGCTGTTCTCAGCTCTCTGTGGATAATTGAGCCAAAACTCCCTTTGGACACAAGAGTAGGAATCAACCCAGCCAAGTCTCCTGAACAGGAAGTACCTACCCCTCACTCCCATGAGCTCCAAGGCTGAGCACCTCTGGTCTGGAAGCCCTGAGCAGCTGTTTGGACTGCCTGTGTTGTGCCTCTTCCCATTCAGCTCTCAGATGCAGTGTTACGTCCTCAGAGAAGCTCTCTCTGGTGCCTTCTGTTTAGGTCAAGTTCCTCTGTTCTAGAAGAGTCTTGCTCTTTCCCTTCGGAGTCCACATCACTTTACCCTGAGCCCCTACACCTATTGTTCCGGTCCTGTCCCACCGTATGCATAGTAACTGCCTCTTGGATGTCTCCAGGAGAATTGTGACCAGTTTGCTCATAGTTAAATCCCTGACACCCAGCACAAGGGACCTGGACCACAGTAGGTGGTGAAATAAATGTTTGATGTAGGAAGGAAGACACCAACTGTCTCCCCTACCCCCACCCCCAGATTTCCCATGAAGTTTGTAGCTCCAGTGTCGGGAATGGGGTGAGGTGGGTATTACCACTCATTATGGGGTTTTCTGGTTTCTTGTCTTTTCTAAGGAAGGGTTCCAACTCAGAGATGCTCCATCTTAACTCTCTCATTATCAGAGAAGTGTGGGCTCCCAGATTTATGGGAGGCATTTGACAAGGGCTGGGGGAACAGCCGATGACCTTTGAGTGGTCCCCATCACACACTTGGATGCTCCCAGCCACTTCCCAGCTTCTCTGGGATGCTGTGCAGTGTGTGGAGAGCTGGACAGAGTCAGACAGATCAGAGTTTGAGTCCCAGACATGCCATTTCACTAGCTAACTGGCCTTGACTGAGTCACTTCCCTGCTTGGTGCCTTGGTCTCCCCAACTATTATTAAATGGACAGCTGATACATCTTTGCAGGCATCCTGGAGCTCCTCTTCCTGTCCTTCACCCTGAGGAGGAAGGAAGAGCCAGTACAAGAGTGCCAGGAAGAAACAGGAGCTTCTACAAGGGTCCATCCTGTCCAGGAGAGAAAACAAGAGACAAGGCAGGGCTGAGACTCAAATTTTGGAGCCAAGTGTCCTGACAAGCCCAGCCTTTGGACCTAGGAAGGATGATGTTGCTAATGAGGCCCCCAGCAAGGCTAAGCAGGCTAAGCTGACAAGGGAGGAGCCTTGTTTTTCAGAGCCTGGTCTCCCCTGGGAGCAGCCTCTCCTTGGCTTGAAGGACTTGGCCAACCCCTGACACAGCCAGGCTTCAGCTAGCAATGGGAGTAACAGGGCAGCCCTGACTTGGCCTCAGTCTCCCTCCTTGATGCTGGCACAGCCCACCATGCCCTTCCCTGCCTCTTAGTTCAGATTTATCTTCCCCTGGCTCGCCTAGACACAAGCAGTGGTTAGAGGTGATGGGGCTGCCCACAACTGTGACTAGAGGAATGGACCAGAGTAAGATTGCTGGAAAACATCACATGGGCTTGAGCACTTGATACCAAAAGCTCAGCATGTGCCTAAAAACAAAGCTCAGAAGGCAGGAAGGGTCAGGACAAGTGAATGGAATTGGGAAACCCAGGAGGAAGTAGGAAGAATGCTATTACATGAGGGGAAACATTCAGGAAACAAAATGTGTATACATAGTTGAATGGGAAACGAATGCCTTCGCACACGCTCATGCCAACCATAATAAAATGTTCAAATAAAGTTCTACTGGAAAAAAAAAAATTCTGCAAAAAAGGGAAAACAAGAATATCTTGCATTCCTAGCTGAAATAAGCTACTGAAGGGATGTTAAAATTGTTGTTGTGTGTTGTCAGGTCAGTCCCAACTTCATCACGGCCCTGTATAGGATTTCCGAGGATCCGAACCACCAACCTTGCAGTTACCTGTCCAGTGTTGATTTTGCGGCACCACACCAGGACTCCAGAAATAGGTTGCCAGGACTTTCTTCCAAGGTACCTCTGGGTAGGTTTAAGCCATCACCCTACCAATCTTTCAATTAGTGGCCAAATATTTAACCAGTTGATCTATTAAATTTTGGACAAGTTCTTAAAACTTCTGTAAGTTAATTTTAAATGTTATGAAATAAAAATATTTCAACTGTGGCTATCCAGAAGAATCTTTAGGACATGCCAAGGCACCAAAATATGACAGGTGTTGTTGTTTCTTTAAATATCTCCAGTTATTTATCATTTTAATACAAATGTTGGGAAGATTAAAGAAAAAAAAGCTGATAGCTGCTTTTTTGAATCTCATCTTTGCCTTTGAATCTCTCTAGGCCGCTCAGTTTACTCATCTGTAACATAGCTTCTACCTCTTGGGGTTGCTAAAAGGATTAGATAAGTGATAATGAGATTATAGCAGTGCTTTGTACACAGCTAATACGCTATAAAATTTGTATTTAGGACTACAGGTCCAGATGTTTCTCTGAAGGTCTAATTGTTGAAGGTCTAAGGAATGCCAAATGGACAGATAGACAGATGGGCTGCAGGTCAGACAGAGAGAAGATACGCTCCTGGAAAAGGTGGGACAGAGAAAAGTGGAGGGGGTTCCTGTTTGCCTGGGAGGCTGGATAATATAAAATCAAGAGATCCTGAGAGTTAATAGTGGGTGATTTTAATACACCGCTTTCAAAAATGTATAGAACAACCAGAAAGAAACTTCACAAAGACACAGAAGAACTAAAAAACACAATCAGCCAACTGGATCTCATAGATGTGTATAGAGCATTCAACCCAACAACTGCACAATACACATTCTTTTCCAGTGCACATGGAACATTCTTCAGAAGAGCTCCTGAGAGTGCATGCTTGTGCAGGAATGGAGCAGAGGTACCAGTGGGAGGAGAACCTGGTCCCAGTCCCCACCTAGACCTGCCTCCCTGTGTGGCATAGGAAAGACACTGTCCCTGGCTGGGCCTTGATTTCCCTCTTCTTCTCGGTGGCCAGGAGCCAAAACCATCTGGCCTTGAGGAGTTGTTTCTAGCATAATGAATGGTTGGGGCTGGACCCAGAAGATCAGCTTAGGGGTCCATTAGGCCTTGAGCTTCCCAATGGCAGGGAAGATGCAGGTCCAAACCTCACTCTGATGCTCTCTTCCCTCAGGTCCAGGCAAGAACCTTGTGCCCATTCTACTGTTGATCAAATAGGCTCTAAGACAAAAAAAGATTCACTCACAGTTCCTTACTTTTCAGTGGCAAGAGTGGGTTCCAGACCCTTTCACATGCATAATAATCCATTTGAATAAAATAAACTGTTACCACATTACAGAAATACTGTTTGATGGATTTTTGCCTTAGAGGAGAAGTGTGTTTGGGCTGATCTAGTTTTAAACATAAACCCCCACAAATGTTCATACCTGCCTTTGGTATTTCTAGGTGCTCCAGAGCATCTCGGAGGGAATGCAACTAGCAACACAAGGTGAGGAAGATGGGAGATGGGACAAGTATTAGTTAAGAAGTCAAGCAGATGGTGACACATTGGTCTACTGGTGAGTAGAACATGGGGAAAGGCAGCAATGAAGAAATGGGCTACGTTCAACCACCTTCCATAGACTCCCGTTGACCTGGAAATGAGAGAGAGAAGAGGAAGGGCTGGTTGGTCCAAAGTGTGGTGAGGCCTGGGGACACCTGAGCCTATGGACAAGGACATAGCCATAGAGGGCTGGAACTAAGAGTGAAGCATCCGGCTGATATAAAGTGAAGGGAGACACACAAGAACACCCAAACTTTGCAGACAGCACCCATTTGACCTAGTTCAATGACTTGACAATCAGAACTCAACTAGAGGACAATTAAAAAAAAAAAAAATTTCTTTTCTGATAATGGAAACAAGGGTAAGTTGCTACAATTTGATGAACTTGACCTATACTCATGGATGTAGTAACTCAAAATACCAACAGAGAGGGAAAGAGTCTTCGCATCAAGTATCAATGCTATCCCCTCTACATACAGGGTAGAGAGGGACAGGCAACTTAGACATTGGCTACCTAAAATGAGGGGGTGATAAAGGCACAAAGTGACTGGCTTGCAAGTTTTCAAGAAGGAGTTTAGTTTAAGAGTGTGCGAGGGAAGATATATATATATTTAAAAAAAAAAAAAAAAAAGTCAAGCAGAGCGAGAAAACAAATAGTGGCCAAAGGTTGGATGCTCTAAATGCAGACATGCACTTCTGCCCAAGTCTGTTAGAAAGTTAAGTTCATGCTGTCAAAGTCATATGCTCTTTGGTGAGAGGCAGCAAGGTTTACTTAATGATGATCTAATTGATATTCCCACTTGGATGTTTGGGGCAACTCAAACTTAACATGTCCTGAACTAAACTCCTGCTCTCCCTCCACCAGGTCAAAAGCCATCTTTGGTGTCTCTCTTTCACATCCACTTTCAATCATTTTAGCCAATTCTGTTGACTCTCTATGATTTATACAGATCCTGACTCTCTCACCACCTCCTCCACTACCACCATCTTCTCTTGCAGTAGCCTCCTTATTGACCCATTTTCCAGCTTCTCCTCAATGTAGGCCACTTCTCACACAGCATCCAGAACTTTCCATTAAAACCTAAATCAGATCATCTTTCTTCTCTGCGCAAACCTCTATCTTACAGAAAAGAACACCTCTGAGATGTTCTTGAAGCCCTATGCAATCTGGTCTTCCTTGTTGACTCCTTATAATATCTCTGGGAGGTAAGCAAGGGAGGAAGGATTGCCCCAACTTTACAGATTGGGAAACTGACACCCGGAGAATAGAGATGATGTTTCTAGGTCTGAAGCACAGGGGGCCTATCCAGGACTCGGTTCACCATTGAGATGTTGGTAACTCTTTTTTTTTTTTTTTGTCATTTAAAAATTTTATTGTGGAGAAATAGGTATAACAAAATTTGCCATTTTAACTTTTAATGATAAAAGGTAGCTAAAAGGTAGCACTTTTAATGATAAAAGATAAGCAGGACAAAATATAATTTAGCCAGCATTTCTAAAATATAGATTCTAATTCTATGCGTAGCATCCAAACAACAGCAAATGTTTGTTTGGGAGTGCTTTAGTCAAATGCAATTATTTTAAGGCAAGAACTTGACAGATAAATGGCAATAAGAAATTTTAAAAATTGACAAATGCAGACTATCATTTTATTATAACAATATATAAAGCAAATAACTAAATGTTCATAACCACACTATATGACTGATGGTGTTATTCAGTTCACTCAAGTTTGAGGGAATAGTTTAAAGAATTCTTGAAATTCAGTGACCTTCATATAAAGATAAAGATTTGAAATGCGTATACATGTTTATGTTAAGAGCACATAAATTTTCACTTTCCTAACATTATTTATAATTTCACCATTTTCATACATCCTCAGTGAGTTGACCAAGCTCAAGACCTTTTTTATTAGAAGAGCTGGCACGGTTATATTATTATAGGCAGCATGCTTCAAAGGAAGTCGTTTTTAATAATGACTAACTGATTGGTAACCAACAGAGTTTTGACCTAATTCCTTTGTCCTTTATTGCAAAAAGAACTTTCTTGCCTGGGCACCCAGCCCCACCCTCACAGTTGACAACATCCTCCTTGAAACAAGCCCTTGACAGGCTCTCTAGACAGCCATTTCCATTTTAATAGTTGGATGAGGATTGTATCCTTCAATCCTGAAAGTCTTCAGCTTTGAAATCATCAATTGTCTCAACTTTTCCAAGAATGTTGAGCTTGGGGAAAGGTCTTGGTTCTCGCTGGAGCTGAACTTTCAAGGGCTCAATGTGATTCATGTAAATACGTGCATCTCCCAAAGTAAGTACAAAATCACCTGGCTTCAGGCCTGTGGTGTATGCGATCATGTAGGTGAGCTGGGCGTAGCTGGCAGTGTTGAAAGGCACCCCCAGGCCCATGTCTCCTGACCTCTGGTATAGCTGACAGGACATCTCACCGTTTAACACATAGAACTGGCAAAGGGCATGGCAGGGAGGCAGCGCCATCTGTGGAAAGCTTTTTGGGTTCCAAGCACAAATGATGATTCTTCTGTCGTCAGGGTTGGTTTTGATTGTGTCAATAACCTTTTGCAGTTGGTCCACTCCTTGGCCTGAATAATCTGAATGCATCTCTTTATATTCTGCCCCAAAATGCCTCCACTGAAAAACATAAACTGGGCCTAAATCTCCTTCTTCTCGGGTGGTTAATCCCAGGCTGTCCAAAAAGTCTCGTGACCCATTGGCATCCCAGATCTTCACTCCCTTGGCAGACAGTTCTTTAGCATTGGGTGAAACCTTTGATAAACCACAGCAACTCTTCCAAAACACATTTCCAGCACACACGTTTGGTAGTCAGCAGAGGAAACTCATCTCTAAGGTTGTAGTGCACCTGCATGCCAAACACAGACAGAGTGCCGGTGCCCATGCGGGTCCTCCTTCCTGAAGCCTCAGAGGAGGATGGGCTTGATCTGGCCCAGGTACTGCAGTTCACAGCCATGAAGCGGTGATGGCGTGGGCTCCTGTGCAGTGGGCGGTGGCTGCAGCAATGGCGCAGAGGTGAGGGGGCCTGCTGGTAACTCTTATCACATGAGCCGGCACACCCCACTCTCTCCCTAGAGTGCTAGCTCCCCACCCAAGCTTTGGAGCCAAGCCATATGTCAAAATAGGTTTCTGGATACTGTGCACTTGGCTGGGGCAAGTGTCTGGATTCCACCCCTTTATAGGCCAGATTGGAGCAGTGCAGGGTCCACTCTGGACTGAGTAGATGCCAGAGGAATTTAAACCCTCAGGACTTGGAATAGGTTTTGTTTGGGGCAGCTTGTTGTGCCCTGGCTCTGACTGATTCATCATGTGACCTTGGGCAAGTCACTTCTCTTTTCTGAATTACACTCTTCCTATCTTTGACCCTGTAGAGTTCTGATGTTTAGGCATTCTAAGAACAAGTGGATGAAACCTGGGCTGCGTCTTAGGACGTAGTAGTAACCAGAGACTAGAAGTTGCCAAATATCAGATTACTATTGACGTGAAGAAAGGTCTAGAGTGGAGTGCCACAGGGCACTGCCCCCAGTTCTACTCCGTTCAACATGTCTGCTGATCATTTTAAGGAGGAAAGATAGTCCATTACAGTGTGACTGTAATGATGACCAACAGCCAACAAATGAGTTTGCGGTGAAGAGGACAGGGTTGAAATAAAGTAGATTTAAGTCAGTAGTTCTCAAGAATATCTACAAATTGATGTGACCATTTTTGACTGTCACAGTAATTAGAGGGAGCTGTTTTGACATTTGGAGTCCCTGAGTGGTGCAAACAGTTAAGCGAAAGATAGGAGGCTCAAGTCCACCTGGAGGTGCCTGGCAATCTACTTTTAAAAACTCAGCCACTGGAAACCCTGCAGGGCACAGTTCTACCAACATACATGGAGTTGTCATCAGTCTGTATTGACTTGACAGCAACTGGTTTATTGACATTTATGGGGTGCAGTGCACAGAAGAGTCCCACACAGCAGAAAATCACTCCACATCCTTCAAGACTAGCAAATGTCCACCACATGAAAACCCATGACAATTACAAGCAAGATATGCTTTAGTACACGGCAATACTGAAAGGTTTTACAAGAAGTTACATGACAAACTCAATAACTTAGAGAAAGGTTGTTACTGACAAGGAAGCCAGCATGGAATAAGAACGGTGACTCAATTATTTTTTATCCCGCACAATCTGTCTAGTCAATGTGTTAGACCAACTCCAACTACATATTTAAAGGGAAAGGGTTTCAGGGCACAAATGCAGCTACTGCAAAAACAGTGACTCCAACTACAAACGTTTATCACAGCAGCTGTGTAGGTTCTTTATACAGGATTAACCTGTTGCCTTTAAATGATTGCTACTCACGGCAACCCCATGTGTTATACAGTACAGTTGCTCCAGTGGCTTTTCTTGGCTGTGATCTTTGTGGAAGCAGATTGCCAGGCCTTTCTTCCATGCCACTGCTTGGTGGGGTCAAACCACCAACCTTTAGGCTAGTTGTTGGTGTTAAGTGCCGTTGAGTCAGTTCTAACCCATGGCGACTCTGTATAGGGTCTCCGAGGAGCGGCTGGTGAGCTTGAACTGCGATTTTGGAGTTCAAACCAACTTTGCAGTCCAGCGCATTAACCCACAGCTCTACACCAGGACTCTCTTAGGGTAGTAGTCAAGTGCAAACTATATGTGCCACCTAGAAACTAAATTACAGATGCAAGAAATCTCATTGAATTTCTTTCAAGGATGGTTGTTTAGAATCTACATTGTGAAAATCACACATTGAAGTTATTTATTTTGGAGTTGCCTGTTGTCTTTCAATCCTTCTCACAAATGATCCCCATAGACAATTTCTGCGTAATGTTGGATATAAAACTTCTTTTTGCTATCCATTCACTTGCTCTCTCAAAGAGATGGTTACGTTCTGAAAGCTAAATGCACACCTCTGTTGAGGAGTGGAATTTCAAGGAAGATACATTTTGTGTGTGTGACTTCACCACAAAATAGGGAATCTTTATCCCTCCACTCTGAGGCCAGTCCCCTTTCTGAGAAGGCCATGTTTCTTCATCTCTCCATAGGACAGATTATAATGTGTCTTGGCATTTCTTTTTCTACTTCACTTAAGGCTATTTGTCTCTTTCTTTTATCATACAAATAAGTCTGGTGTGTGATATCTTGCCCTAACAGCAGTTTTTGTTTTAGTTTCCACTCACACCTCCTGCCCTTTAATCATTTCCCTGTACTTCCTGTGTCTAATGGTGTCTCATCAGCCTACGTCTCTGGAATGCAAACTTATTCATTACGGGGAGATGTGGCTCTGACTTCTTCATTATGTCTTCTCAGATAGTCATGCTCAAGAACATATTGAAAGGCATATTATTTTATTATAAATGACTTTCCTTTTATACCACCTTTATGTTACAGCTTGGGTATTGTATTGATATATATGTGTGTCACCTAAGAATTTCATTTGTGCAAATTAAAATGAAAAGGAGCATAAGAAATATGTGATATAAAAAAGGGGACTTGGCAACTACTGTTTTAGGCTTATATCTGACTAGAATGTGTACACATGTTCAGCAAGCGCCATGTGCAAGAATTCCACAGCTGCTCCATTTGTAATAGTCCTGAGCTGGAAGCAACCCAAATGCCCATTAACGGCTGAATGGATTATATAAACTGAGGGGTAGTCACACCAAGGACTACCTCACAGCAAGAAGAATGAGCTACTTATAGCTACACACAACAACATGGAAGAATCTCAAACGAAAGTGCCACGTGGGGGAAAGAAGCCAAGCACAAGAGGGTTATGTACCTAATGACTCCATTTATAGAAAGTTCTAAAGCCAGCACAACTAATCTATGCTAGTAGAAGAAGCCAAGATAATGATTATCTTGTAGGGGTCAACGATTAGGGAAAGTGAAGCACAAAAAGGACTCCTGGACTAATGGATATGTCTCATTTCTTGATCTGAGGCATTCAATTTGTGAAAATTCATCAAGCTGTGCACTTTATGTATACATATTATATTTCAATAGGAAGTTATTGAAGTGTGGAGACTTTGGGCGGATAAGGTTGAGAATCTAATTTAGTCGAAGCTCATAAAAGAACCCACATTATGATTACAGTCACCAAAGAGTCAGTTCTATGTTGGGATGTCTCAACAGGAGTATTGTAACTAGATCAAAGGAGGTGCTACACTTTCTATCTCTCTGCTGGTCAGATCTTACCTGAAGACATTTGATCATTTCTGGAGTGTACACCTTCATAGTTTCTCTGGAATAAGGCCACAGGAGAATGAGTGGCACATTGAAGGGTCTTGAAAACATTCACTATTATTAGCACAGCAAACTAAAAGTCTTAAAATACAGGTGAAGTCCCATCCTGATGACCTCAAGGTCTGTTTGAACCACAAGGCTGGTGGTTCAAACCCATCAGCCACTCCTTGGAAACCCTACACAGGGTCAGTGTAAGTCAGACCAACTTGATGGCACTTAACAATAACAACAAACTTCATAACTATGTACTCCTGGTGTGGCACTGTAGGATTAGCACTGCACTGTGACCCACAATGTCTGCAGTTCAAACCCACCAGCTGCTCCTCAGATACCCTAAACAGGGTTGCTATAAGTTGGAACCAACTTGACGGCACTTAACTACTTTATGCTTACTGTTGAGAGAAAGGATGCTATATCCCTAAAATCTGAGTCAACATTTTATTTGAGTTTCTAAACAGAGCAATTAAGAAAGAAAATGAAAAAAATTTAAATATAGATATCCAGATTGGAAAAGAAGAAGTAAATCTGTCTCTATTTGCAGTTGACATAGTCTTATATAGAGAAATGCCTGAGGAATCAACCAAAAAGCTATTTGAAGTAATAGAGTTCAGCAAGACTGTAAATTATAAGATCAATATACAAGAATCAATTTTATTTCTATATGCTAGCAACAAACAATATCTAGTGAAATGAAGAAAGAACTGCATTTATAACAGCACCAAAAAGAATAAAATACTTAGGAATAAATTTAATGACTTGTATGCTGAAGATTATAAAAGTCTTGTTGGAAGAAATGAAAGGAGATTGAAATAAATGGAGAAATATTCCATGTTGATGTTTCAGAAGACAATATTGTTAAAATGGAAATGCTTCTCAAATTGATCCAAATTTTTTTCCAACAATTGATAAGATGACCCTAAAATTCTTATTAGTTTTAAGGGATACCAACCAGTCAAAATAATATTAAAACACAGTACAAAGTTGGAGAACTCACACATTCCAATCTTAAAACTAACAAAAAAGCTATCATAATAAAAACAGCATGATGCTGGCATAAGGAGGGACGATGAAGTAGAACTGAAAATCCAGAAATAAACCTTTAATTTCATTATCAATTAATTTTCAACAGGGTGCCAAGACAATCAAATGGGGAAATGACAGTCTCTTTAACACATAGTGCTGGGACAACTGGATGCTGTTCTTATTGGTGCTGTTGTTAGGTGGCACTTAGTCAACTTAACTCAAATGAGTGAAACAGCCTCACAACTGTTATGTTTGAGTCCGTTGTTGCAGTTACTGTGTCGTCTGCCTAATTGAGGATCTTCCTCTTTTTCATTGACCCTCCACCTTACCAAGCATGATGTCTATTTTCAGGAACTGGTACCTCCTGATAACATGTCTAAAGTGCATGAAACTAAGTTTCACCATCCTCACTTGTAAGGGGCATTCTGGCTATACTTCTTCAAAAGCAGATATGTTTGTTCTGTTAGTTCGTTGTTGTTGTTGTTAAGTGACACCGAGTCGGTTCTAACTCACAGAGACCCTGGATAGGGTTTCTAAGGCTGTAAATCTTTACAGTAGCAGAAAGCCTTATCTTTCTCCTGCAGAGCAGCTGGTAGATTGGAACTGCTGACCTTGTGGTTAGCAGCCCAACACGTAACCACTATGCTACCGGAGAGTAAACGGAGTAAGTATGGTGAAAGGATACAACCCTGGTGCACACCTTTGCTGATTTTAAACCATTCAGTATTCCTTTGCTCTGTTTGAACAACTGCCTCTTGGTCTGTGTACATGTACCTCATGATCCCAATTCTTTATTCTTCATAGTGTTATCCATAGCATGTCATGATCCACACAGTCAATGCTTTTGCGTAGTCAATAAGCACAAGGAACCATCTTTCTGATACTCTCTGCTGTTAGCCAAGACCCATCTGATGTCAGCAATACTATCCCTTGTTCCAAGTCCTCTTCTGAATCTGGCTTGAATCTCTGGCAGTTCCTTGTCGATGCAACCATTTTTGAGTTATTGTCAGCAAAATTTTACTCACATGTGATATAATTGATACTGGTAGATGATTTCTGCATTCTCTCAGGTCATCTTTCTTTGCAATGGTCACAAATATGAATTTTTTTCAGTTGACCAGATAGGTGTCTTCCAGATTGCTTGATGTAGATTAGTGAGTGCTTCCAATGCTGCATCAGTTTGTTGAAACATTTCAATTTGTATTCTTCCAACTCGTGGAGACTTGTTTTTCACCAATGCCTTCAGTGCAGCTAGGACTTCTTCCTTCCATACCACTGGTTCTTAATCATAAGCTATCACTTCAAATGGCTGTGCATCAACCAATTCTTTTTGGTACAGTGGCTGTATATTTCTTCCATCTTCTTTTGAAGTTTCCTGTGTCATTCAACATTTTTGTTGTTGTTAGATGCTATCAAATCAGTACCAACTCATAGCAGCCCTGTACACTACAGAGCAAAACACTGCCCAGTCCTGTGTCATCCTCACAATCATTATGCTTTAGCCCATTGCTGCTGCCACTATGCCAGTCCATCTCGTTGGGGATCTTTCTCTTTTCTGCTGACCATCCACTTTAGGAAGCATGATGTCTTTCACCAGGGACTGGTTCCTTCTGATAGTATATCTGAAGTATAAGAAACGAAATCTCACCATCCTGGCTTCCAAGGAGCATTCTGGCTGTCCTCTTTCCAACACAGATGTGTTTGCTCTTCTGGAAGTCCATGTACTTTTTTTTTTTTTTTTAGTGTTTTATTGTGAATTATATGATAGTTTATATGGGAGAACATTAGTTTTACATTCATTCTATCATACATCATATCATTGCCATGGTTACAATCTCCTCCATGCATCATCAACCGACCAAAGGGTATATACCCTGCAAGCCTCCACTCTACACTATGCCCCCCCACCCCCAGTCTTCAGCACACAGTCCCTCTCCCTCTCTGGATCTAAAGTCCCCAGCTGCTCCATCGCTCCACGTCATCGTCTCTGCCTCCATCTCAGGCATCGCTGCTTGTCTGGATAGGGTCCCGCTCTCTGCTCTTCTCCCTTGATGGTTCTAGGGACCTCCGCTCCTAGACTGGAAAGTTAATCATTCCCTTCCTTGCTATAAAATGTCTACCTTTACATTTCCAACCCTCACAATCAGTCCTGATGACAATTATTCACTATTGTATCACAAGAGACCCATCTGCATTTCATTTCATCAGTTCCGCCTAGGCAGATTGGATACTACTCACTGGAGATTCTGCCTTCCTCCAGGCCCCCTGGCTCTAGGTTC
>NW_006408814.1:2014790-2018694 GCF_000296735.1 Chrysochloris asiatica | reverse complement strand
AACCTTCTGAGGAAATGCCATATTACTTTCCAGAGAGGTTGGAGCATTTTGCAGTCCCACCAGCAATGCAGGAGTGTCCCAGTCTCTCCACATCCCTGCCAGCATTTATTGTCCTCTACATTTTTTATTTTTGCTGTTATTGTTGGTGTGAGATGATAATCCATGTACCTTTAAGATTCTTTTCCAACACCGTAGCTGAAATGCATCAATTCTTCTAAGATTTTCCTTATTCATTATCCAACTTTCACATGCATATAAGGCTATTGAAAATACCATGGCTTGGGTCACCTTATTCCTCAAACTGACATCTTTGGTCTTAAGCACTTAAAAGATATCTTGTGCAGCAAATTTGCCTAAGGCACTATGTCATTTGATTTCTTGACTGATGCTTCCATGAGTTTTGATAGTGGATCCAAGCAAAATGAAGTCTTTGATAACTTTAATCTTTTCTCCACTTATCATGATGCTATTTATTGGTCCATCGGTGAGGATTTTTGTTTGCTTTACATTGAGGTGTAATCCATACTGAAGGCTACAGTCTTTGATCTTCAACAATATTTTAATCCTCTTCATTTTCAGCAAGCAAGGTTGTTACATCTGCATATTGTAGGCTGTTAAAGAGCCATCCTCCAATCCTGATGCCATGTTCACTTCCATATAATCCACCTTCTTGGATTATTTGTTCGGCATACAGATTGAATAAGTATGGTGAAAGAATACAACCTTGGAACACACGTTTCCTGATTTTAAACCATGAAGTGTCCCTTTATTTTGTTCAAATGACTGCCTCTTGGTCTATGTAAAGGTTTCTCATCAGTAAAATTAAGCGTTCTGGAATACTCATTCTTCGCAATGTTATCCATAGCATGTCATGATACACACAGTCGAAAGTCTTTGTATAGTCAATAAAGCACAGATAAACATCTTTCTGGTATTGTCTGATATTTTCAGCCAAGATCCATCTAACGTCAGCAATGCTATCCATCACTCCACGTCCTTGTCTGAACCTGACTTGATCCTCTTGGCCTATCCCTGTCAATGTATTGTTACAGCCATTTTTAAATTATCTTTAGCAAAATTCTACTTACATGTGATATTAATGGTATTGTCTAAAATTTCCCTATTCTGTTGAGTCACATCTTTTTTGAAATAGGCACAAATACAGATAACTTCCAATCAGTTGGCCAGGTAGTTTTCTTCCACATTTCTTGGCATGGATGAGTGAGTGCCTCCAGTGTTGCATCAGTTTATTGAAATATTTCAATTCGTATTCCATCTGGGTTGCCCATTGTTATTGTCTTTAAGTGCCATTGAGTCAGTTTTGATTCATAGCTATCCTGTATAGGGTTTCCAAGGAGCGGCTGGTGGGTTTGAACCCTCAACCTTGTGGTTAGCTGTCCAGTGCTTATCCTATATGTTGTTGTTAAGTGCTGTCGAATCATTTCTAACTCATAGAGACCCTCTGTAGGGTTTCTGAGGAGCAGCTGGTGAGTTTGAACTGCTGACCTTGTGGTTCAAACCGATCTTGAGGTGCTGTGCTTATTCCACAGGATCCTCAAATATTGAACTTGATCCTTGAATTGTTTCTTCAGTTAGTTCTTTCAGTATGAGAAATGCTGAGCATGTTCTTCCCTTTTGGTTTTCTGACTTCAAGTCTTTGAACATTTCATTACAATACTTTTTCTTCTAGAATTGTCCTTTGAAATTTCCAATTCAGATCTTTTAATTCATCATTTCTTCCATTCACTTTAGCTACTCTACATTCAAGAGCAAGTTTCAGAGTCTACTTGGACTTTTATTTTGGTCTTTTCTTTTTTTCCTGTCTTTTTAATGACGTTTTGCTTTCTTCATGTTCTTGATGTCATCCCACAAGTCCTTTGAACTTTGATTATTAGTGTTCAATGCATCAAATCTGTTCTTGAGACGGTCTCTAAATTCAAGTAGGATATACTCAATGTCATATATTGGTTCTTGTGGACTTGTTCTCATTTTTTTCAGCTTCAACCTGAAATTGCAGATGAGTAATTGATGATCTGTTCCATCTTGCCATGCTTTGGCTGATTTCTGTGTATTCCATCTGATGAGGTCTATGTGCACAGTTGCCATTTATGTTCTTGAAAAATGTATTTGTAATTAATAAATCATTGGTCTTGCAAAAGTCTATAATTTCTGTCACCAAGATCATATTTTCCAACTACTGATCCTTCCTCATTGTTTCCAATTTTCTCATTCCAATCACTAGTAATTACCAGTGCATGTTGATTACATGTTTGGTCAATTTCAAACTGAAGAAGCTGGTAGAAAGCTTCAGTTTCTTCATCATTGGATTTGGTATTTTGTGTGTATATTTAAAAAATAGATGTATTAACTGGTCTTCCTTCTAGGTCTATATAGATTATCCCATCACAGACAGTATTGTACTTCAAGATCTTGAAATGTTCTTTTTGACAATGAATATGATACCATTCCTGTTGTATTTCTCATTCCCAGCATAGTAAATCATGTGATTGTCTGATTCAAAATGGCCAATACCTGTCCTTTTCAGTTCATTAGTGCCTAAGAAATCAATCTTTATGTGTTCCATTTCATTTTTGAAAACCTTCAATTTTCCCAGATTCGTACTTCATAATTTCCATATTCTGATTACTAATGGATGTTTGTGGCTGTTTCTTCTCATTTTGTTGTTGTTGTTGCCAAGTGTCATTGAGTTATTTCCAAACCATATCGACTCTGTATATATAGTGTTTGCAAGGAGTGGCTGGTGGGTTTGAACCGCCAACCTAGTGATTAGCAGTCCAGTACTTATTGTTGTTGTTTTAAGTGCTATCAAGTCAGTTGTGATTCATAGTGACCCTGTATAGGTTTCTGAGGAACGGCTGGTGGATTTGAACTGCCGAGTTTGTGATTCAAACCAACCTTGCAGTCCAGTGCGTTATCCTGCACTCCCATACCAGGACTCCATTAAACTGATTCTGACTCATGGCGACACCATATGACAGAGTAGAAGTGCTCCGTGGGGTTATGTGGTGCTATAGGATAAGCATTGGACTGCCAACCATATAATCATTGGTTCAAAACCACCAGCCGTTCCTCAGAAACCCTATAGATTAGCGATTGCCTAGGATGGAGTGAAGGAGGAACGGGGAGTAACTACCTACCATGGGTGTAAAGATTTTCAAAAATAGGTGGTCTGTATGGTATGTGAGCTCTGGTAGTATAGTGGTTATGAATAGGGCTGCTAACCTCAAGGTCGACAGTTTGAAACTACCAGCTGTTTCGCGGGAGAAAGATGAGGCTTTCTACTCCTATAAAGATTTGCAGCCTTGGAAACCCCACGCAGGGTCATTATGAGTCGGAACCGACTCCACGGTAGTTAACAACAATGGTATGTGAGGAGTCCTGGTGTGTGGTGCTGTGGGTTAATGCACCAGACTGCAAAGCCATTTGAACTGCAAGGTTAGCGGTTCAAGCTCACCAGCTGCTCCTTGCAAACACTATACAGAGTCAATATGCTCCTTGCAAACACTATACAGACCCTTACAGAGTCGCTATGGGTTGGAATCAACTCGATGACACTTAACAACAACAACAATGGTATGTAAACAAATAAAAACAAAGTGAATCTTGACTTGAAAATTCCACAGTTAGAAATTTACCCTGTGAAAATAATTGTTAAATGGCTCAAAGATGAAACTTACATCACTCATGGTCAATTTCAGGAAATAAACCATATCCACTACTTTAAAGCAAATAGAAGAATTGAAGAGGTCCAAGAGCTGAACAGAATATTTCAAAAATTAGCTCGAGAAGACAAAACCAGGTACTATAATAAAATATGCAAAGATTTGGAACTAGAAAACCAAAAGGGAAGAATACGGTCAGCATTTCTCAAGCTGGGGGAACT
>NW_006408814.1:1994669-2013595 GCF_000296735.1 Chrysochloris asiatica | reverse complement strand
TGACCCAAGCCATGGTATTTTCAATAACCTCATATGGATGTGAAAGCTGGACAGTGAATAAGGAAGACCGTAGAAGAATTGATGTCTTTGAGTTGTGGTGTTGGAGAAGAATACTAAAAGTGTCATGGACTGCCAGAAGAACCAATAGATCTATTTTGGAAGAAATGCAGCCACAGTGCTCCTTGGAGGCCAGGATGGCTAAGCTTCATCTCTCATACTTTGGACATGTTGTCAGGAGAGAATGGTCGCTGAAGGAGGATGTCATGCTGGGTAAGATGGAGGGTCAGAGAAAAAGAGGAAGACCCCCAACAAGATGGATCAGCCAGGTGGCATCATTGATGGAGTCAAGTGTGGCAGCAGTGGTGAGGTTGGCCCAAGATCGGACATTGTTTCGTTCTGCTGTGCATGGGGTGGCTATGAGTCGGTTCCAACTCGATGGCACCTGACAACAACTACTTTAAACAGAAGGAGTTGGCTCTTACACAAAATTATTGGAAGACCTAGAGGAGTAGACTGGGCTTCCAGGAATGAAAGACTCTAGGAACTGTACCACTCAATTGGCCTGAGGAGCTGTTACCTCTACCACTACTCAGAAGCTTGGAAACTGTTCTCTTCCACTTTGTCTTGCAGTCAGATACTGCGAATGCCACCACCACCATCTCTTGACAGCTATGAGCTGGTGACTGACCAATGAAACAATTTCAGAAAATCTCAATGTCCCTGCCACCATGAATGCCAGCAGGAAACAGCTAAAGTAGGAAAAAGACAATCTTCATTTCACTTTTGCTTCAAAATCTCACACCTCTAATTGGCATGACCTAATTAATCTATAAAATCCTAGCTTCTAGAGAGTCTGATAAATGCAATCTTCACACTTCCAGCCCTGCAGGCACATAAAAAGAGATGGGGATGGTTGCTGAATGAGTCAGCCCACCCAATGAACCAATAGCTACAGCAATGACCTCTTAGCAATAGTGAAAAAAAAAATAATAATGTTATTGAAATACATGTTGGGACTTGAAAATATATTATTTTTAAAAGGCAGGTGACAAATAGGACTTCCAGACGACTCCCATTAACCTTGTCTACCTGTGTATCCCTGCTGTCTGGTGTATGCTTGGCTCAGAGAGTACTTAAGGAATGTTAATTGGGTGTTAGGTAATTACATTTTTAGAAATTAAAGACATATTATACAAATGTATGTATACACATATACTTATAGAGTAAGCTAATTTTGTTAAGTGACATTGAGTTGGTTTGAGCTGCTTCTGACTCATAGTGACCCTGTATAGGGTTTTTGAGGAGCGGCTGGTGGATGTGAACCGCCGACCTTGCCGTAACCAATCCAGGGCTTATCCTACAACACTACAATGTAGTTGTTGTTAAGTGCTGTTGAGTCAGTTCCAATTCATAATGATCCTATATAGATTTTCCAAGGAGTGGCTGGTAGGTTTGAACCGCCAACCTTGCAGTTCAAACTGACCTTGTGGTCCAGTGTTTCTCCAATGGCACCACATGGTAACAGTGAAATAAAATACAACAAAATGTTAACCATTGTTCTCTATGGTAGTGATATTTGGAGTGACATTTACTTTCTTTTGGCTCTTCCACAGTTTATTAATTTTGAGGCATGTGCATGCATTAATATCAATTAAGGAAACCATAGATATTATGCTAAAACCACAGAAGGAAAACATTCCTGCCCCACTTTGCAGTCTCCCATGGGGCCTGGGCAGGGCTGGGCCCAGGGCAGGTTCCAGTCCATGCTTGGTGGCTAAGAAGCAAACCTCTGTTTGCTGCCTGAGGGATTCTAGGGTCTTTCTCAAGGATTCTGAAGGTAAATTTGAGCTTCCATGATAATTCTGACTCTAGCACAGTGTGCTTCTCCCATCTAAGGTTGACTGACTGACCCTCCCAAAGTGTCAGTCTTGTGTACCTTGCTAAATCTGTACCAGAGTGAGATCATGCCCAAGGGTCTTTAAGATCTAAATCAGTGACTCATTTCTGCCCCTCCAGTGAACCCATCAGGCCCTAGGGCTATTGCTGCTTTGAACTGCCAAACCAGCAAGCCAGCTCCGGCATCACTGCCACCAGCTTTGCTTAGCCAGGCAGAGGCTCTTTGGTGTCTTGAGAGGGCTTCTGTCCTTCTCCAGGGCTGCTCCTTGGTACACAGAGGAGTCCCTCAAAGATGGTTTGTACAGATGCCATAGTCTTAGGACAGATTAAGAAGAACTAAGTGACAAAAATTAGGAAAGTGGAAATTCCATCCAGAGTCATACTTGGGCCAAGATTCTTGGCTTCAGTTGCCCCATCTCACCAAGAGCCAATTTCTGCCTCATGCTTTCTGCCAGTGGATAAGGCATCTGGTAAGAGCTGGCCTTCTTCTTCCCTGGAGCCTTTGTGGAGGTTGGAGGAGGCCCCAGAATGCTTGATAGCACCAACCATCACATTATTTATCATGCCCACTAGCCAGGTGGATTAACGGAAGCTCCCAAAAGGAGAAGACCCCCTCAGTGTCACATAGCCAGAATAGGAATGGGTAAATGGGATGTCCCCACACATCAGCTGTGGTCTTCAAGACTCTAGATCAAGATAAAAGAAGAACAACAGAGACTGGGATGTCACAGAAGAATGGGAACTGGCCCTACCGGAGACAACATCACAGGACCTACTCTTAGGCCCCCTAGTGGCCTAATCTAGTTGTTGTTGTTGTTGTTGTTGTTGTTGTTGTTAAGTGCCGTCGAGTCGGTTCCGACCCATAGCGACCCTGTACAGGGTTTCCAAGGGTGTAAATCCTTACGGGAGTAGAAAGCCTCATCTTTCTCCCGCGGAGCGGCTGGTAGTTTCGAACCGCTGACCGTAAGGTTCGCAGCCCGATTCGTAACCACTACGCTACCAGAGCTCCTTATCTAGTAGGAGACCCCAAAAAGATCATCAGGACTCGAGTTCGATGCAAAAGCAAGAGGTTTATTTACCAACACGCTGGGGTCCACCTTCACAGACTCCTAAAACCAGGAGACAAAGGCAACATTTGTCAACACGCTGGGGTCCACCCTCACATAGACTCCTGAAAACAGGAGCTGAGGGCGACCCTGACTCACTATACACACAAGTTTTTATAGGGTTTCAGGGGGCATAATTGCACAGTACTATAGATACAGTTTCTGATTGGTTGACATTTGGCAAAGTATGAGATGTTACAGTTTAATTGGTCTTGGCATGAAGCAACCTTTTTAATCTATAAGCAGATGGGTTTGGGCAATTGCAAGTGTTTAGTGTTTAGGATATTCTCATTCGTCTGGGTCAGTCTGACCATTATGAGTTTCTCAAGGATTATTTTAACATTGAGGGCTAACTGATTGACCTTGTCTCTGGAGGGAACTAAAAACTGAGGCCTAGTCTATTTAAAATGCTTCTTGAAACCTGACTAAAGTTTGGTCAAGTAGCTAGGCAAAACCAGTTAGGGCCTTACACTACAAGCACATCCCTGCCTAGGGCTCAGCCTGACCTACAGCTATCCAGTGGGAGCAAATGCTTCAGTCCTGCACAGCTGCGGATGCCATTTCCCCTCTCTGGCCTCAATTTGTTCATCTTTAGGGCCTGAGGATGATGGGCCACCAAATTCAAGTTAAAACGCCCATGATTAATGATTTCAGCATTATCTCCCCCAAAGTCAGGCCTGACTTATCTTTTCCAGGAACATTGCCTAACCTTGTTGTTGTTGTAAAGTGCCATCGGGTCAGTTCCAACTCATAGCAACCCTGTATAAGGTTTCCAAGGAACGGTTGGTGAGATTGAACTACCAACCTTGAGGTCCAAACCAACCTTGAAGTCCAGTGCTTAGCATATAGTGCCATACTAAGACTCCTTGCCTAACCTTATCTTGACTAAATCCTTTGTGATCTGGGCCCCACTAACCTCCTCAGTCTTGATATTTCTCCCAAAGTACTCTTCTTGTTGCTGTTAAGTGCCACCAAGTAGATTCCGACCCATAACAACCCTGTATAGGGTTTCCAAGGAGCAGTTGGTGAGCTTGAACCACCGATCTTGCAAATCAAACTGGCTTTACAGTCCAGCACATTAGCCCACAGTGCTACACCAGAACTCCAATGCAACCCGCAACTCTAGCTATGTGAACCCCCTTTCTCAATGTTCTTTTTCACCTCTGTAGCGTTGCACTGCTATGAACAGAGCGATCCCTTTGCATGAAATGCCCCTCTATGCCTTATCTGCCTCTCCAACTCCTACTCATCCCGCAAATTCCAGAGCAAGATGCTTTTCCTCCATAGATCCTGCCCTGATCCACCACATGGAAACTGGCGCCCTCCCATTTGGGTTCCCTCGAGCCCCAAGCTTTCCTCCACCAAAGCCCAGAACACGGGTTACAGGAATTACTGTGAGTGCCTCATGGCCTGTCCGTTCCTTCCACTGAGGAAACCCTGTCTGATTCATACTCCTGACTCAGCCAGCACCAGGTGTGCAGTTATTGTTGTTGTTATGTGCTGTGGAGTCGGTTCCGACCCATAGCGACCCTGTACAGGGTTTCTGAGGCTGTAAATCTTTACGGGAGCAGAAAACCTCATCTTTCTCCCATGGAACAGCTGGTAGTTTCGAACTGCTGACCTTGCGGTTTCCAGCCCAATTTGTAACTACTACGCTACCAGAGCTCCTTAGGTGTACAGTAGGTGCTCATTAATTACATTATTCAGCAAGCAAATTAATCTTTTTTTATAAGTCCCACAATTCTGCATCACTCTCTATGTGTCTCTGGTCAATGGCAAGAACCAGATGGTTTCTGGGAGCATGACCTCTCACTTTCCACAAACTGTATGTAGTAAGACAGAAATGCCAGTGACATTGTCAATTTACTTGAACTAGCTAGTTCAACTGAAGAGGAAATTGAGACACAGAAAATTAAGCAACTTCTGAGGTACACAGCATTGAATGGCTTCTGTGTGGCCAGATTTTCACCCCTTCATCATCCAATTCCCTCTAGGGTCACCACAGCCTGCCATTCGGATATAGCACATACTTCTCAGGCACCATGTCAGGAAAGGGCATCTCAAACAGAGGAAATGGCCAAGTGCAAAAGGTATAAGCTAGAAACACGCCTGATGTGCTGAAGAATTGGCAGCGAATCCAGCAGGACTGGAGCTGAGTGTGTGGGGAGAGATGGGGCCAGACTGCAGAGGTCTATAGACTGGGAAGAACCGTGGCAGTTTTTCCAGAATAAAATGGGGAATTGCTGCAGGCTCTTGAGCAGGGGAGTGGCATAACCTGACTTAGATTTTAAAAGGTCCTTTTGGCTGCTGTGTGGGGCACAGATGGGGCAGGACCCAGGGAGGAGGCAGGGACATCTCACCCAGGTGAAAGACGCTGGTGGCTTGGACAAAGTCTGGAAATATTTTCAAACTAAAGGCAGCAGGATTTTCTAATAGGTTCGGGGTGGAGCCTGAGACAGAGAAAGAGAGCTGTCAAGGTTGACTCCAAGGTTGGAGGACAAATCGATTAGTGGCGTTGCCATTCACTGAGATGGGGAGACTATGGAAGAGCAGGCTGGGTGAGAGTTTCAGGACTGTTGAGGAGACACGGTGGAGTACATGGATCTGGAATCTAGGAGTGAGGTCTGGGATGGAGATCAAATGTGGAAGTCATCAGCATGCAGTTGATGTCAAAAGCCACGAAGCTGCCTGAGCATCCCTGTGGGCTTGGTGTGTGAAGACGATGATGGAGAGGAAGCACAGGGCTGCACTCAGTAAGCTGTTTGAGAGTGATGGCTCAGCAGCTGATGGTGTGGAAGTGGTCATTGGAACATTCAACCTTGGGGTTAAGCTGGGACGGATAAACAAGCACATGGAACCGCATGGGCAAAGGCACAGAGATGTTAACAGTGTTCCCCACAGCCCTAGCCCTGTTCTCCATGGGCTCCCACCTAGACATTAGTGCAACCTCCTTACTACCACCCCAATGAACATTTGATCCGTTGATGGCAAAGATATTTTATAAAAAGCCTGGGCTTCACAAAGACAATGTTCTCTATCTTTCTTTAATGAGTAGCGACTGGGCTCTTGAAAGCTTGTGAGCAGCCATCTATGCGGTTTAGAGACTATTGTCCTCATTTTACTGAGAAAACCGAAGCTCAGAGATCCCAAGTGAGCTGCTTCAGACCACACAGCAAGGACTTGGATACAAACCAATGTCTCCCCCACCCCACCCACTCCCTTCCTAAATCCCCAGTCACCTCAGTGGGAGGTGGGCATCTTCACATCTGCTAGCAGATGTTTATTGTTGAGCAGTTGAGTCAATAAATGATTTGCTCCTGTGCTCTGGGCTTCCGTTTCTTCATTGTGAAATGACAAGTTTGAATCACATTAATAGGTTTCTCATGGTCCTTGTAGTTCTCTGAATTCATGATTTCAACATTCTGGCGCTGTAAGAGTGACGTCACCTACTGTTGGTCTTTGAGATAGAATTCCTGCGAAATGGAACTGGTGTGTGTGTGTTGTGTGGTACTCAGCACTCGCCCCACATCAGCCCCCACAGACAGCACACCCCCCCCAGCTTTCACCCAGGACCAGCTGACCCTCAGAAGAACAATTTGCACTCTCTGCCTCTCTGACCTTAAAAAAAGGCTTTCCTGTCACATTGGATTAGCATCATCCCTTTTACTGAGCATCTTCTAACAGACATAGTCCCCTCTCTTTGCCGATATTTTCAGAATGTTCATATTTCTAAACAAGACCTGACAGGTTGACTTCTTTTTTTTTTTTTTAAGCTTTTTTAAAAAAAATGAATTACTCTGTGCATGTTCTGGTGGCTCAAATGAGATTAACCCTGTCTTTTCCTAAGTGGGAGTTGGGCTGTTGGCATACATCAGGAGACAGAGAGGTGGGAATAGAGAAAGATGCCTCATCACCAGGAAAAGTCCTACATCAGGACCCACCTTCACCTTCATCCCAGGTCATACTCCTCCTTAACTGTGTGGTACCCAGCTTTATTAGGGAAACTGGAGGCAGAGTTGGCTGAGGGCTTTAGCATCCAACAGCTTCTGCTTAGCAGTGCATCCTTGGGCACATAGTTGCCCCGTCGCTGCACCTCAATTTCCTTGCCCAAGTAATGAGGAGGGTAAGAGAGCATGAACCTCACAGGATTGTTGAGAAGAAACACTTTTCCCAGGAATTCTGTACCTTAGGATAAGGCCGCAATGACACACACCACTTGTTCAAGGACAGCATTTGGCACAGGAGAAAGCTACACATAAGCTTGCTGTTTTTATTGCTTTTTTTGTTTGTTTGTTTCCAAGGGCGTCGAGGACCCTGATCCCACTTGCTCCATCACATCAGTGCTGGGGCTGGGTGAGAGGGAATACTAGTGTTGTTGCACACCTACTGTGTTCCATCCTCTGTGTTGTAGTTGTTTGCTTGATTGCTGGCAGTTCCTTCTGGTCCCACAAGAACACTTGCTGTCATTCTCTCAGGTAGCTTTCTATCTGTTTGATAAATAGCTCCATCACCCAATTTCCAGATGAGAAGGGTGAAGTTTAGAGAGAGCAAGAGGCTTGCCCACAGCTGCTGGATGGACATTCCAGAGCTAGGCTGACCCTAGGCTCTGTCAGGCTGGGCTCACACTCTGTCTTATCACTTCCCTGTGGGTCTCGAGAGTCTCATGTTCTGGCACGTCCTGCCAGCAGCTGCCCATCCCATCTGAATACAAGCCACTCATACTCCTCACTGCCTACCCAGTCTCATCATCTTCAAGTAACCCTAGGAAAATGTATAGATAGACCAGCAACTCCAACAAGTCCACCAGGATCGGTTTGCTATAACTCAGATAGTCCATCCACTGGAGTACCCTGAGGAGGCAGAGGCATCCTGAGCAGTAAAGATGCTCTTCATCAAGAAACAGCAAACACCAGCTTCTCCATTTTCAAAGGCTTTGTTTAATGCCTCATAATGGACCATTCTGGTGTGGTGCTATGGGATAATGTGTGCACTGCATGGTCGGTTTGAACTGCAAGGTTGGTGGTTCAAATTCATCAACCACTCCTCAGAAATCCTATACAGGGTCACTGTGGGTCAGAACTGACTTGACAACACTAAACAACAACAACAATTGCCAATGGGGGCATCTGAGACTCTAAGCCCAAGAACAAGCCCCCCTGCCTCCAAAGTCCATAAACTTTTTAATGTGATTTTGGTAAAAGTTTACAGAGCAAATTGGCTTTTCATGTAACAGTTCATTTGCATTTTGCTTCATGGCACTGATTGCAATCCCCACAATGCAACAGTACCCTTCCTCCCTGGTTCTCCACTTTCCAGTCACCCTTCTTTCCTATCCCTCGCTGTGTTCTGAATTCATATGATTGATTGCTCTAAGGAATGTGTACCTTCCTAGTGTCATTGTTCACCTCATGTTATTGTTGCAAATGTCACAGAGGCTGTTTTGACCTATACAGGGTTTCCAAGAAGCAGTGGTAGGTTTGACCCGCAGTCCAGTGCCAATCCTATAGTGCCACACCAAAACACCTCAGTATATAGGCCTGTCTATAGTTGGCCATTTAACAACATAGTTTGGCTGGGAATTGAGTTACATGGAGGAGTTCAATTCCAGGCGTGAAGGGTGACTAAGGGCCACAATCTTGGGGGTTCCAGTCTCTATTAGACCAGCAGCCAGGTCTTTTTTGTGATTTTGAATTTTGTTCCACATTCACCCTTTTTACATGCACAGTTGAGTGAGTTGAAAACTGCAAACAGTCATGTAATTGCTAGAAATCTCCATTACCCCTCATGCCCTTTTATAAGCAGTTCCTTCCCCAACAGTGAATTTTATTCAATTAATCATATCTCAATTATAATATGCACATGACATATAAATACATACAAATGTAATACAATATGTCAAATATGACTAATTATATCTCGATAAATTTGACTTTGAAAAAAAAGTCAAAGGAAATGCTAAAAATGGTGGTTTCAGAAAAAACAAGAACTGAAATAGTTCTAAAGATGAACCAGTGAACTTGAATCATTATTTAGAATTTGTGTATGAGTCGTAAGATTCAAGTCCCAGGAAAGAGTCTGATTGGCTAGTTTGGGGCCCAGATTTGCCCTGAACTAGGGAGTCCTGGTGTGGCGCTGTGGGTGAAAGCCATTTGAACTGCAAGGTCGGCAGTTCAAGCTCACCAGTTGCTCCTTGGAAACCCTATACAGGGTTGCTATGGGTCGGAATTGACTCGACCGCACTTTACAACAACAACAACAAGGGTAGCGTGATGGTTACGAATCAGGCTGCTAACCTCAAGATTAACATTTTGAAACTACCAGCTGTTCCATGGGAGAAAGATGAGGTTTTCTGCTCCCATAAAGATTTACAGCCTTGGAAACCCTATCTACACAGGGTCGCGATGGGTCGGAACTGACTCCACAACACATAACAATGACAACAGGGTTGGGTAGGGCCACTTGAGTGACAATTCCATTAAATCTGTAGAAAAAGGCCATTACCCAGAGACCAAACATTACCCAGGGCCTCTTAGAAGAGGGCTCTGTCCACTGTTGTTGTGAGTTACCATCACGTTTCCTGGTCCTGCACCATGTTCACAATCAGTGGTTTGTTTGAGTCCATTGGTGATGCTCTTGTGTCAGTCTACCTCACTGAGAGGACTCCTGGTGTGGTGCTGTAGGATCAGCACTGGACTGCGAACCACAAGGTCAGCAGTTCAAACCAGCCAGCTGCTCCTTGGAAATTCTATACAGGGTAACTACAAGTCGGAACCAACTTGAAGGCTCTTAACAACAACAATACCTCATTGAGAGTTTCCCAAATTTTTGTTGGTCCTCTACATCAACTGTATCAATACCAGTTGCCATTGAGTTGGTTCTAATCCATGGCAACTCCATTTATGTCAGAGTAGAACTGTACTCCATAGGGTTTTCAATGACTAATTTTTCACAAGTAGATAGCTAAACTTTTCTTCAGAGGCAACTGCCAGTGAACTTGAACCACGAAACTGTCAGTCAGCATCGAGCCCATTTACCATTTGCCCCACCCACAAGACTCCACAGCCACTGGACAGGTCTGTCCATGTTGGGGTTTATTACCCTGGAGATGTGGGCCCTGCCTTTTCTGCAGTGAGTCCAAACCTTCTGCTCCTGCGACAAGAGGACATGGTGACTACAGCTCCCTCTTGGATGGGAAGGTCAGGGTTCAGATGATCTGGGTCAAACTGAGTATCGCGTCAAACCTCTAAGCATTTAGTTCTGGCAGAGAGCACTCAAGTAGCTCCTTAAACAGGCAAGAGAAATAAAAGGTCAGTTCAACCAAACAAGTGGTCGGTTTAACTGGACAAACTCAGCTATTGCCCTAGAGGGACATTTATTTCCATGAAAGGAAGCGGGTTTGGCTCTTATTGACTGAGCTGGGTGTGTTAGACAGACACAAGCCACGATGACTCAGCCTTAGGGGCGGGAATGTTACAGAATTTAGGAGGTTCGCCTCCCATGGCTGTGGGAGTTTGAGCAAACACTCACTCCAATATAAAAATCCTCTTGTGTGGAAGTCTAATAATGCCTCAACTCCACTTCTTCTGTGCATAACCCTGGGCAAGCCATGTCACCTCTCAGAACCTCAGTTTACACAAAGTCAAAGATTTCCCAAGTACTTTCTTGGAACTTGACGTTAAAAGCATTTCAAGACATAAATAGAGATGAGTGATTTTAAACTCACTCTTGTGAGTTGTGAGTTGGCTTTGTAAAACTGTATCAATATTTACAAAAGGTTTTAATGGGTTGATTGTGGGGTTGTATTTTTTTTCTGACACGAGCATTTATTTTCTCTTTGATATCTGCCTATATATTTTTTTTACCTACTTTGCCATATTTGTTTTGAATATTTCCATTTTTATGGCAGGTCTCCTGGTGACACAGTGGTGAAAGCACTTAGCTGCTAACCCAAAGGTCGGTGACTTGAGCTCACTCCAGTCAGTTTTCGGAAGTAAGATGAGGCTTTCTGCTTCCATAAAGATTTCCGTCTTGGAAACCCTATAGGCAGTTCTACTCTGTGCTATAAAGGGTACACTCATTGGCAATGGGCTTGTGTGTTCCAACCACCAGGTTTTCAAAGCATGCTATGAAGATATCATAAAATGGGCCAGTGGAAATTGTATCATAACAGAACATTAGCCAACTCGCTTGCTTGGGACATGTCACCAAGAAGGATCACTCGCTTGAGGAGGCCACTGTGTTTGGTGAAGAAGAGAGTGAGGGAGTCCCTCATTGAGATGGATTGGTATGATGGTCACAACCATAGCTCGAAGAGTCTGGTGACTTTGAGAATGAACATGGACTAGGCAATGTTTCCTTCTAGAAATGGGACTCATTCATCCATTCAAAGTGAACAAGTCAATGGTTTTTAATCTACTCATAGAGTTGTTCAGTCATCATCAAATTTTCATGTTAGAGCTTTTTGTTGTTGTTGTTTGCTTATCCCCAAAAGAACTCCATATCCATCAGCAGTCACTCATTGTCCTGTCCTCTCCCCAGCCCTCGGCAACCAGTAACCTACTTTCTGTCTTTAGGATTTGATTTGCCTATTCTGGGTACTTCTGGACACGACATGGTCTTTTGTGACTGACTTCTTTCACTTAGTACAACAGCTTTGAGGTTCTTGCCGCTCATCCCTGTTAATCATGAATGAGTACTTCATCCCTTTTTACTGTCAAACAATCAACCAGTATTTTTTTTTCAGTGCTTATACTCCACCCAAAGGAACTCTGGTAGCATAGTGGTTACGAGTCAGGCTGCTAATCTCAGGGTCAGCAGTTCAAAACTACCAGCTGTTACGTGGGAGAAGATGAGGCTTTCTGCTCCCATAAAGATTTACAGCCTCGGAAACCCTATCTATATAGGGTCACTATAAGTTGGAACCTACTCCATGGCACATAACCACCACCACCAGGTGATGCTATGGGTTAATGCGCTGGACTACAAAGTCAGTTTGAACCTCAAAGTTGGCAGTTCAAGCTCACCAGCCACTCCTTAGAAACCTTTTACAGGGTCTCTATGAGTCAGAACCGACTGGACAGCAGTTAACAACAGCAACTCTACCCAGGAGCCCTGGTGGAGCTGTAGGATAAGTACTGGGCTGCTAACCAAAAGGTTGGAGTTCAAATCCACTAGCCACTCCATGGGAGAAAGGTGTCTTTCTGCTCCCATAAAGATTTACAGCCTCAAAACCCCTGTATATAGGGTTGCTGAATTAGAATCGACTCAGTTTTAGTGGGTTTGGGTTTGGGCATACAATATCCAGGAGTCCTGGTGGTACAGCGTTTAAAGTGCTTGTCTACAAACCCAAAGATCAGTGGTTCGAACCTTTCAGCAGCTCCTCGGGAGGAAGATGTGAGCAGTCTGCTTCCATAAAGATGTATAACCTTGGAAACCCAATGGGGCAGTTCTATTGACCTGTAGGGTCACTATGAGTCAGAACTGACCCAACAGCTGTGGGTTTATGCTCCACCAACCACAGTGCTGATCCTCACCAAAACCCTATGACGTAGGCACTGAGGTTTGGGGAAGGCTTTGACACAGGAAGATCAGTGCCGGAACTGGATGTGAAGGCTGATCTGCCTAGAACCCATCCATGCCCTGCATTCTATAGCTGATGGAGTTCTGCCTGAGGAACCTGGAAGGGAGTGGAGGGTGTCTTTGGGTTCAATGTACAGGTCACAGAGTCCCTGTATTCATCGGAGGGCACTGGGTCATAATCACGGTCACTCCATCCTGTAAGGCTGAGCAGAATGAGCAGTCATCAGTACTGTAGCCCCAATGTCAGATGACCCCAGACACTGGCAATATCCCAGCTCCCAGACCTGCTCGTGCAGTGTCTCTGACATTCCTTCACTCGCTGTACCTCCCACCTCTGATCCTAACATCGTACCTTCTGATCTTGTGAGGGTGTTGCATTGAGGCAACATCTTTGCTGCGACTGTATGCACACTGCAGAATAATTGGCTATGAGCAATTGTCTCGGGACCTTGCTGGTGTCGTGGTTAATCATTCAGCTGCTAACAAAAAGATTGGCAGTTCAAACCCACTAGCCTCTCTGCAGGAAAACGATGTGGCAATCTGCTTCTATAAAGATTCGTATCCATGGAAACCCTCCTCTGTCTTGTAGGGTTCTTTGAACTGGAATCGGCTCAACAACAATGGGTTTAGTAAAGGATCTCAAGTGGGCTTTCCTAGGTGCCTGAAATGGTCAGGCCTCTGCTCTCCCAAAATTCCAAAATCCCTTAGTGTGTCTAGAAATGTACAAAGGGATACCATTTAATGGTGTCCACAGCAATGCTGCTCTGTGCTATTAGGGTTTCCAAGGGAGCACAAAGCTTCATCTTTCTCCTGAGGTGGGGCTGGTGGGTTCTCACTGCTGATCTTTCAGCTAGCAGCCCAATGGGTAACCCACTATGGTATTAGGGCTCCTTGCCAACAGCAATTGAATCTGTTTATTCTCCTTGGATGGTGCTTTCACTTCCTCTTCTGATGGCCTCCTCAGAGCTCAGTGGACTAGGGAGACTGAGACTTGAGGCCATGTAGGCAGCAAGAGGGTGCCAAGGTTGAACTTGGAGCTGCCAGACCCTGTGTTAACCCCTGCCATGCTGATTGACAAACCAAGCAATATCCTTCCAGCCCACTCCTGTTACAATGTCATATCCATATGAAATAAGGCAGCTTTTTTTTTTTTTTCAAACTTCAGAACTAGAAGTGGAGGTCCAGAGGTGGTGCCTACTTTTCCACAATGTTTGGAGGTCTCATCCCGACCCTGTCCTGACTGGCCGTATGATATAAGGTTCCGCCATAGGTCGTCGTTACTCCAACATCCCCAAGCCCTCCAAGTTGGCGTCTGTCCTGGAATTAAACATGTGATTGGAGAGTATGCTGAGTCATCCCTCCCTCTCTCATATTGTTGTTGTTGTTAGGTGCCATCGAGTCGGTACCGACTCATGGTGACCCTATGCACAGCAGAACGAAACACTGCCCGATCCTGGGCAGCATCGATGCTGCCACTTGGCCAATCCACCTTGTTGGGGGTCTTCCTCTTTTTCTCTGACCCTCCACCTTACCAAACATGATATCCTTCCACAAACTTAATGAGCTAGACGCCAGATACATGGGTCAGAAGCATGGAGGTCAGAAGCCTCCCATACAAACAGCTGAAATGGCTATAACTCAGGAGCTCTGGTAGTGTAATGGTTACAAGTTGGGCTGCTAACCTCAAGGTTAGCAGTTCGAAACTACCAGCCGTTCTGAGTGAGAAAGATGAGGCTTTCTGCTCCTATAAAGATTTACAGCCTCAGAAAGCCTATACAGGGTCGCTCTGAGTCAGAACTGACTCCATGACACCATGACACACAACCACCAGCAGGCCACTGAGGACTCCATCACACTCCAGGGAAGGGCAGGCTCTCTCGCCTACTTCCGTCTGTATGACGCTAGCAAGTCATTTCACCTCTTTGAGTCTAGTTGGTCACTTAACAAACGACAAAATCCTATTTTGAAATTGTAATGGAGCATCAGGCTGGTAATGGATAATTCAAAAGGTTCTAAACATTCCCCTTTGTCTCCATCTTGGAACCTGGAAGTTCTTATAGAAGTCAGGTACTGAATCTCTCACAGGGTGGGATACTGATGTCAGTGACCCTAAGTACCAGATTGGTTGAGGGGACAGGGAGTCTGTAACCTGTTTCACCCACACTTATGAACCTCTCTTTCTGGAGGGAGAAGTTCTGACTCTTGAAGTCACATTATCATCATAAAACAATATTAGACCCATTGGACCTAGCCTTGATGGATTGATAATCAGAACTCGACTAGAGGAAGATAAAGAAAAAAAAAATTTTTTTTTTTTTTTTATGAAGGAAACAAGGGTAAATTACTACAATTTGATGAACTTGACCTATACTTATGGATGTCGTACTTCAAGGTACTAACAGACAGGAAAGGAGTCTTCACATCAAGTATCAATCCTATCTCCTCTGTACACAGGGTAGATAGGGATGGGAAACTTTGACATTGGCTACCTAAAATGAGGGAGCGATAAAGACATGAAGAGATTGACTTACAAGATTTCAAGAGGAAATTTAGTTTCAGAGTATGTGGGGGAAGGTAGAGTCCCCACTGAATAGTGTTCATCTTGTCTAGACAGGTCTGGTGAAAGAAGATAGGGATACGGTTCTTATGATTCAATAGTGAGTAATTGTTATCATGACTAATTGTGATTGTCATAACTGTAAAGGTAGAAGTTTTGTAACAAAAATGGGGGAGTAGTTAATCTTACAGTCCAGAAACAGAGGACCCTAGGACCATCAAGGGAGAAGAGCTGCACGTGCGGAATGTGGGACCCTATCCAGAGAAGCAGCAACACCAGAGATGGAGGCAGAGGTGAAGACATGGAGAGAGGAAGCAGCTGCGGACTGGACTTGTGAAAAGAGAGGGACTGGGTGCTGGCGGCCAAGAGACAAGCTTGCAGAATGTGCCTTTTGGTGGTTTAAGTGATTATATATTTCTGAGTGTTTTGTGTACACCCCCCCCCCCAAAAAAAAACCCATAGGGAATGGTAGAAGCAAATACTGTTGAATGATGATGCATGGAGGGAATTGTAATTATTGCAATAAATGATGGTATCAAGCTGATGTTCTCCCATGTAAACTATCACTCAGTTCACAATAAAAAATAAAAAAGTAATTCAGAATTAAAAAATTAAAAAAATAATAAACATTAGGCAGCATTTACTAAGCACTTACTGAATGTCAGGCATGGTTCACACATTTACATTCTCAGAGGTAGTGTATTATTATATACTCATTTTATAGAGAAGAAAACTCAGGTTCAGCGAGGCCAAGTAACGTGCCCGGGACCACACAGCCAACAGTGACCTATGAGCCCCTCTCTAACCGTTACACAGAACTGCCTCTGTGCAGGATGATGTTGGACCCAGAGCTAGAAGGGTCCCTTCTTGCACTGCTGGAAGTCTTTGAGCCCATGAGCACTCTCTGGGCCTCAGTAAAATGGGGCTTTGAATCCTTATTTGACCAGAATAGGCTGGAAAGCCGGAGCCAAGAGTGGGGCATGGACACCCTACTCACAGGTTTGGAGCCCAGGTCTCTAGGCCCTGCTGGGCTCTGGCTTCCCTGTCTGTAATTTCTGAAGAAGCCAGTGCTGACCCCCGACTGGCCCCATCTTGAGGTGACTAAGGCACTGTATCACCACAGTTCTGTGGTACAAGGGAAGGGAAGGAAGTGGAGGCAGCTGCCTGGGCTCTGTGCCAAGCTTCCTCCTGGACACCAGGAATACCTGATGGGTGTTCTTCTAACGGCCCGCACTTCATTGAGTGTTACTGTAGGTGGCTGCTGTTGTAAATACTCTCCACGCATTAACTCACCCACTCTTCATGCAACCCTGTGCAGGAGTTACTATTATCATTCTCATTTTACAAAGGACAGAACAGAGGGACAGAGAGGTTAAGTGGCTTGCCCAAACCTACGTGACAAGGAAGCCAGTATTAACTCAGGGTTGTCTGCATACACACTGTTGCGATTAAGTTGGTTCCGATTCATAGCGACCATGTATAGCAGGGATGGGGAATGTCCAGCCCACGAAATCATTTGGTCTGCCAAGGCAACCAAAGTTCCAGCCATCACATTTCCGTTGTTGTTGTTAAGTGCTGTCAAGTTGGTTCCAACCCATAGCGTTCCTGTATAGGGTTTCCAAGGAGTGAATGATGGGTTTGAACTGCTGACCTTGTGGTTCACAGTTCAGTGTTGATCCTACAGCATCACACCAGCAGTCCAAAATTAGAACAACAAAAATCAGGGAAAGTGAGCCCTGGATATCCACAGATAAATGTAAAAACCTTCCTTAAAAGCCGAGACTGTAAATTCCAAAAAGGCAAAGTTTTTCTGCCCCCACCCCCACCCCCCAAAAAAGCTAAAGAGGATAGAGAGAAACACTGTTAACTGATGATGTTTGGAGGGGATTGTAATCAATGTAATGAAACAAGTCATATGAATGGTTGAATGTGAAACTGATGATGTGCCCTGTAAACTTTCACTCAATTCACAATAAAAACCTTAAAAAAAAAAAAATCAGGGAAAGTGCAAACACAGTCCATTTAGGGGTAAGCTAATTAAATATTTGACCAAATACAGCAGGCTCATATTTAAGGAGATAATTTCATATGGACCTTGAATGCTGTTATAAATATTCAAATGGCCCTTGATAGAAAAAAGGTTTCCTACCCCTGATGTATAGGGTTTCTGAGGAGCAGCTGGTGGTTTGAACTGCCAATCTTGTTGGGTGTCCTACAGCACCACACCAGGACACCACATACACATTAAGTGAGATGAATAAAGTCCAGGGCTGGGGAAGGAAAGAGTAACAAAAATAACTCTGAGGGTGCTGCTGATAAAAATGTTGATGATTCTTTGAATGAACTCTTTCTTGGGGCTGGAGGGAGCTGGGTTATTGTGACAGATACCGGGGGTCAGTGGATTTCTGTCCTCCAGGGAGTTCCAGGCTTAGAAAGGAAACTTAATGCCATTTGGAGAAGAACATGTCATTTTCAAATGGAAAAGGATGGACAGGGAAAACCCATCCTTTAATTTGGGACAGGGCTGACACTTGTGTGAACACTACAGTCTTCCTTCCACAAAGCCCGTGTGTACTCTTTGAGAACAGCAACTTTTTCTCTTTGAGGCTCCCCATTCCTCAGGGCTGGGTCCTAAGGCACCTGGTGCTTCCATTCAGGGGTCCCAGTTATTGATCACTCACTGTCAACCAGCTCCCCAATTTCAGTCATCTCAACTGAGTCTTACTCCTGGCCACACAGCTGGTCACTGGCAGAATGGAAACATGAACCCTGGACTCTTGACTGACGTTCAACCACCCCACTCCTTCCTCTGAGCTTCAGGGAGCAATTTCTGCATTTGTAATATGGGGAAATAACAGTGCCTACCTCATGGGGCTGTTTTACGGTCATCATGAGTTCATTCACCAAAGCCCAATTTACCCAAGGGCAAATAGCCACTAAACAATGTGAGTTTATTCTTTGTATTGTGTGTCACACAGGAATGAAAACTAGAGACATTTTATTGCCCCAATCCATCAATAGACATGTAACTTTGTTCCAGAGATGGGGCTGGGGTGGGGGAGGTCATAAGTTCTTTTCTTCAGAGCCCCTCCATGCGCAAGCCCTCACTGTGGATAAAGGTATCATAGAGGGTGGGTTGGAAGGGGCAAGGGTGGAAGATGGGCTACCAGGTTCAAGGGGTCAGAGACTGTGTCTTTAGAAGGTTGACTGTGCTTCCTCCTGTCAAACAGGGGGCCCTTAAAAGAAGGTCAATGGATGGACAGATGGATGGACAACAGATGGATGAACGGGTGGATAGATGCATGCATGGACAGATGGACAGATGGATGAGTGATGGGGTAGGAAGATTGTCTGGGGGGGCAGGTTTCAGGGAAGAAGTGTAGGAGTGTCCTGTCAGTTTTGGTATCTGTATGTTCAGACATGAGTGTGCATGTGCATATATTTCCATCTGAATATTTGCATCTTGATGTGTGTTTGGATTTGTGGGAACCTACAAGTTCCTCCTCTTCCATTTGAAATCACATGTCCATCAGCACATTTGATGGCATGTGGGTGTCTGAGAGGCATGTCTTTGTGTGTATGTGTATCCCAGTGCATCTAGTTGTTGTTGTTGTTGTTGTCAGGTGCCATCGAGTCGGAACCGACTCATAGCGACTCCATGCACAGCAGAACGAAACAATGTTCGATCATGGGCCAACCTCACCACCGCTGCCACCCCCGAGTCCATCAATGATGCCACCTGGCCGATCCATCTCGTTGGAGGTCTTCCTCTTTTTCTCCGACCCTCC
>NW_006408814.1:1942249-1993329 GCF_000296735.1 Chrysochloris asiatica | reverse complement strand
GTGGATTGAGTTGCTGTGATTCTGAGGGCTATACCACCGGTGTTTTGGATAACCAGCAGGGTCACCCATGGTGGAAAGGTTTCAGATGAGCTACAAAACAAAGTGCATCTAGACACCTATCCAAATACACTCCCGTCCCTGTGAGCCTGGCTGTATCTGTTGTGTCCTTGTATGTCTGTGGGTTGAATTTTATTCTGTGTCCATGTCACTGGCTCTGGGTGTCCAGGTTTGTCTGCTGTATCTGATAGTGTGTCTGTATCTACTTCACATGGATTTGTATCTGGTGTGTATGTGTGTGTTTGATTCCAACTTTGACCATGGTCTGGCTCTGTGCACCAGGTCGGCCTAGTTGTTCTCCTCTAATGTGTATCTGTATCTCAGAGTGTTCCCTGTGTCTGAGTATGCGTGTGATTCTGTGTCCAGGGGTCTCTGCGTCTCTCTCTGTCAGGTCCTGGTCTAAGTGTGTGTTCCTGCCCTTGCTGTCCCAGCCCGGGGCCCTGTCCGCTCCTCCAGGGGGCACCCTTGCACGGCTGCCACTCCCTCTTTCCCTCCCTCAGGCTCCTGCCCCCTGGGTGCGTCCCAACAGGCGGGCGTGGTCCTCAGACTGGGCAATGGGTGGCCTGTCAAGCCCTCCTGCGCGGCTCCGCCCCGCCCCGCCCCGCCCCGCCCCGCCCCGGCCCGCAGCGGGCTATAAGTTAACGCCACGCTCTGTCTCCGTACTGCCAGCTACTAGCGGTCCCTACTTGGAGGATCCCGCCGCCAACTGGAGAAACCACCACTACCGCCTGCCCATGGCCGAGGGTAAGTGTCGGGATCAGCGCTGCCGCCGCTCCGGGACCCAGGGCCTGGCCGTCCCTCCCTGGTCTCAGCGGACCCGCCAGCTCAATGGGGATCGGGATTCAGCCGGGCTCAAGGCATAAAAGTCCGATTTGGATAGCAACAGGCGTTCTAGGCTAGATGAATACCTCCTGAGTTCCAGTCCCAGAGCTGTCTGAAGTCTCAGTTTTCCCATCCTCAGAGCGTAACGATGAACCCCAGCCTCCCTGGATCGGATGAGGCAATGGAATGAATGTAAGTGCAGGCACATGTAAACTGTAAAGCGCAGACCATTGTCGCTGGTTCCCAGTCAGTGTGGACAGAGTCCCTGCTGTGTCAGGTGTCACAAAGCTACTGACTGCTGGCCTGGCCTCTGAACACTTACCTTTTGTTAGTCCCTGCCAGGCGGGACAGGTTGACCACGTCGTCCCTGGTCAGGCATACAAGCTAAGCCTGACTGACCGCTAGATCCAGAGTGAAGTTCCAGCATCCAAGAGAGGAGTTGTCTGAGACTAGGCATAGTTTCTTAGGTCCCTTTCTGCCTTGAAGTTCTGCAACCAATTGTTGAATCTCAGTTTTCTGTCCTGTAAAATGGGGACAATAATGCCAGTCCTGGGTACACTGTAAGTGATGGGTGGAATGGAGTAGAGACTCAAATAGTGTCCTTCCCTCCTCTCTCGCACCCTCCTCCCCTAGACCTTGCCACACAAATAGTGGCACTAAGTATTGGTCTAGGTCCCAAGGGATGGATTTCTACAGTGACCGAGTCCCTGCACTAAGGCTGCTGGGCTCAGGGTTCTAGCTAGCTCTTGGGTCAAGTCCTCTACAACAGCAAGAAGGGCTGAGGGAATCTGGAGAGGCATATAGGAGGACCAGGCAGGGATGAACAAGGGGAATTGTGGCCCAGCAATGCCTGACCTGCCATGTGGTCTCACCTATCCCTTTCCAGGACCCAGCTCCCCAGAATGCTGGGAGGAGTCAAAAACCATCTCCAGGGTAGGTTCAGCAGGGCTACCGACCTTGGAGATGCAGGTTCTGATGAGTCTCCTACTCCTTAGCTGCCGTGGTCACTTCCCACAGGGTCCCACTGACATGGAAGGTCTTTTTCTCAGTGCAGAAATCCTGTGATTCTGACCCCAGTTTTCTGCGCCTTTGGAGCAACTCATGATTCCCAGAAACCCTTCTTCAGACAATAGCTGGAGAAAGCTTCCTGTCTGCCCGAGACCAGAGATTGGCCATTTCTGACCATCTCCCTAGGCCCCCCAGGGAGAGTCACAGTGATCTCTTTCCTGCTTAAGCTTCCCTGAAGTTGAAGTTCCAAAAAGCATTTCCTCAACCGAATACTGCCCAGCAAGAAGTTCTTCTTTGTGACCAGCTGAAGTCTCTCCTGCAGTGATTGCAGGAGGGCTGACTTCTCCTATGCTCTGGACATGCAGAACTCTCTCCTCCCAAGGAGACCAACACCAGACAAGGGGAGGAGGGAAAGGAGGGAGTGGGAGTAGAGAGCAAACTTTGAGAGGAGGGGATTGCCAGTGCAGGCTCCAGAATTCCACAGCCCAATGTTCAAATCCCAAAGCAGCCACTTGCTATGAGACCTGGGGCCATTGTTTCTCCCTCTGTAAAATGGGGATAGCAATAATACCTGTATAAGTGAAGCTATTGTGAGGCATAAATTGAGATTATCCATGTAAAAGCTCTTGCCTTATCACCTAGCACATTTGTGGTTCACTTTTGGGATCTGCCATGTCAGGAGGTGGGAGACCTGGGCCATAGTCTCATTAGAAGCACCAACTTGCTGGGTGACTTGGGCAAATCCCTTCCTTGGGCCTCAGTTGGACCACATGCTCCACACTGGCCCCGTAACTCTGGGAGTCTGCCTTGCTTACTCCCTCTACCTTAAGGTCGTCCCATAATTGACCTTAGCTTTGCCAAGGTCATGAGTTTTGTGTTGTCTGCAGGTCCCCCACCTAGTTATAGGCCCTGCCTCTGTCCTTGTCTCAGCTCCCTCTGAAGCTATCAATTGGCTTTTCATGTATCAACCTCCTGCCTTGGGGGCTTTGGAGATGGAGGCACAGAGAGGGAGAGATACTTGGCCAGGGTCACACAGCAGAATTCTAACCCATGTCTGGAAGACTCCGAAATCCCTGTCTTTTAAAATCCTTTTATTACAGAGAACATTGTACATACATAAAAGTTGAGCGAAGAATATACGAAATCCCTCTGTTCTCATCATCCAGCCCCCATCACTACCTGGCCTTGCATACCTCATGTATTATTTTGAAGTAAACTCCAGACATCATATCAGCTCATCTATAAATATTTCATTAAATGTCTCTAAAGGATAAAACCTCTAAATTCCTTAATATTACCATTAATCCATCACTGTTTACGTTTCCAGTTGTCTTGTGTTGTTTTTGTCATGGTTAGCTTCCATAGAGATGTACCCAGTGATAGAGACCCCGTATACTTGAGATCAAACCATTATGATCCACAGGGGTTTCAATGACTGCTTTTGGGAAGTAGATGACCAGGCCTTGCCTTCAGCTGTCTTACTATATCAAAAAGACTTAAAATGTTTTTGAAAAATCAAGACTGAAAAAATGATCTACACATCTCAATGGGTTAATAGGTCTGTTACGTTCTTTTCATGGCTTTGAACCAGTTTGAACCCTTGCTGAGAATCTGCATTTCCACCCCAGATATACCTAATCAGAATCTACATTTTAACATCACACACACACAAGAATTATCTTGGGATCTTGTTAAAATGTAGATTTTTAAGTCAGTATGTCTGGAGTAGAAATGCAAATTCTCCACAGGGGGTTGAACCAGAATGATTCAAAATCCTGTTTGGTTTTTTTAATCTATATGTTTTCTGTTCAACTTTTTTCTTTCTTTCATTTTTCTTCTCACACATTGTTTGCTCAGAGTTTCTCATTATATAAATGTTGCTTGTCTTGGTGGTGTGTTTAACACTTTTCTGATTCTCTTGTGTTGCCTACAAATTGAAAGTTCAATGTAGAAGCCAAGCCCATGTACAAAGATAAATCAGAAAGTTGTGCTGCTCAGGTTCCATTTGTACACACACAGGTTTATTGCAAACAAAATGTCTTTAAGCATGTCTCTGAGATGGACAAAGTTCTCTCAGTAATGCTCTTGTCTTGATTTCCTTAAGGTGCCTTCAAAAGGGGGGGGAAAAAAAAAGGTTCAGTCAAAACAGTGACTTGTGGGGGGTTCTGCTTGGCCAGTTCAATTCAAGCCAGAGAGGTCACCTCAGAAGACTATGGTAACTCATTTGTGGGATCCCAAAGGGGTAATCCTGATACATTTTCTTGAAGGATGATCATGGGGCTAATTAGGAAGACGTTTTAAGAAAATTGAAAACTGCCGTGGGGAGAAACTGCCAGGAAAGTTGCATCAAAGAATATTATTTTCTGTCACGACAATGGACCTGTTCATTCTTCAATGGTAGCAAATGCTGTCCTATGAGAATTTCACTGGGAAACTTGACCTCACCCACCCTACAGCCCAGATCTTGTCCTTTCAGACTTTTTTGTTCCCAAAATAGAACACTTAAAGGGATACTACTTGAATCTCCCAAGAATGCCCAAACTGCCATTTTGGCCTGGTGCAAATTGAAGAGTGCAGAAATTCTTCAGAGAAAGATTGTTGTCATTGTACTGTGGAGTCCGTTCCAACGCACAGCGACCCTGTGCAGGGTTTCCCAGGCTGTAAATCTTTACAGGAGCAGAAAGCCTCATGTTTCTCCCACGGAACAGCTGGTAGTTTTGAACTGCTGACCCTGAGGTTTGCAGCCCAATTCATAACCACTAAACTACCAGAGAAGGGTCAGAGCGCTGCTTTCAGACGTGTACAGGCCTAGGTAGAGGAGATGTTGGGAAACAATAGCTTCATGTCTTGATATTTTTGTTTAATACAATTTCTATGATTTGCAACAATACTTTTTTACTTACACAGGTAAATAGCCTATACCAAGTACATTTTACCCGAGGGGACCCTCCAATAATGATATCATAATAATTTATTATATGCCAGGCACATACACATACTCATCCAGTTCATGCTCTGACAGTCCTGAGAGGTAGGTCTTAGTGTCCCCTCTTGTGGACAGATGAGCAGATGATGAAACTCAAGCCCAGAAGAGTTGAGTTGCCTCAAGTCAGGTGGTTGAGAGGTGACAGTGCCTTTTTCAACACAGCACAATGAACACCATCACCTGTGATTAGATACATTTGGGCGATTTGGCCCCCACCAACCTTCTGTGTGTGTGTGAGAGAGAGAGTGGGGACCTGGAGGGATGAGGAGAGGAAGGTAGAGAGCAAACTCTGAGAAGAAGGGTTTACCCTCCCCAATGTCCATGGACCACCAGGCCTAGAAGAGTCCCAAAGACCCTGCATCCAGGGAGTGTGGGCATGTTGCCAGGTGTCCACAGCTCACGTTTGTCCCACTGTCTCTGCAGAACTGGTCCTGGAGCGATGTGAACTGGAGCTGGAGGTCAATGGCCGAGACCACCACACAGCCGACCTGTGCCAGGAGAGGCTGGTGGTGCGGCGGGGCCAGCCCTTCTGGCTGACGCTGCACTTCGAGGGCCGTGGCTACGAGGCCAGTGTGGACCGCCTCACCTTCAACGCAGTGACTGGTGAGTACCCCACCCCCCTCCTCTGACTCTGACCTGGTCTGTTCTGTGATCTCATTGTCCCCTGAAAGTGAATGGCGCTGGTCACTACACGCCCCTTTGTCCCCTTGTAGATCCCCAGCAGGCCTTGTGGCACCATTAACCCATTTTTCAGATGGGAGGACTGAAGTCCACAAAGAGGAGCATTGTCACCCCAAATCATCCAGCCTTGTCCCTGAAAACTGGTTCCTGAAAACCCATCATCACCACGTCTAGAGCTCATCTTCCTGCTACTCAGGCCATCAAGACCCTTACTCCTCCTCCCACAGCAGAAACAACTTTCTGATCTCTTATCAACAGTTACTAAGGAGCTCTGGTAGCGTAGTGGTTACGAATCGGGCTGCAAATCTCATGGTCTGCAGTTCAAAACTACCAGCAGTTCTGCAGGAGAAAGATGAGGCTTTCTGCTCCAGTAAAGATTTACAGCCTCGGAAATCCTGTACAGGGTCGCTATGAGTAGGAATCGACTCCACGGCACATAACAACCACAAATCAACAGTTACTACTGAAATCCATACAACCCAACCAGACCAAATTGGAATCAGGCCAAATTGGGTGTGAGTGGCTAGGAGAAAACTCAGCTAGCTCCAGTACTCTGAGTAAACAGTTTTGTGCGGGGGGTTCCTTCACCCAGGCTCAGGAGGATGCTTCGGGCATCCTGAGTTCTAGTGTAGGCTGGGTTGCCTACTTGCTGTGTGACCTAGGACAAGTCGCTTAGCCTTTCTGAGCCTGAGTTTCACTTTCTGAAAAGCACTCATGTTGGATGGCTGTTAAGTGAAATGGGTATTGGCATAAGGTAGTGGATCATACTATGTAGATGTTAGCAGTGGCTGCTGATATTGTTGCAGGGGTTACAGGGATGAGCGAAGGGATGTTGAGGCCCCAGTTGCCCTGTACTCAATTCACAGTATCCAATTTTGTTTGCTGGCTGCTCCTGGGAAAGTGGCTTCAAATACCAAATCAGTTCATTTGACTTATGGTGGGAACCACACCCTCAAAGTCAGCAAAGGGCCACCTGTGAGACTCTGGCCCATGGGTTCAAGAGGTTGTCTCTGAGGTTTCCGGGATCAGAGAGTGCAGCAAGCAGGAACTGCATTGCCTGGCTGAGGCCCGTATTTACCTGGGAGGCTGTTTGATAAGGCTTATCATGGTTTCTGCAGGCTGGCCATGGATATCCCCTCTATCCCTTTCCTCTTCCCCTCCTATTGAGGACACACCACTACCCAGAGGCACCTCTCCCCAACATCCTGAACCCTTGGGCCCTTTCTAACAGAGCAGAGGAGCCCCGGCAAGTCCCTGCGCTTCCAAGCCTCAGTTTGCCCCTCTGTAAAATGGAAGGTTGGACTGAGGCCTGGATGCATTTCCCTGGAAAGAGTAAGGCTTGGGTTGTTTTAAAATGGCAGCAGCCAACATCCATGGAGCGCCTGAATCCTCTCAGCTTGGAAAGAGTCCCATTTTGTAGATGGAAAAACTGGGGCTCAGAAAGGCCATGTCACTGCTCAGGTCACATAGTGAGTTGGGACAAAGTCAAGTTCAAATCCCACAGTGAGGGTTTTTCATTGGTCTGACCCCACAGCAGGCACATTTGCCTGTTCACTTAAGAGCCTTCCAAGCTTCAGTTTGCTCCCCTGGGAAATGAATGATAGGTGAGCTACCATTGGGCAACTGTGGTTTCTTACCATTTTCCTTCTTCACTTATGATGAGCTCAAGGTGTCGCCCTTCTGTTTTCTCTTCCTCCATTTGTCTGGGAAGTTATTAAGGCTCCATGTTCAGGGCTGGGGGCGGCATGCAGCAGCAAACGATCTTACCAGCAGCTAATCTCTGTTCTCCAGTCACCTTATCTCAAACCCTAGCCAACCTGACCTGGCCACAATCCCTGCAGACAGCCACGGGCCTCTGTACCTCTGGGTGGGTGCACATAGTTTCCTGATTCTAGCAACCAAGACCCCCATGGGGGCTGGGGAAACCAGAGAGACAATACTAGGAAGTCAGGCCCCCACCCCAAGGGCTGGCTGAAGACCAGGGCCTGACCCCAAATGTGCGCAAGCCTGAGCCTCACATGGCCTGTGTGGCTCAACATCCAGCCTGCGCCATGAGAGAACATTCTAGCTTGTGACCAGCTCAGGGGAAATGAAGTCCATAGAGAGGAGAAATTTGGCCAAGGTCACTAAGCACATGGCCCCACACCCAGCCGCTGTGTACTTTCTCCCAGAAAGGTTGAGACCTAACAGGCTCTGTTACAGGGTACAGACCACACCACACAAATACCGCCCCTGTTGTGGAAATAAAGCTCTGCTTCCCTCCTGAAGGGGCAGGGTTTTGTGGGTGTGTGGAGAGGGAGTGAGGTCAGCCAGAGGAGTAAAAAGAACCCTTATGAGTTTAATAGAAGCCTTTACTCTGGAAGGTTCCACTCTCCCACCCCACTCTTGCCCCCTGCCACATGGTCTGAAATTGTGGCCAGGCCCCTCTAGGTCTCCAGGGTCACCGCAACCCAGAATGGTCCTCATGGCGCCCCTGGCCCCACAAAGAGTACAGCATGGAACCGCAGCCAAGGAGTTTATAAAGCCAGCTTACATGAGCGGTGGTAGGCAATGTGGGCAGCTTGTCCTCATCCCACCCTTTCGGGCCCCTTGGAAGAAAGAGGTGTGTAAGTGTGGGTGTATACACAATGCTGTCACATGACCAAGAAAAAGGGAAATCTGTTTCCTGACCTGTCTCCCAAGAGTGATATGTCAACAGTGACTATGGCATGGGACCCAGCCCAAGCCTGTTACCATGATGACCAGAAAACTGTCCAAACAGGGACATAGGCATGAACTGGGACCTCCTGGGCAAACTGGGATGTGTGGCCAGCTCATCTTTACTTTCAGCTTTAGCTTCCATATCTGAAAGCAGAGCAGCTGAATGAGGCACTCTCCCCACACCGCTCCAGTCTTCATGATCAGCTATTTGGCCAGAAAATTCTGACAATGTTGAGGATGGCTCACAGTTACTGAGTAATTATGATGAACTATTTAGTCTCTGTTCTGGAGACTCTAGGTGGCACAAATGGTTAAGCGCTTGACTGCTAACCAAAAGATAGGCTGTTTGAATTCATCCAGAGGTGTCTCAGAAGAAAGGCCTGGTGATCTGCTTCTGAAAGGTCACAGCCTTGAAAACTGTGGAGCAACACATGGGGTCATCATGAGTCAGAACTGCCTTGATAGCAATTGGAAGTCTTTGTCCTCAATGCTTTCTAGGAACTATTCGTGACTCCTCAAAACAGCACTAGGAACTGGTGGTGACAGTAAGAGACAAACAGCTCAAAGCTCACAGCCATTGAGTCTATTCTGCCTCAAAGCAACTCTGGGTAGGATTTCCAAGGTTGTCAATCTTCATGGGAACAGAAAGCCTCATCTTTCTCCTGAGGAGAGTCTGGTGAGTTTGAACTGCCAACCTTTGAAATACCAGTCCAGTGCCACCAGGGCTCCTTATAACAACAATGTTGTTGTGAAGTGCTGTCGAGTGGGTTCCAGCTCACAGAGACCCTGTAGAGGGTTTCTGAAGCTGTGAGTCTATGCAGGATCTATTGTCTCTTGGGGCTTTCCACATTTAGAACCTCCTTTTTACCTTTGACTAGGAGTCCTGGTGTGGTGCTGTAGTATAAGCTCTGGACTGCTAACCACCAGGTTGGCTGTTTAAATCCACCAGCCACTTCTCAGAAACCCTATACAGGGCTGCTGTAAGTTGAAACTGACTCATAAAACAATAACAACAGCAACAACCTTTGACTACCTCCCTTTCATGGCCCCTGCCCCTGTCTAGTCTCTGTACATTACTATTTGGCAGGTAGACATGGCTTTCTGATAAGTATTTAATCCCAGAAGAAAGGATTTTATTCTCTTCCCAAGGCTTGGATGCATTCTAACTTCACCCTGTGGGTGGGACCCTAATTTCAGGGAACCGAGGCTGATGATGATGTGTGTGGTTCTAATCATCCCTGTCCTGTTTATCCTCTGAACTATAAATGCCTGTTGATCACACCATTATAATAGTGTCTGGTTTCTGCTCTGCTCCAAGTGATCTTCACTAAAAAGTGAATTGCACCAGGAACCACGAAACACATTTTACATGCCTCTTCTTTTTATTTCTCACGGCAACCTATGGGGAGGTACTGTGATCAACCCATTTCACAGATGAGGACACTGAGCTGGAACCAGACATTCCCAGTATATAGTCTAAGCCTACAAGGGGGCTTACATTTTTTCATTATCTTTTTTTTTTCTTTTTTTTTTAAGGTTTTTATTGTGGATTGAGTGAAAGTTTTCAGGGCACATCATCGATTTCACATTCAAACATTCATATACCTTGTTTCATTACATTGATTATAATTCCCCCCACATACCAACAGTTAACAAAGTTTCTCTCTATCCTCTTTAGCTTTTGGGGGGGGGGGAAAACTTTGCCTTTTTGGAATTTACAGTCTCGGCTTTTAGGGAAGGTTTTTACATTTATCTGTGGGTATCCAGGACTCATGTATGGAATTACTAACCAGCATAACTGAATAATCAGATAAGGGATATTTTGCTATGTCTGCTAGGTGGCTAAAGTCTGATCCTCAGAGCCTATGGTTTGGACGGTCAGCAACGCTTGGGCCCACTTTCATTATCTTTTAATTCCATTTCCCCACAAACTTTCTGAAGCTCCCTCATATTTTTTCTTTACTGAGAAAACTACAGACCAGAGCGGGCTGGTGAGTTGGCCCAGGTCACACAGTGCCCAGCAGCAGAGGGTGGATAAGACCTGGACTGGCTGTTGAGGCCCAGGGCTGCCTGGCTCCTCCCTCAAACACAGACTCAGAAAGTCAGAGGGCACTACTGGCACTCCAGACAGGCCCCTAGGAGTCCTGCGTCATGCTTGTTAGCTCATGGTTACCCCTAGGTAGGCTGGTGGGCAGGGAGGAGGGGACCAGGCACTGGGAAGGAGCCCCTTGGTGAACAGTGGCTGGGAAGAGCTGCAGGGAGGGAGATGGAAGAATAAAAATAGATTCTCCTGGACAGTCGCCTATGCAGGCAGAAGGCTTTCTGTGTCTCCTCTCTGCCGCCCTCCCCATGACTCAGACCTGCTTGCCAGCCAGGCCTCCCCTCCACCTGACAACACAGACATGTTTGGGGCAGGCTTTCCAAATCCCTGTGCCTTTGAATGCCTTATTTGGGGGTCTCTGGGAACAGGAGGCACTGTGGAGGACGTACAGGGATGGAGAACCTAAAGACTTGGGTTCAGAAACTAACTTTGCTGTCGACCCCTGGGAGATCTTTGGGACGCTTCCTTCTTCCTGAGCCTCATTTTTCTTGTCTGTACAAAGGGCTTTAGAAGGAAAGCAGGAAGTGCCAAGTCTTCAGACAGTAGAAAAAGTCCATGGAAAAACAGAATGGAAAGATTATGGAGTTTTTCCAGGGACTTTGTGAAGCCGCCTAGGGCAGAGACCAGCAGTTGGATAGAGTGATTGTTGTTGTTGTGTGTCGTGGAGTCGGTTCCGACTCATAGCAACCCTGTACAGTGTTTCCGAGACTATTAATCTTTACAGGAGCAGAACGCCTCATCTTTCTCCCACAGAACAGCTGACCTTGCGGTACGCAGTCCGATTCATAACCTCTACACTACCAGAGCTCCTTGGATAGGACACTAGTGGGAAACAAATCCAGGAAACTATTATGTCAACACCCTTTGCTAGCCAATAATCAGGGGGCTTTCAGACAAGGCCCTGGTCTGGGTATCAGATGATGAGAGTCCATCCTTTCCACAAGAGAAAGCAGAATGGTAGCAAGTCAAAAGTCAGGCTCTAGAAAACCCTTGGGCAGTGCCTTTTCTAGCTCCTGTCCCTGCCCAGGGTGGTAGGAAGCGCCTTGTCTAAAATCCTGCCAGGGCAGGGCAGAGAGACTGAAATTGTACGTCCCCTTGCTGGCAGACGACCTGCTTTTCATACATTCCCACAAAACTACCCTTCAAGTTTTAGGTTCTGATCCACACTTTACAGATGAGGAAACAGAGGCAAAAAGAGATAAAGCATCTCGCCTAAATTCCTCCAGTGGTTGGTGGTGGGACCACAGTTGTGTGCTCTGCCCCTACCAGCCTGCCTTCCTCCCTCCCCTCACCCATGGCTTCTGCTTCTTTTCTCCACAGGCCCAGCCTCCAGCGAGGAGTGTGGGACCAAGGCCCGCTTCTCACTGTCGGATACTGTGGAGGAAGGCACCTGGGCAGCTTCTGTGGTAGACCAGCAGGACAGTGTCCTCTCGCTGCAGCTCAGCACCCCTGCCCATGCCCCTGTTGGTCTGTACCGTCTCAGCCTGGAGACCTCCACTGGCTACCAGGGTTCCAGCTTCATACTGGGCCACTTCGTCCTGCTCTTCAATGCATGGTGTCCAGGTGAGCCGCACCCCATCCACAGTGTTTGGAGAGGTAGACAGGGCCTGGCTGAGTGTTCTTGTGTTTCAGAAATACCACAATGTGTGGTTTCAATAAACAGAAACTGGCAGGGTGGGGAACATCCAGCCAGCGAAATAATTTGGCCTGTCCCTGCCAAGGCAACCGCAATTCCAACCATCACATTGGGAGTTGGGGAAAGTGTGCCATTGAGTCAGTTCCGACTGGTAGTGACCCTGCATGGGGTTTCTGAGGCTGTAAATCTTTATGGGAGCGGAAAGCCTCATCTTTCTCCTGCAGAACAGCTGGTAGTTTCGAACTGCTGACCTTGAAATTAGCAGCCTGACTCATAACCACTACGTTACCAGAGCTCCTTAGCCATCACATTGTTGTTGTTAAGTGCCTTTGAGTTGGTTCTGACTCATAGCCACCCTGTGTCGTTTCTGAGGAGCTGCTGGTGAGCTTATACCGCAGACCTTGTGGTTTAAACTGAGTTTGCAGTCCAGTGCATTAACCCACAATGCCACACCAGGACACCAGCTATCACATTGGTGTTGTTGTTAAGTGCTGTTGAGTCAGTTCTGTATTGAGTTTCTGAGGAGCAGCTGGTGGGTTTGAACTGCCAATCTTGTGGTTCGCAGTCCAGTGCTGATCCTTCACCACTGACCATACCAGGACTCCAACCATCACATTGTTGTTCTTGTTGTTAGGTGCCATCAAGTTGATTCCGACAGTTAATTAAATAGTTGACCAAATGCAGCAGGTGAAGTATGGCCTGCAAATGTTATGTATTTTGGCTCTGGAGTCCTGATGTGGTGCTGTAGGTTAATGCGTGGGACTGCAAAGTTGGTTTGAACTGCTAGGTTGGTGGTTCAAGTTCACCAGTTGCTTGGAAACCCTATACAGGGTTGCTATGGGTCGAAACCAACTTGACAGCACTTAACAACCACAACAACACCCCTGCTCAAGGGGAAGGGCCTTGTTACTTGGTTCTTTGGTGACCTTTGTGTGGCTTGGCATCTAACTTTCCCCATCTCTGCTTACTCGCTTCCTTGTTTACTCTCTTTTATCTCCAAAGAGACTGACTCAAGACATACCCTACACTAATTCTACAAAGACAGCCCATTCCCAAAGGAGATTATAGCGGGCTAGAGATTAGGATTTATACTACTTACTTTTGGGGACACAATTCAATCCCTAGCATCTTGTTTGGATGAATAAACAGACTCACGGAGGCTGATTCACCCAAGACTGCACAGCTACCCAAGGAATCCTTCCCGAGTCCGAGTCCGGGGCCCTTGTGCTCCCTAGCACTGTGAATGGAGGTAGGGAGGGGTCTTGAGTTCAAAAGGTCCATCCCAAGGATGGGGTGTCCAGCTGATGCCCAGAGCCAAGGCACTAGGTCCTGATTCCATTTCACAGCTTGTTTTAAATCTCACCAGAGTGGTCTAGAGTGCGGAAACTGAGGGCACCGAAAGGGTGGAAGTGTCCAGAAAAAGTGGGCATGGTATACACCATCTGGTTACCAAAGCAGCTCTTTATCTCAGTAATTCCTGTCAATAGTCCCAGCAGGAAGTTGTCAACATCCTCCTTTCACTGGCAGGAAATCGAGCCTCAAGAAGTGAGGTGGCTTTCAGAAACTCCTTCAATAAAGGCTTAGAGTCCAGAGGTAGGGATGGGAAGAGCTGAGGCTGACCTGAGCCAAAGAGAAGAGGCAGGGGCTGCTGGGTCCCCTCCTCGGGCCTCAGTTTCCCTAGATAACTAAAAGTGTGGTTGGATCTAATGGTCTTGTTTTCATCATGCGCTGATACAGCAAGGGGACAAGTCCAGCCTAGGTCTGGCATGGGAACTCTGACCTCCCCAGCAGCACTAGACACCCAACTTCCCTGTGTCGTGCTTTATTTTTTCTTCTTCATTTGGGGACATTTGATAACACATTTGAGCAAAAATATTCTTTTGTTTTATTTTCTCTTTTATAAATTTTGACTTTTTTCAAAGTTTTTATTGTGAATTATGTGATACTTTACATTAGCTTTACATTCATCGTATCTTATATCGTTTCATTGCCATGATTACAATTCCCTCCAGGCATCATCAAACAACCAAAGGGTATACCCTGCAAGTTTGACCCTCGGTCATAAGCACACACAGCCCCTTTCCCTCTCTGTGTCTAAAGTCCCCAACAGCTCCATCTCGCCATGTCATCTTCTCTGCCACCATCTCTGGCATCACTGCTTCTCTGGGTAGGGTCCTGCACTCCACTCTTCTATATTTTGACTTTTTATTTCTAATCATAACAATAAGACATGAAGCCACTGCATCTTCTTTACAAAAGATTTAAGCAATGAGCCCCTCCTTGTTAGCCATGTGGCAGGAGGACATCTCCTTAGAGTCACCATGTGGTATGTATGTGCCTGAAGAAATGGATCTGGATCTGTGGGTCTCTCTTAAACGTAAAAGGAACACAGTATGCTGTTGTTGTTGTTAGGTGCCGACTTAACATCACAAGTACAACAGAAAGAAGCACTGCTGGGTCCTGCGTCAACCTACAATGCTGACTCATGGCGACCCCTGTGTTGCAGAGTGGGGCTGAGCTCCATAGGGCTCAGTTCACTGTGATCTTTATGGAAGTTGATTGTTAAGCCATTCTACCATTGACTCACTGGGTAGCTTTTACCCGCCAACCAACTTGTTTCTTTCTCTCCATGGCATGTCTTGGGATCTTTCCATGTAAATCCGTATCCATCCTCCTCAGACAGTGTGAGAGTCCCAAGTGCCCTGGACCTTGCCTGGAGACACCAGGTCCTACTCAATGGCTCACCCCAGGGAGGCTGCTGCTGCAGTAGAGTTGCTCATGTGTCCTGTGACCATTTGGACAGATATGGCCACCATGGACCTGTCATACATGTGGTTTGCATCATAGTCCTTGTGTAGAGGGTTTAACAGGTTGGCAGCCCTGCCCTCTGAGCAGAAGCAGCTACAGAGTTCAGTGAACTTGTAGCATGGTTCTCAGGGATGACCCCCTTCCTCCCAGCCAGTGGGTTCACATAGCGGTCAGCCAAGCAACACAGTGACTAAAGTGACCCACATCCCAAGGGCGGGAGCCCTGAGGAGGCTGTGGAACTGGTGGTGCGGAGGCAGAAAGTCGGGCTGGGGAAGGAAATTGTTCAGATGGGTGGAAGGAGGCAGGCTCGGAGCTTTAAAACAGCCGTAACTGAGCTCCAGTTATGTGAGAGGCTTCTCGTCCCCAACGTCCCTGCCTTCAGTAGTCTAAGCTGTGCTGGGAATGATGTCACAGCCCTGACTTCCTGGCCAGGGGTGGAGAAACTCTCCCTGGGATGGTGAAACCCTGGTTTTTCTTTCTGTTCTATTCTTTCTCCCACACGACCCTGCTGATTCACAGGCGTATGGCTTGTTTATTTTAAGGTTCAGTTTTATGGCACAGTCCAGGGCTGTTTCCCAGAACACAGCTGGGCTAGTTTCACATTTATTTTCCTCAATGTGACAGGAGTGGGGCCATTAGTCCATGCAGGACTAACAGAGCAGCTGTAATCCAGGCCTAACCCTGCCAGGACTGAATGGTTCTCCAGATCTGACTTCTGTACCAGGCACGGCAGGCACAGAACCTATGGTCCCTGATACTTTTCAGGGCCTATAGAAATGTACTAATGTCTTATAGAATCAGAAGAAAAGATCAACTTTTAAGTCAAACATTCTGTTTTATATGATTAAGTCTGTTCCAATTCATAGTGACCCTGTATAGGGTTTCCAAGGAGCAGCTAGTGGGTTTGAACTGCTGACCTTGTGGTTAGCCATCCAGTGTTTATTCTACAATGCCACACCAGGACTCCAATATAAGTATATACTTCAATATAAGCAAATTTGGAGCTCCCAGGTGGCACAGTGGTTAATGCACTCAGTTGCTAACCCAAAGGCCTAATAAGGGCCTGGTGATCCCCTTCTAAAAGCATCAGCCATTGAGAACCATATGGAGCCTACTTCTACTCTGACACACACATGGAATGCCATGAGTCAGCCAACTGAAGAACAGCAACAACAACCTTAATGTCATTGTTGTTAAGTACCATCAAGTCAATTCTGACTCATAGTGACCCTATATAGAGTTTCCCCAGAGTGGTTGGTGAGTTTGAACCTCCAACCTTACACAATGCAGTTATAACATAAAATTAATTTTTTTTTTTTCTTTATGGAGGAAAGGACCCATGAGAACAAAACGCCCCCAGCTCACCAAAACCCTAATGTGACCCTAGGCTTCCCCTTTCCAGCCTGTCTCTCCATCTGTAACATGTGAATGGTAAAGGTCAGCCTGACCTTTGAACTTTGTCAGCTCCTTTTTCTTCTATTACTCTAGCCACATGGACTGAGTGTCCTGCCCTGCATTTCTCTGCCTAAAATGTCATTCCTCCGAAGTATCCAAACCTTAGTCATTTACCAAGGCAACATTCAGTTGCCACCTTCTCTAGAGGTGTGTTGTTGTTGTGTGCTGTTGAGTCAGTTCTGACTCATAGCTCCACTGAATAGGGTTTCTGAGGCTGTAAATTTCTATAGAAAGTCTGATCTTTCACCCATGGAATGGCATGGTGGATTCAAACCGCCAACCATGTGATTCCCAGCCCAACTGATAACCCACTATGCTACCAGGGTATCCTTCTCTAAACCCTCCTAATTGGAGAGGATCTCACTTCAACCTGACCCACAATACTCCCCTTCTTCGGCATTTCCTCCTTGTACAGAACCTTCTCCACCTTGAATTACACCGTTTCTTCTTCATGTAGGGCCTTAGTGGTGCAGTGGATAAGCACTTGGCTGCTAACTGGAGAGTTGATGGTTGAAACCCACTAGCCATTCCACAGGGGACAGATGAGTCAGTTGTCTTCTGTAAAGATGACTTGGGACTCCTACTGGGCAGTTGTCCCCTGTTCAGCAGGGTCACTATGTGCCAGAATCCACTCGACAGCAGCTGGCTTGGGTTCCGGTCTTCTTCACATAGGCTCAGTGCTTGGTTTTCAGAGTACCTTCCAGAGCTACCATCACACTTTGCTCTCAGGCCAACGTAAGAAGTGGGTGGAGAGGGAGAAGTGATCTGTCTGTCCAGGGGCACACGTCAAGTGAAGTTCAGAAGAGTTCATGCAGTGCCCCTCTGTCTTTTGCTTTGGCATTCGTTTTCCCATTTGTAAAATCATTTTGAGCCCTCAGTCTTCCCACCTGGGTCCCTCCCTCATAAGACTCCTATGGGGATCATATGAGTTAATATGTGCATAGCACTTAGCCCAGATCCTGGCACGTGGCAGCCATTGTTGTCACTACCTGATAACACTTTATCGCATTGATACAGGATTATTTATTAGTAATTAGTTTTGCTGATTACAAAAAAGGAGGACCTCTGAGACGCTGGCCTGCTTGGGGGAGCGGGCACCTTTTCTTGGCTTCCATGTCTATGGGTACTCTGGGCCTTACCAGGCCCCCATTTGAGGCCCCCTTCCTTCCCACCCACAGCGGATGATGTGTACTTGGACTCAGACGAGGAACGACGGGAGTATGTGCTTACCCAGCAGGGCTTCATCTACCAGGGCTCGGCCAAGTTCATCAAGAGCACACCCTGGAACTTTGGGCAGGTAGGACCACACACTGCCTCTCCCGGTGGTCTCAGGCCTAACATGCACTAGTCCTGTGCCAGAGAACGACGGTGTGAGTGGATCCCAGGGTTGACCAGTGCATGCTGTCATGGAAGTGAGGGTCTGAAATAACTGAAGGTTCAGAGAGGGCCCAGGCTGGTCCTAAAGTCACAGTGTAGGGTTGACCTGTCCGACATGGGAGCAGCAACTCCAGATTCAAACTGGTGAAAGAATCAGGAGAGCACTTCAGAGATGTGCAGGCTGTTGGGTACTCAGGGGAAGAGGGCAGTCAAGATCATATAACAAAAGAACAGCAGAACTTGGAGAGCACTCACTGTGGACTAGGCATGTGCAGAGAAGGGCCTCTAACCCATGATCTGGATCATCCAATCACTGGGAGAGTGCATTAAAGCAAACAGTGCCAGGCTCCACCCCTAGAGTTTCTGATTCAGTAGGTCTAGCGTGGAACCTGAGAACTTGCAAGTTGCATTTCTAACAAGTTCCTAAATGATGTTGATGCTGCTGGTCCTGGGACCATGCTGTGAGATCCACTGATCTGGCTATATGGCTTAGCTGTTACTGAGTTATAAACAAGTCCCAAACTTAGAGTAAGACCACAACATTTATTACTTCTCACAACGCTGGAGGTCAGCATAAAGCCAGCTGTCTGGGATAGGGAGCAAGGGGTAGATGGGAGAGCCCTTGAATCGTGATATGAAATTAAATGGGGCAGGGCAATGGAAAAGGAGCCCTGGTAACATAGTGTACTATGAGCTGGGCTGCTAACTGCAAGGCCAGCAGTTCAAATCTACCAGCCGCTCCTTGGGAGAAAGATGAGGCTTCTGGTCCTATAAAGATTTACAACTTCAGAAACCCTATACAGGGTTGCTGTGAGTCAGAACCAGCTTGGTAGCACATAACCACCACCACCACCACCAGTGCAATGGAAGGTGGCAAGAAGGAGATCTTGCTTCAGATAAAAGATGACTTTTGAGTTGCAGCCCTGAGGATGAGAAGGTGAGAGCTATACACAGAGTAATAGAGAGAGCATTTCAGGCATAGGAAACAGCAAGTGCAAAGGCCCTGAGGCAGTGAGCGTGAGACAGAATGAGCATGGGCTAAAGTGGCGAAGGATGAAGCCAAAGAGTAGGGTGGGACACCAGTCACACAGGCTCTTGTGGGCCAGGGGGAATCTAGATTTTACTCTGAGTGTAATGAGAACAAAGGAATAGTGGAACTAAATTTTTCTATGCAACCCACCTCAGTTCCAAGACGAACAGTGTTTGGGGGTTCTCAGTGTCTTTCTGAAGTGAGTCCTGCTTTAGGGCAGAGACTGTTAGAGTACAATGGCAGGGACTCTGAGGGGAAATGAAGCCCCAGGGATGTTGGGCTGCCCTCTCTGTGGGCTTTCCTAAAAATCCCCAGGGTCCCCACACAGGCCCTAGATGCAGACGCATTCCCACTTTTCACACACTGGTGGTCTGTTCAGTCACTGCTCACCCCGCTCCCTCCTGGACCAGGAGATGCTGGTGCCACAGGGGATGCAGCCTGTGCCCCCAGCCCCCTGTGTGAAATAGAGCAGGGAGGACATGCAGCTGCTGGGGGCCTCAAGGCAAGCTTCTGGAGAAGCTGACGTCTCACCTCCCTGTTCTTCTCCTGTTTCCTCTGACAGTTTGAAGATGGGATCCTGGACACCTGCCTGATGCTCCTCGATGTCAACCCCAAGTTCCTGAAGGATGCCAACCGTGACTGCTCCCGCCGCAGCAGCCCGGTCTACGTGGGTCGAGTAGTGAGTGGCATGGTGAGCGAATGAACACAGGCCCAACGTGCCCCACTGGGCTCCTCCCTCCCTGTGTGGACAGACACCATGCTCTGTGCTGGGTATGGTGGGGGGACTCCGGAGAGGACAAGTCTCAGTGAGGAGAGCATGCATTTCACAAGACATGTTGTTGTTGTTAAGTGTCGTCAAGTTGGTTCTGACCCATAGCGACCCTGTATAGAGTTTCCGAGGAGTGACTGATGCGCTTGAACCACCAACCTTCTGGTTCAAACAACTTTGCAGTCTGGTGCATTAATCCACAGAGCCACACTAGGACTCGGAAGACGTGGCATCACACAAATGAGGGTGATGCCATGCGGTCCTCCAAAGCAACTCAGTCATTCATTCTGCAGACATTGATCAAATGCCATCTATGTCCCAGGCACTGGGATACAGCTGGGTATGAGATATATTATGGCCTCTAACTTCACAGAGTGTACATTCTGGTAGTTGGAGGGAAACAGACATTAACCAAAATGGCACAGGAATACACAATCATAAATTATGACGCATGTGATCAAGGAGTCCGGAGTGGGAAAGCATCTGACCACAAGACCTAGCTTTGCTTGGAAGGGCTCTTGGAATATGGAGAGCCTTGAGCTGATATAGTAACTAGGAGACAAGCACATTCCAGGAAGAGAACCGAGCTTGTGCAACAGGCCTGGGGAGGGAACAACTTTGGCAGGTTTGGGAAATAGACGGGAAGCCAGTGTGATTGGAGTAGCATGAGCCAGGCAGACCAGGGTGCAGGACAAGCTGCAGAGGTGGGCAGGGGTCAGACCATGCATGGGCCATGTCTGGAGACTGGGTTTTATCCTGAAGGGAACAGGAGTTTGGAACTTTTAAGGGAGGGAGGGGAAGTGACAGCACAATCTGATCAGGGACCACAGAAGATTTTTGTAAACATCAGACCACGTCCTATCACTCCCCAACAGCCCAGTGCTCATAAGACAAATTCACATCTCTAACCCTGAAACTCTTCATGGTCTTGATGCCCCTCTTACCTCCTCTCCTCTTCTCTCTTGCACCTTGGGTTCCAGCTCCCAGCCAATTGTGTCATACTGCATTCCATCACACCTTGGTACCTTTGTATCTGCTATTCCCTCATCCTGTAACTTGCTTCCCTGCCTTCTGTCATGCACTAAACTCATGCTCACTCTAGCTCAGCTGTCACAGTTCTGTGATGCCCCACTGGTTGCAGGTTAACTGCAATGATGACCAAGGCGTGCTGCTGGGACGCTGGGACAACAACTACGGGGACGGCATCAGCCCCATGTCCTGGATCGGCAGCGTGGACATCCTGAGGCGCTGGAAGAGTGAAGGCTGCCAGCGAGTCAAGTATGGTCAGTGCTGGGTCTTCGCTGCCGTGGCCTGCACAGGTAAGCTGCACATCAGGATGTGAGCTGGGCCACAGAGAGCATTGGAACGGGAGTCAGGAGCTCCTGGTTCTGGTCCTGCCTTTTCTACCAACACCACTGTGTGGTGGTCTGCAGCTGGTGGCCGCCCCTCTCTAGCCCTGTTCCCAACAACGGCCCTTCATTGCTAAGGTTAGACGGCATCATTCAGGAAGCAGTGTGCATTTAGGCCTGAGAACATGAGCTCTGGAGCCAGGCAGCTCTGAGCCTACGATCCTTGCTCTACTACTCACTTGTCCTGTGACCTTGAGCAAATGCTGTCTCTTCTCTGAGCCTGAGTTTCCACATCTGTAAAATGGGGACAACAGGACCTACCTCCTCATGGTTGTAGTTGTGACATAAAGCTGCTCAGCATAGAACCTGGCCCATTGTAGTAAACATTCCCGTAAATTACTTGGTATATCAAGGCAAGTGGTCGGGTGCCCTCAGAGCAAACCCCCTTCTAAGACTAAGACTCAATGGGAATACACACTCTATTGGTGACCACGTTGGTCACTGATAAGGGGAAGTAAGGGAAAAACAGCAATGAAGCTGCAAGCTGAGCCCTACAACATTCAATAGACTCCTGTGAACCCGGGTGGAGACCTGGTTGGCCAGCAGTGTTGCAAGGCCCAGAGTCAGTGACACAGCCACAGAGGACTAGAGTGGAGAGTGAAACGTCCAGCTGATAAGAAGAGAGGGCATATGCATAAGAGCACCCACACTTGCAGCTAATACCCACTTGACCTGGCTTCAATGACTGGATGATCAGAGCTCAACTAGAAGAACAAAGAAGCGGAAAAAAAAGAGTAATCTGATACAATATGATGAACTTGACCTACACCTATGGTTGCAGTAGCTCAAAAGAGGGAACAGATCTTTACAGCAAGGATCATTCCCACCCCCTCCATGCACAGAGTAGACAGGGATGGGCAACTTGGACATTGGCTACCCAAAGTGGTGCGGGGGGTGGGTAGGCGCTACAAAGGCAAGAAGTGACTGGCTTACAAGCTTTCAAGAAGGAACCTAGATACAAAGGGCCTGGTGGAACTTAGAATCTCCACTGAGTAGTATCCAATCTGTCTAGGCGGGGCTGATGAAAGGAGATGGGAATAGATAGATCTCTTGTGATACAATAGTGAATAATTGTTATCAGGACTACTTGTGAGGGTTGGAAATGTAAAGGTAGATGTTTTATAGCAAGGAGGGGAGTGATTAACTCTCCAGTCTAAGAACAGAGGTCCCTGGGACCATCAAGGGAGAAGAGCGGAGAGCGGGACCCTACCCAGAGAATCAGTGACGCCTGAGATGGAGGCAGAGATGATGACGTAGAGCAATGGAGCAGCTGGGGGCTTTAGACACAGAGAGGGAGAGGGGCTGTGTGCTGAGGACTGGGGGGCAGGCTTGCAGGGTATACCCTGTGGTTGGTTGATGATTCATGGAGGGGATTGTAACCATGGCAATGAAACGATATACGATAGGATGAATGTAAAACTAATGTTCTCCCATGTAAACTATCACATAATTCACAATAAAACATTGGGGGGGGGGGGGGAAATTACTTGGTAATAACAGTAATAACCAGCAATGTCGAGAAAGAGAAAGTGTTTTTCAAAATGTGGAGGAGGAAACATAAATCAATTTAAAAGAAAAAAGGTGTCAAAAAATAACCATGAAAATTCAAGCTCAGAGAGTGTTGAAGACTATGGTGCTTCTAAGCAGAGCTTCCTGGAGTCCTGGTGTGGCGTTGTGGGATAAGCCCTGAACCACAAGGTCAGTTTGAACCGCAAGGCTGGTGGGCCTGGTGGGCGTGGTGCTGGGGCTGAGGCTGCTTCCGCCACTCCTTGGAAACCCTCTACAGGGTCACTGTGAGTCAGAATCACACTTACCAAAAACATGAAAATGGAGTAGCATTTTCTAGTTAAAAATATGGACCATCAAGTTAAGACCTGGGTTCAAATCCCAGTTCTGCTTCTTACCTGCTGTGTGTCCTTGAGAAAAATCACTGAAGTCCTCTGTGCCTCAGTTCTGAGATGGTTGTGAGGATTAAATGAGTGAATATATGTGACGTAGTTAAATGAAGACAGACACATAACAGCAAAAACTTATACATTGCTGTTACTTCTTACCATGTTATTGCCATTTTTGGACTCAGGAAGTGTTCGAGGCTGATCCAGGGTCCCTAGCTTCTTTGAATCCCAGATCTGTACTCAGGTTGGGAGCTCCCCAGGACTGTCTGCCGTACTGGCACACTGGGTGTGCGCAGCGAGACCCAGGTTCCCTACCCCCACCTCTGCCCCTGACTGCTTGCTCCCTTGTAGCCTCTGAATTCTCCTTTCTTCATCCTCTGAGAGAATGAAAACTTCCTCATCCCTGAGAGGCCTGAAATACATCTTCTTAGAGAATCCCTTGGGTTTTCCTTGGAAAATACCTCGGAGCAGGACTGGGTCACCAGACTTGCTTTCTCTCCCCCTCCCACCTACCCCGGCCCCACCCTGCCCCGGCTGTGATCATCTGAAGTAAAATTTAACAGCAGGTCTTGACTGTGCGCTCCACAAGGCCAGGCCTGTGTCAGGGTCCCCACAGTCTCCTCCCAGGCCTGGTGTGTAATGGAAACAGGGAAATCTTGGTCAAATGAGGGACCTCAAACAAGGTATTTCTGTGGGAAGTTCCAACTCCAGCTCTGCCTCTAATCCTTAGGTGGACTTGGGCAAGCAAATTGATGTCTCCAAGCCTAAATTTTCTCACCTGTAAAATGGAGAGGTGTACACCAGGGTTGCATTCTTCCACCATACTTACTCAATCTGTATGCTAAGGAAATAATCTGAGATGCTGGGTTATATGAAGAAAAGCATGACATCAGGATTAGAGGAAGACTCATTAACAACCTGCAATATGCAGATGATACAATCTTCTTTGCTGAACGTGAAGAGGACTTAAAATACTTACCAATGAAAATCAAAGACCACGGTCTTCGTTTGGTATGGGTTGCATCTCAGTGTAAAGAAAGAAAAAAAAAAAAATCCTCACCACTGAACCAATAATTACAACAAATGGAGAAAAGACTGAAGTTATCAAAGACTTCATTTTGCTCGATCAACCATCAACACTCATGGAAGCAGCAGTCAAGAAATCAAACAATGTATTAGGCAAATCTGCTGCACAAGACCTCTTTAAAATGTTCAGGAACAAAGATGTCAGTTTGAGAACTGAGGTACGCCTAACTCAAGACATGGCATTTCCAATAACCTCATATGCATTGAAAGTTGAATGATGAAAAGCAAGACCATTAAAGAATTGATGCATCTGAGCTATGGTGTTGAAGGAGAATATTGAAAGTACCATGGACTTCCAAAAGAACAAATAGATCTGTGTTAGAAGTCCTGTCAGAATGATCCTTTGAAGCCAGGATGACCAGACTTCATCTCTCATACTTTGGACATATTATCAGGAAGGAGCAGTCCCTAGAGAAAGGACATCATGCTTGGTAAAGTGAAGGGTCAGCAAAAAAAAAGGAAGAGCCCCAATGAGATGGATTGGCACAGTGGCAGCAGCAATGGGCTCAAGTGTGATGGTGAGGTTGGCGCAGGACAGGCAGTGTTTTGTTCTGTTGTGCATAGGGTCGCTATGAGTCAGTACCGACTTGATGGCACCTAAAACAACACCAGCAAAATGGAGATAATGATGGCTGTTCTAATCCCCAGGTCTTAGGGCTCAGGTTAGTTTGGGTTTGGAGGTTTCTGAGGGTAGTTGGGATTCCAGCATTCTCAGCTGGATCCCCGGACATTTTCTTAGTGTGACACTAACTGAAGCAGGAGTTTGTGGTGACAGTCACTATGACAAACTCTCCGTGTGCCTCCTCATGCTCACCCTGAGCCAGACACTGATCACACAGAGACGAGCAGGCACACAGACAGGAGACTGCCCACACCCATGGCCTCTCTCTGACTCATCACAATAGCCCAACCAGCTGATATTATTAGCAACTCTTACACAGAAGGAAACAGAGGCTCTGAGAGGGGAAGTGGCTTGGCCAAGGCCACACAGCTGGTGAGTGGCTCAGGCAGCTTGGGAACCAAGCTGTGAGAATGAAGCCTCCCAGGACACCAGGTCTGTGAGAATGAAGCCTCCCAGGACACCAATCTGGGTTAGGAGTGCTGCCTTGTTCCTTCCCAAGCCTCTGGCCTATCGTCTGAGGCCAGCTGCACCACAGGCCAGGGCCTGGGGTTGGGGTACCAGCCTTCACTAAGGGGTGGTGGTATGGTGTCTAGCTCCTGCCTTGGCCCCAGGACACAGGAAGTAGGCAAGAGGTGGGACTGGAAGATCACAGCCCGCTCCTTCCTCCTTCCAGTACCAGAATCCAGGGCCTCGGGCAGCTTTTGTTTTGCTTGCCCTTTTGGATATTGACTTTATTTATCCTGTCTTGAGAATTTGTTATTTTTACAACATACATCAAAAGCACATAAAGACTGAGGGTGTAAAATCACCCAGAATTCCATCCACCAAGAGCTCCCAGCACCACTGTTTGGACAAGACTTGTGCCCGGAGTTTTTCGGGGTCTTCTTCCTCCCTGTTGTTTCCTACAGAGCTGAGATGGGTCTGTAGAAGGTGGTTGATCTTCAACTGTGGTTGCCACATCAGCAACCTTTCTCCCAGTAATCACAATCCCTCTGTAAACAGTGTTTTGGCTGAACGCGGGGCCCCTCCTCACCCACGGTGAATGAGAAGCTGGTCAGGTGATCCTGTTTGATAGAGGAGGAGACAAGGCCCAGAGAGGTGAAGTGATTGGACTCGGGTTTCACAGTCTGGAAGTAGCAAAGCTAGGCTTGAGTGGCAGGTCTCCTGAGCCCCGTTCCCTTCTCTGCCGGCTTGCCCCTTGCTCTGAATCTTTGTCTCAGGAGATACGGTTATCCCCCACCACCCTTCCTTCACCCCATTTTGACAGAATGCTCTCTCCAGGTCTCCGCTGGGCTCTAGGGATATAGAGCATGCCTTTACTGTGAGGATGGTGCTACTCATGGGGCCATCTAGACCTGGTGGAGTGGCCTTCCGGAAACAGCATGGGTCAGTGCCCTGTGGTTGACAGGAACGTGGAGTGCTGGAGGAGGAGCAAAATGTGCAAAAAGTGGTCAGGGGTCGGACCCGCAGGGGTCTGTTCCTGACCTCAAGAGCCTTGGGAAGCCACTGAATGTTTAGCAGGGGAGTGTTGAGGTCAGATTCACATTTTCGTCTCCCCATTGGCAGCTGTGATGAGAGGGACAGAATGGACGGGTGAGTTGGACAAGAAGGGGTGGCGCATTCTCTCACTGCTTGGATAATGGGTACAGTTTTCCCCACGGTACAGATGAGCATGTCAAGGCCCAGAGTGGGGCAGCCCCCTCTAGGGCCTCAGTCCTGACCCTCTCTGTCCCTTTCCCCTATCCAGTGCTTCGGTGTCTTGGTATTCCCACCCGTGTTGTGACCAACTATAACTCAGCCCACGACCAGAATAGCAACCTGCTCATCGAGTACTTCCGCAATGAGTTTGGCGAGGTCCAGGGTGACAAGAGCGAAATGATATGGTGAGGTGGGGGCCAGGGCCCAGTAGGGAGGGCCCTGTGAATAGGGAAATCTGGGAAGGCTTCCTGGAGGAGGTTACCCATGAAGGGGGCAGTTTGGGACAGGAGAGGAAACAAGGTATGGGAAGGGCCCTCCGGGCAGGGAAAACAGCATGAGCAAAGGCCCAGGGGAGAGAATGAGTTGAGAGTCTGGAATGCCAGGCTTGGTTCCAGAAGCAACAGGCTGTCACTAAAGGCTTCAGGGTAGGAGACAGGTATGCTGATAACTGCACCTCAGAAGGTCTTGAGAGGGTGAGACTGAGGTAGGAGCTGGGTGGGAGATGAGGTCTGAACCAGGTCAAGGCCTGTGGGTTGTGAAAGAAGGAGTAGAGTCAAGAAATTGGCCGGAGAAGCCATTGAAATCTGAACTGGGAGGTGAGGGAGCAGGAGTGGAGAATGACTCTGGGACACAGAAGTGAACACCTGGCTGGAATGTTGGGAGGAGCAGCTGGTTCCACTCAGGACAAGACCCTGGGTGTCTTAGGGAAGTCCAGGGCAGGGGCCAAGGAGGAAGACTGGGCCGGTGGTCAGCCTGTTGGAGGTAAAAATGAACGTTTCAAATCTGAGTTTGGGTCAGTGTTCTGCTTCATATCTCCAACAGGAATTTCCACTGCTGGGTGGAGTCATGGATGACTAGGCCTGATCTTCAACCTGGATATGAAGGGTGGCAGGCCCTTGACCCCACTCCCCAGGAGAAGAGTGAAGGTGAGTAGGAGTGAACCCATTACCTTGATGAGGAAACTGGGGTTCCAAGAGTTGAAGTAACTCACCCTGTGATGCTCACTCAAGAGTGACAGAGCTGGGATTCTAAGCCAGGTCTGTTTGACTCCAGAGACCACTGATATGTCACTCGTATTTCCCCATTTATATTTTCATAATACATTTATTTTGTAACTTGAAAAGTAATTCGCACGCATTGTGGACAACTTGGGGACTATGGAGAGGCACAAAGGAAAAAGATCCAACAGCCTCTTTGTCCTCTCCCCGCAACAAGCATTGTTAACATTCACACATTACTTCCAGTCATGTTTGTTTTTTTTAATTTAAGGTTTTTATTGTGGATTGAGTGAAAGTTTACAGGCATATCATCAGTTTCACATTCAACAAATCGTATAACTTCCAGTAATTTTTAATTGTATATTTGTTTATGTACATGTATGTGTGTATGTCCCTGGGCGGTGCATTGCTAAGGTGCTTAGCTGCTAACCAAAAGGTTGGAGGTTCAAGTCTACCCAGAGACACCTTGATGATGTATTTCCAAAAAAATCAGCCACTGAGAACCTTATGGGCACGGTTCTATTCTGACACCCATAGGATGACCATGAATTGGAGCCAACTAGATGGCAACTGGCTTATATGTTACACATTATGTTTTATATTGTTGTTAAGTGCCATTGAGTCGGTTTCAACTCACAGCCACCCTGTATAAGGTTTCCAAGAAGCAGCTGGTGGCGTTGAACTACTGACCTTGTGGTTCACAGTCCAGTGCCGATCCTACAGTGTCACACCATAATGTGTATTATATATAATGTATGTTATATATTATATATGAATTTTTAATGTATAATAAACGTGTGTGTGTACATTAGAGAGAGGAAGAATGAGTCAAGGACATCTTTGGCAAAATTTGATCAAGTATATTAACTCTTTCTCAGAATAATATTTTTAAGTGCATAGAATATAATACACAGGTTACAAAGAAAAGTCTATTGCATTAAATTAGTTAAAAAAAGCTTTTTAAAGTGTGTGATATACTAGCATTTATGCTTCACCATACAACAAGATTTAGTGACATTAATGAGTTGGATAATTTGATGGTAGAAAAGACCATCACCAGTATTCCCAGATATCTGTGATAACGATGAAGTGATATGATCCTGTCTGTGCCTGAAAGTGACAAGTCATAGGCGCTGCTAAAACTACTGTGGTTTGTTGCCTATGTTGGTGCTTGAAGGAAATGGAATCAAAGACAGTGAAAATAAAGATGCAATTTTTCCCCATCCAAGTTCATGGACCCCGGAATTCTATTTGTAGCACTGAAGGGGTCCACAGATTCCGGGTTTGGAACTCCTGCTGTGCGAAACCTTTTATCCTGCCCTGTCAGTTCTGAATGTATTATTAACATTTCTCCATCAGTCTGTTTTCTGGGATCTGAATTTTAATCTGATTCTACTGTGTTCCAGTAAATGAATGTACTATAACATAGCTAGCCAGCCTCTGGTCTTCAACATTTAAGTAAGTGTGTGGGCAACTTGGACTATTTATAAAATGACACTCATGTTCATCCAATCAGCACACACTCACTGAAGCCAAACACATGTTGGGCACAGACTTCAGTTTCCATGTGTGCTACAAATAAAACAAGCACACTCTGCCTCCTAATATATTGTCTACTACTTGGCTCCATAATTTCCTTAGGATGCATTGGGATACATTTCTATTTTGTTTAACAAACACTTACAAAGTGCTTAATATATGCGAGCTTTCCATATATAACTCATGAAGTAAGTACAGATATGATCCCCATACAAAACAGAGGTTTCCAGAAGTTAAGTAACTTGTCCAAGGTCACACAGCTAACATGAAACTGAGGATTTAAAGCCTAAAAGTTGTGCTCAAATTTCCTGTTGTTAACCTTTACCCTATGCTATCCCCTAGAAATGGGCTCATTGGGTCAAAGGAATATATGGCCTCAAGATTTTTTGCTACCTGTGGTTGATTTGTGGAAGGTCCTCTTAGCCCAAGCATCTCTCCCTTCCTTTTCCACAACCAGGGACATACTGCTGTGGCCCAGTTCCTGTTCGTGCCATCAAGGAAGGTGACCTGAGTACCAAATACGATGCGCCGTTCGTTTTTGCCGAGGTCAATGCTGATGTGGTAGATTGGATCCAACAGGACGATGGGTCTATGCACAAATCAGTCAACCACTCCCTGGTCGTGGGGCTGAAGATCAGCACGAAGACCGTTGGCCGGGACGAGCGGGAGGACATCACTCATACCTACAAGTACCCAGAGGGTAGGCACCTGCTTGCTTAGCTCTTAACACTGCCTTGCAGATAAGCTTTGCTCTTTACCAGCCTAGCTACTCGATGGCACTGAACAACAACAACAATTCCCTGGTGTGGTACTGTGGGATAATGCACTGTAACACAAGATCGGCAGTTCAAATTCACCAGATGCTCCTCAGAAACCATATACAGGGTCACTATGGTTCGGAACCGACTCAATGGCACTCAACAACATCATACAACCACGGTTATACTCCATTGTTAACAGTTCCTTATGTTGTTGTTGTTAGGTGTCATCGAGTCGGCACTGATTCATAGCAACTCTATGCACAGCAGAACGAAACACTGCCCAATCCTGGACCTGTGGCCATGCTTGAGTCCATTGATGCCGCCACTTGGCCAATCCATCTCGTTGGGGGTCTTCCTCTTTTTCTCTGACCCTCCACCTTACCGAACATGATATCCTTCTCCAGCAACTGGTCCCTCCTGACAATATGTCCAAAGTATGAGAGACAAAGTTTGGCCATCTTGGCCTCCAAGGAGCACTCTGGCTGCACTTCTTCCAGTACATATCTATTGGGTTTTTTTGGCAGCCCATGGCACTTTCAATATTCTCCTCCAACACCATAACTCAAAAGCATCAATTCTTCTGCAAGTACAAATTTACCTAACACATTAGAAGATGATGATAAAGGATTATTTGCTTCAGAAAAGAATTGTAGATTCCACAGATGAATTTAATTTCATTTTGAAGTCTGACTTTAGAGTTGGTTGAACTCTAAATAAAACTGAAAGGAGTGACGATTATATGGGAGAGATGTGCATCTTAACAAAAAAACAACAATGTCCATTCTGTTTGTTAACACAGTACTTATTATCAGTGGAGTTCTGGCTTGGCGCTGTAGGGTAAGCACTGGACTGCTAACTGCAAGGTCGCAGTTCAACCCACCAGCTGCTCTTTGGAAACCCTATACAGGGTTACTAAGAATCAAAACCCACTTGATGGCACTTAACTACAACCACAAAAATATTTATTATCAGTAGTAGGACCTACAACTATAGATGGGAAGTTCTATGCTTTTTATTCTTTTCTTTCTTTCTTTTTTGCAATGCATTGTACTAGAGGGACCACAGGGGAGAAGTTCCCAGAACTTTGCAGGGTCTATTTTTACAGCAGTTCACAGAGAGTTCACATAGATTGTAAGCATGCAGGTGGAGGAGGGAAGGCTTAAATTAAAGAGGAACTTAAAGGCAATCTGATCAATTCCATCAGCCACGAAGATGAGGTACCTTTCTGCTATTATTTAAAATTCCCAGGGAGAAAGTAGTCTTGGTGTTTTGTTTTGTTTAATTGAATTTGAGTCCAACAGCCAGTTCAACATGATAGATGTTTAAGCATCTAGTGTGTGCCAAGCCCTGTGGGGCTCACAGAAGTGACTACAAATACATAGTTCCTGCCCTGACATTCCAGAGCTGCTGGGGGTGGGCAGTAACAGCCATACTCTAATTAGAAGAGAGGCTTCTAGAAGAGAGATACCTTTCCTGACCTCTAAAAGGTCCAAACTGCTGGTTTAATAGAAGAAATAGATAGACACCCAACAACACTGGCGATAAAATAAAAGTGGTAGTACCAAACCCAAACCACTGCCATCGAGTCAATTCTGACTCATAGCTACCCTCTAGGCAGAATGGAATTGTTCTTAGGGCTTCTGAGCCAATAAATCTTGAAAGGAGCAGACGTCTTTCTCGAACGCCTTGACTGATGGGTTTGCACTGCAGCCTTGTGGCTACCTGCCCAACACATAACCCACTGTGCCACCAGGGATCCTTAAAGGAGCATTGTGATTGTTGACTCTATGCCGTCGAGTCAGTTCTGACTCATGTCGACCCTGTATAGGGTTTCCTAGGCTATCAATCTTTATGGGAACAGAAAGCTCCATCTCTCTCCCGTGGAGTGGCTCATGGATTTGAACTGATGATCTCCCAGTTAGCAGCCCAACACTATGCCATCAGAGCTCCCTTAAAGGAGCATTGTTTTTATTGTTGTTAAGTGTTGTTGAGTTGGTTCCAACTCATAAGTACCCTGTATAGGGTTTCCAAGAAGAGGCTAATAAGTTTGAACTGCCAGCCTTGTGGTTCGCAGTCCAGTGCTGATCCTACAGCACCACACCAGAAGTACGTTAAGAGTGTTGTTGCTGTTGTTAAGTGCTGTGGTGTCAGTTCCCACCCTTAGCAACCCTGTATAGAGTTTCCGAGGAGCAGCTGGTGAGATTGAACCACCGACCATGCAGTTCAAACGGCTTTGCAGTCTGGCGCGTTAACCCCCAACGCCACACCCAGACTCCATTAGGAGCATTGTTGTTGTTAAGTGCCATCAAGTTGATTCAAACCCATAGTGACCCTCAAATAAAGGGACTATATAGGAGGGGCAGTTGTTCCTGTTGGGGAGATTGGCAGGTAGAGAAGAGGTGGGAAAGGATTTCAGGTAGAAGATTGCTGTTGTTGTTGTTAGTGCCGTCAAGTTGGTTCTGACTCATAGTGGCCCTGTATAGGGTTTCCGAGGAGCGGCTAGTGAGCTTGAGCCACCGACCTTGCTGTCCAGCACATTAACCCACAGTACCACACCAAGACTCCCAGGTAGAAGAGATCCCTATGCAAATGCTTGGAAGTGAGAAAGCTTGCCTGATTTATTTGTTTGGTAGACATGTACTAGTGCCTAGTCTGCACCAAGTACTATTGGGTACTTAGATGAGCTCTCAAGCAATTCAAGAGGGGAAGTGCATAAACAGAAAATAACCAGGGAATGAAAAACCCATGATGGGCAGACAGTACGCAGCTGTGGAAATCCAGAAGCGTGGCTCCTTCATCTTGGGGGAGAAATGGTCAGAGAAGTCTTCCTGGAGGAGGGGATATTTGGGGCTGGGTCTTGAGGTGTGTATAGGAGTTCCCTTGCAGAAAGTGAATAAAATGCTCGTTTCTCCTCCTGGCACAGAGGTGTGGAAAAGAAGGGGCCACTCTAGGGCTGTTCTGAGACTTCAGATGCTGAGAAGTCTGTTTGCTGTGTCCATTCTTTCCATTGGTCCTTTTCCAGCAGTGATGAGACTCTCTTCACTGTCCCCACAGGGTCCCCGGAGGAGAGGGAAACCTTCACAAAAGCCAACCATATGAACAAGCTGACAGAAGTGAAGAAACCAGAGACAGAGATGGCCATGCGGATCCGCGCGGGCCAGGGCATGAACATGGGCAGCGACTTTGACGTCTTTGCTCACATCTCTAACAACACCTCCGAGGACCACGCCTGCCGCCTCCTGCTCTGTGCTCGCACTGTCAGCTACAACGGAATTCTGGGTCCTGAGTGCGGCACCATGGTCCTCGATGTTGACCTGGAGCCCTTCTCCGGTAAGGCCTATGTTCTTGGGTCATTTGGTGACTGCTCTGAGCACTTACACCCACTGGCCGTCCAGTTGATGCTGACTCATAGTGACCCCTGTGACAGACTAGAACTGCTCTATAGGGGGTCTGAGACTATAAATCTTTATGGGAGAAGACAACCTCCTCTCTGTCCCAAGGAGCAGCTGGTAGGTTTGAACCACTGACCTTGTGAGGTTAGCAGCCCAATGCTTAACCTCCTACATCTCTGGGCTTCTTTGTGCACCTTACAGACACTAACAGAGTGCCTATCCTGGGTGATGACCTTTACACTTTACAAATCTCAACTCCCTCTGACCTTATAACCCAAGTGGGTGATTGATTCTGTTAGTATCCCCATTTCCAGATGAGGAAACTGAGGCACAGAGAGAGTGAGTAACTTAATCACGGTGATACAGTTAGGAAGTAACAGAACTGAGAATTGAAACTGTACTTTGAGCCACTAAACTAAGAACCTGAGAGAGAACGTGAATTTCCCAAGGACACAGAGCAGGTGAGAGGCATCTGACCCCCACCAGGACTGACTGGGAGCTGGGCATAAAACAATTGTGTTCTGGAGGGAGGAATAAAACAGAAGGAGGAGATGCTTTCCCTGACCTCTGAAGGTCTAGGCTCACTCCTCTCCTCTTCTCTCCAAGTTCTCTGAGAGAGTGAGAGTGTTGATTCACCTTTCCCTGCTGCCTAGTCTTTGCTTCGGAGTCCTGGTGTGGCGCTGTGGGTTAATGCACTGGACTACAAAGTCAAAATGGACTGCAAGGTCAGTGGTTCAAGCTCACCAGCCACTCCTCAGAAAACCCCTACAGGGTTGCTATGGGTTGGAGCTGACTTGATGGCTCTTAACAACAACAGCAAGTCTTTCCTTCAACAGCAAAGACCAGGCATCTCCTTCCTTTTCCTAGTAGGCTCTGGCTCTATCACACAGTCAGCTGTGACTATATAACAAACCCCCCAACTCAATGCCTTCATGTTATTAACATTTGTTCTGCTCACGTATAGTGGTGGTGGTTATGTGCCGTGGAGTCGGTTCCTACTCATAGCAACCCTGCACAGAGTTTCCGAGGCTGTAAATCTTTCCGGGAGCAGAAAGCCTCATCTTTCTACCATGAAACAGCCGGTAGTTTTGAACTGCTGACCCTGAGGTTAGCAGCCCGATTCGTAACTACTACACTGTCAGAGCTCCTTGCTCACATATATTACTTCTGGGCAATTCTGTAGAGATGGGCTAAGCCTGGCTGATTCAGCTAGGCACACCCATATATCTATGGACAACCAATGGTCAGCTAGGCGTGGCTGGCCTGGGGTGGCATCACTCACATCTCTGGTGCTGACTGAGGCAACCCTTCTTACTACCCAGAGTTCCATAAGAGGAAGAAGACCACAGAACAAGATCTGGGTGGCAGACAATATTATCCAGTCTCCCTGGATGGCACAGAATGCCATTCTAGGAGATAAGTTAATTACAGACACTAGAGCGTTAGGGTATTTGAGCTTAATTCTTTCTGAGAACCCCAGTTGAGAAGGGTTTGACTGGAACAGTGAGAATACCTGGGGGTCTCCTTGGTTCCTTTTACTGCCTGGCTTGGTCATCTTGTCTGGTTTTCCTCTGCAAATAAACATGAGGACCTGAAAGGAGTCATGGGTGTCTGCAGCCATGCCCCCCACCACCCAACCACATTTCCTTCAGCTTGGATCACTACAGACATGAGGAGGAGACCTGGGAGCTACAAAGAAGGGTGCTGATCATGCTGGGGGGTGCAGCATGACAAGTAGAGCATCTCCCCTGGACCCTCAGAGAGGAAGGTCCAGCTCATTGTGTAACCTGGGCAGTGGGCTGCTCCCTGAATCTCAGTGTCCCTGTCAGGCATGGGGACTGGGATCATGATCCTCCAGGGTTATCCAGAAGGTAAGAGGTTGTGCATGCTGTCAGTGCTTAATATACCGCAGCAGTAGGATCCTACGTAGAAAAGAGGCAGCACCCAGGGCAGCGGGTTCTGAGTTCACGGAGTCAGTGTGCTTTCCCCTTTCCCCTACTCAAGTCTGTGAAACCAGTAACAATGGCCTTCCTCTGTAAGGGGCGCAGCCTGCCAGCCTCTTGTTCCTAAGAAAGCTCAAAGTCTGCACATCCATGGGAACTCCTGCCAAGCCCCCCATGGGCAAAGCCACTTGGCACCAAGGATGGGGTCCAGCACTTATACTGTTGAAAGAATAGATTTAGAAGCTAGTCAGATTGTGCCTTGAACATTGGGCAAGGTGAACTGCTTCTCATCCTTAATTATTCTCACCTATAAAGGAGCTCTGGTAGCACAGTGGTTACGAATCAGGCTGCAAACCGCAAGGTCAGCAGTTCGAAACTACCAGCTGTTCCATGGGAGAGAGATGAGGCTTTCTGCTCCCGTAAAGATTTATAGCCTCGGAAACCCTGTACAGGGTCACTATGAGTCGGAACTGACTCCACAGCACATAACCACCACTATCACCACTCCAGTAAAGATCTACAGCCTCAGAAACCCTATACAGAGTGGTTATGAGTTGGAGCTGACCCCACAGCACCTAACAACAACAACATGAATGCAATAGCATTGCTCCCTGCTGGGGCTGCTGTGAGGGCTAAATGGGAGTGTGTAAAAACTCCCCATACAGTGTGGTGCCTAGTGGGTGCTCAACAAGTATCTGAGCCAAGTGCAGAGTGGTGCTGGGACAAGGTGCCCCCCCCACTCCCCCCGGCCCCAGTCTTTGCTGAGCAGAAGCACAAAACAGTGCTGGGAAGCAGAGTAGCCCTAGACAAGCACAGATGTACTGGACTCCCTGGTCCCTGAGTCCCTCGATGGCTTGGAAAGGGGCCAGGTCTCTGCTCTGTATCTAGGCTGACTCAGGACAGGGTCCATGCCTAAGATCACCACCCTCCAGGGCCTGTTTCTTTGCCATTCCAGGACTCAGATTCCCCCCTTGTACACTGGCTGCTTCGTGGCTAAGGGTCCTTCTAGCCCTTTTGTGTATATGCATGTCTGCTCCTTCTCAGGACTGTTCTGAGAGGAGGAGGCATCTTTCCTGGAATGTGAGGCACCAGGTGACCTCCAGGCCAACAGGGGCCAGGCCTCTGTTGAGTGATAGCTATGTGTCAGATATCAGTGGATTGCTCGGAGCATTGTTCTTTGGTGGCTTCAGCCAAACCTGTCAATTCTTATCATCCTGGTGGAGTGGGTCTCTCTTACTGCAAGCATCCTCGAGGGGCCCAGCCTAGGGAAAGGGAGGAGAGGGCAGAGGTCCTATGTGTTGCCCACCAACTGGAAAGTGTATCTACTCAAAAATGCCTTGTTAGGGCCTTCAGTGTCAAGTTCAATCTGAGATACACTGTTCCATGCCTTGGCTGAGTTGCTTGCTATTCTTTGGTGATAAGATCTGGGGGATTTCCATGTGTCAATGGACAGGAAGCCAGGCCCCCACCCCTGCCTCCTTGCTCTGCTGCTCTCTCCCTCTCTCTCTCTCTCAACTCCTTCACATTTCCAGGTGTCTCTCTGGGATTGCAGCCAGGGAACCTTTTCAAACAGGGCAAATTGTCTAAGGAATGTTTGAGACAGACTGCCTACAATTCCTTTTGCCAACCAGTATATGGCCCAAGGTCAAGGCCACGGTCCATGCCTGTGGATGGTGCCTCAAAGGCCCAACTCTGCCTGGACTTCAGCCTCCTGGAAAAGTCATCAGTGGGTTTCTCAGCCTCCAAGCTCCTGGACAAAGATGTTTTCCTCCTTTCCTGGGAAGGTGGTCGGAGTTTCTACTCTGCTCCCCCAGGTCTTGACACATCAACATTTGCTCTGTTCTTGTCTGCTTTGGCAGAAGCTGTGGTTTTTCTTCCCCCCTAGCACCCCCCCAACACACAATATCTAACCAGAGGCGGGGGCACATCTGCCCTGGAAAAGCTAAAGGGCTGGATGGGTTAATGGACATTTTCCCAGAGATTGGGCCGTGGACCCCAAGTCCTATCCCTTGAATGGCACAGTAAGACAGGCTCTCTCTTCTTCAAAGGTCTTAATGGAGCAAGGTACCTCAGAGAGAAAGACTCAGTGGGTGCTAATTGGTCTTTATCACCCCTGACCCTGGCTAACCTCCCTCTTAACAGTAAATACAGATCACAAGCTCAGAGCCCTCAGCAGACAATGGTATCTAGCCAGAACCGGATACCATGACTCTGCTTGTATTTATTTTTACTGGTTACCTGCGGTTAAAGATTCCTGGTTACAAAACAGTTACTGTATTTCTACGCAAGTATCACGCAGATATACGGGTTTTGCAAACTGCACACCTCATGCATGTATCCTGCGTGCACTATGCATATTATACGCACGTACCTATTATTTACATGGTTGAATTCGATGCAAAAATACAGTAAATGCTCAGCTGCTAGCCCGAAAGTTGATGATTTGAATCCACCCAGTAGCTCTGAGGGAGAAAGGCCTGGTAATCTGCATCTGTGAAAACTATAGCCTAGGAAACCCAACGGGCAAGTTCTACTCTAGCTCATGGTGTTGCTCAGAGTCAAAAATCAACTTAATGAGACCTCAGAGTAGCAACAATAGGCTCAAACCTAACGACTGTGAAGTTGGCGCAAGGCCCGATAGGGCTGCTCTGAGTCAGCACCAACTCCATGACACTTAACACCACTAACAACCTTCCATTTAGAATAAATGAGACGGATTTGCTATAAGTAACAATGAAAAGTTTTAAGGAAAAAAATTGTTTTTAAAAAATGTTGAATCAATTTAAAGAAAAAGAATGAGCAGATTACTGAGGATATACACAGAAGTCTGATACAGCATGTGAAAGGTTGAGTTTGGGAAACTCTGGTCCAATGGAGGGAGAACAGGAAGGCAGAAAACAACAGCTTTCTGTCAAAGTGCTGGCCCCTGCCTTTGCTGTGGGCTGGGCTGGGCTGGGCTGGGCTCCAGGGAGCCCAAAAAGGGTCCCAGAGGAGGCCCCAGGACAAACAGGAGTTGGGACCAGGCCTGAGGGACAGGCCCTATGGCTCTCAATCCAGTGCTCTTTTTACCTCTCCTTCATGCCTCTTATGAGCAGACTCATGGTACCCTTGGGCCTCAGCGTTCTTGTCAGAAAAATGGGACTAAAAACCACACTTCACTTCTCTGTTGGGGGTGGTACGGGGAGGGAGACTGGCCCTGCTGACTTTCTTCTCATTCCCTCCTCACTATACGGCTTTTGCTCGTAAATGACCTCTGGTCTTAGCTCTCCCAGGCAGGAACTAAATGTCTCAGGAAACAGAGAGGCCCTGCAAGTGACAGAGCAGCTGAGTGCTTACAGGCAGATGTGGTTTTTCATCTGTAAAATGGACCATCTCCCAGACCTCCTGGTCAAGGACAGGTTGTGTGCCCAGGTGAGCCCATGTTATATTATTTCACTCTGGCTCTGGGTTAGCTCAAATTTCTGAGCAGTCCAAACCCAGCTGCCTAGCCAGAAGCAATGTTCTTTCACCTACCAGAGCCTCAGTTTCCTCATCTGTAAACTGGGCAACAGGAAATGCCCAACTCTCTTAGGGTCATCCCAAAGAAGAAGTAAGAGGGTATGTGTCCAGCACAATGCCTGGTATATACCAGCTCCTCGTAACAGAGCAGAGTGGGTGCCTGCAGCCCTGTGTGTACCCCTGGCCTGTGCTCACCCCGGGCACAGCTCGGCCCTAGTCCTACAGCTCAGTTCTGTGTGTACCCTCAGCCTGTACAGAACCTGGACCTGTCAGTGATCCAATGCTCCCCTCACTGGCTCCCAGCCCTGACAGTCTGGGAGGAGGGGTGAGGTTGGGTGACGACTCAGTTATCACAGGCTCCCTCTCCCTCCCATAGAGAAGAGCATCCCTCTCCGTATCCTCTATGAGAAGTACTGCGACTGCCTGACCGAGTCCAACCTCATCAAGGTGCGAGGCCTCCTGGTCGAGCCAGCCTCCAACAGCTACCTGCTGGCCGAGAGGGACATCTACTTGGAGAATCCAGAAATCAAGATCCGGGTAAGGTGTGGCTGGGCAGGGCACGGAGCAGGGGCTGAGTCCCAGGCAGGGAGGGAGGACAGTTCCCCATGAAAGCACACAATGGCACCTCTGTACCCTCAAAACCTTTGAAGCCTCCAGTCTTCCAATCCTAGCCTCATCAGAGAAGAACATCATGAAGTCAAAAGAATTGGGGACTTGTAACCTCTCCGAGTTTACATTCTAGAATCCCAGAATGATAGAACCATGCATCCTTGGGGCAGGTGAAAGAACATTGCTCCAAAGACCCTAAAATGCTGAGCTCCTACGGCTGGACCTTAGGAATTCTAGTAGCCCTGGTGGGGTGGGGTAGGAGAGCGAGGGTTAAGGATTTAGGCAGCCCAGGCATGTACTTGAGTGGCCCCGGGTCCATTACTTTGCTTTTCTGTGCCTCAGTTTATTCATCTGTAAGATGAGGTTAATATGAGCATCTACAGTGCGGCACTGTGGGAGAAAGCACTGGACTACCAGGGAGGTTTGAGCCATAAGGTTGGTGGTTCAAACTCACCAGCCACTCCTTGGAAGCCCTGTACAGGGTTGCTATGACTCGGAACCAGCTGATAGCACTTACCACAACAGTAACACAGTGTTCTAAGGATTCAAAGTGCCTCCACAGGAAGAATCATACTAGGCATCTTCTAAGGGCTCAATAAAAATGGGATACTGTCACCATCATCATCGTCACCATCACAGCAATTTGCTTGGCGATCCACACACAGTCCCAGAACCCCAAGTGCAGCATTGCACATACATGGTAAACCGCAGAGGGAGGTAGTGAGCAAGCATTGCCTGACTGTCTGCTGTGCGTCAGACCCTGCTGGGAGCCTGCACACACTAACTCAGTGAATCCTCTCAAGGACACGTGTTCGGGCATTTCTCTCCCATGAAGAAAACAAGTGTAACAATGGCATGAGGGACAACAGCTGACCTCCTCTAACTTCACAAGGGGGAAGGGGGATCAAGATCAACAGCCCAAGGCTGATTGCTATGAGTTGAACGTCAGACAGACCGCCTCTCCCCAACCTTTTTTTTTGTTTTTTACCAGTTCTGACCCCAGCTGTCCCTCCCACTGCACGCTCTACTTCTCTGCCATAAAGAACTCACAGTTGTTGCGATTGTTGTTGACTCTGAATTGTAACCTGTTACTTCCCTAATCAACCCCATAATTGTAACCTGTTACTTTAATTTGGGGGTTTGTTAGGAAAGTAACAGGTTACAATCCAGGACCAAGAACAACTCAGGATAGAGTTCTTTGATCAGAACAGCGTCTTGGTAGCAGGTCGTAGGGAGGGCCCCCTCTACTCTGAGACTGATTCTCTCTTTTAAGCCCACATGGCAAAATTAACCAATCTCATTAATTAGAGTTCCATACACTGTATTTGCATGGTCCCAACCCCAACTAGGGTGCCATGCACCTTGTTTGCATTATTAGGAAGCTGTCTAGTCCCCTTGGTGGGCCTCACATACCTCGTTTACCTAGTTCCACCCAGTCATTTGGTGGAATTTATAAGACCATGGCAAGAAAGGCTAAATAAAAGCAATCCATCATACCCCACAGCAAGGCTCAGAGAAGGCAGTCCTTTCTCTAGAGTCACACATCAAGGGAGGAGCAGAGGCTGGTTTGGCCCCAAGCCTGTGATCTTCCCACCGCAGACCCTAGAATAAAGGAGGTACTTGGTTCACCGCTGAGCCCAGGAGCCTCCCTCAGCTCAGTGAAGGAGACCTAGGCAGGTGTCTCATCCATATTTGGCAGATGAAGTGGAAAGTTCTACTGGCAGGGCTGGGCTCTAGTCAGCAAACATTGGGCCCAACTACAGCCAAATAATTGACTCAGCCGGGCCCTGCCTCCGCCGCTCGGTGCTACTCCTGACATCTTCCCCCACACTGCTTCCAGATCCTGGGAGAGCCCAAGCAGAACCGCAAGCTGGTGGCCGAGGTGTCCCTGCGGAACCCACTCACTGTGCCCCTGTCCAGCTGTGTCTTCACTGTGGAGGGGGCCGGCCTGACCCAGGAGCAGAAGATTGTGGAGATGTAAGTGCAAGTGGAAGAGGGCAGCTGCTAATGGGGTGGGACTTCCCTTGGATGCCAACCCCTGGCCTACAACCCCCTCCTCTCCATCTCCTGTAGACATCACTGTGCATCGCTCATATTCAGACACCCATGGGGCACAGCTCCCATCTTCACTCAGCACCCATGGCACAGTAGCTGTCCCCCATGTACATGTCTCCACATAGTCAGTCACGAGCCCTCACATAACACATAACGCCCACATCCCGAATGTCCCCACAGGCACACATACATACATATGCCCTCACAGGTATGTCTACACACCAGCATATGCACTTATATTTTTACTGCCATAAAAGCATATACTAAGGAGCACACGTCGTGTGCACAATGATGACTGTGGCCACCTGGGCATTCGCAGTCTTACCCCAAATGCACCATCTGCCCCCATGTACACATGGGCACTGGCACACACACATTAGGAGGGCAGACTGCCCAGGCCCCTGAGGTGGTCAATGAGACCATTGTATCATTGTCATCGTTAGCACAGGTCTCGGTGTTCATGGGCCATCCTGGCTGCCCCCCCGTGGCCATCCTCCTCATCTCTCCATCTCTCTTACAGCCCAGAGCCTGTGGAGGCCGGGGAGGAAATCAAGGCAAGGGTAAACCTGCTGCCCCTCTATGTGGGCCGTCACAAACTGGTAGTGGACTTTGAGAGTGACAAGCTCAAGGCGGTGAAGGGCTACCGGAACGTCATCATCGGCCCCTCCTAAGGGACCCCTGTGCCAGTCCCCCTCAGCCTGCTGAAGCTCCCAACTTGATCCCAACCTTGAGCCCAAGCTAATGAGCAAATTCTACTCCCTCTTAGGCCCCAGGCCCCAGGTGTCTACTACGTGGGACTCATTGGAATGTCATGTAATTCTGGTCTGACTCACCTGCATGAGCCTGGTTCCCCTCAACTCCTTAACCATATCACCACAGTGGGACCCCTGGAGCTGTGTGGCTAGGAGAAGGGGTTGAGGTAGGAACTCACATCCCCCTGTGCATCCAGATACCAGTGGAAAACCGTTAACCATCCACCATCTAGTTTGATCTACTCCACAACTCCTGGGAGCAGGCAAAAAAATAACAATAATAAAGAGAATGTGCTCATTAGCCAGATCAAGGAACTCACTCCATTCCCAGACCCAGACTGTGTCCTGAACCTCTTCCCGAGACTATCCCCAAGGCCCAGGGGCCCTTGGGAGAGTCAATGCCAGGTGGAGGTGGGGGCAAGGACCCATCTTCCCCTCATTCCAGCAGCCCTGGCCCAACAGTCCCCTGCCAATTGCACTACTGTGAGGTGCCTACTATGTGCCAGGCACTTCTGTGCGCCACGGTGCTTAGCCGCTCACCACGGGAAAATGCAAAGCATAAACTTCAGAGATGGCCCACTCTTTGTTTGTGGTGATTTGCAAGGCTGGCTCAATTTAAGCCTGGAGATGGAGTCTGCCCAGGCCTTCTGGCTCGGAGTCTGGTGTTCTGTTCATGATGCCAGCCCTGAAGGGACTTGATCAAAAAGGCCTCATTTGGAGTGAGGAGATGGGAGTCTGTTGGAGGGGCTGAGGTCAGAGGCCTGGATTCAAGTCCCAAGTCCAGCCATGTGAGCCGGAGCCACAGCCTTTGTCTGGTTCACAGTGTCTTCATTGGACAGAGGAGTGATTGAACCAGCCAATGTCCACATTACCCAGCCTTGCAAATCACCAGGAGCCTCACACTCAGGCCCCACAAAGAAAGGTGACAGGTCCAGGTTGCTTCTGAGAGTTAAACCATGACGATGACTGCCATCCTGCCGTCAGCCCTGTCCTGGCCCCCAGCCCATGTCCTTTAGAACTTGCCTTCAGATGCCAGTTCTAGGGGGCAGCAGCCCTGGATGCCCCTGGAGCCTTCCCACCACAGTGCCTAGACTTTATACCTACAGAACTTTACTTGCCAGTGTGGGCCACTAGCCACCAATGCCAGAGCCTGGACCACTCTCTCTTTGCAGGCCCCACAAGGCCAGCCCTTGCTTCTGATAAACTTGGGGAACCCATGAGTTATCATCTTGGCTTTTCCCCCTAGCTCTTCCCACGTGATTTGGACTCCCTCTGAAGGGAAGAGGAGGGAGAATCGTATACCGGGAGAGGGGGAGGGCTCCAGGGCCCCTTAAAACCAAGGAGGGACCTGGAGAAAGCCATGTTGCTGCAGCTAGAACTTTCTGCTTTGCCCAGAGAAGAATAGCAAAATGAGCCGACATGTGTATGTCCTATAGAACTATAGCTGTATTTCCCTACAGTTTAATACGCGCTTTTGGATTTCAAGCAGGCAGTAGAGGTGCTTTCGAGCCACAAAGAGTCAGCACTGAATAAAAGAGTTTATTTTTCACATTCAGACAAGGTCTGGTCTGGTTCTTTCAGAGTTTTGAGGAGGATGGGTGGATGAGCTCTTCACATCTGAGCCCCAGCCCCTCTCCCAGGTTCAAATCCTGGCATTCAAGGCCCTACATAATCAGGCTCCACCCTCCACAAACAAACCACATTTAGGCTACACACTGTGAACATCAGTCTTTGCATCCATAGTTCCGGAGCCTCTCCTTAATATTGTCTTGCAAACTCCCACTTATCCCACCCTTAGCTGAACACCAAAGTCAGCTCTTCTGTGAAGCGTGACGCCTTCCTCAGTCTCAGGACACCCAGGCCTCCTTGGACACGGATCAAACTGAGCATTTATCACAGTGAATTTTAGTTCTGTGTGGGCATATCTGGCTCCCTCCTCACCCTACCTGAAGTCCCCAAAGGCAGGGACCAAATCTTTTTTACTCATATATGAGATCAATTACCATTAAGTGGGTTCCGACTCATGGAGATCCCATGTGTGTCAGGGCAGAACCGGGCTCCAATGGGTTTTCAGTGGCTGTGGCCTTTGGAAGTAGATCAACAGTCCTTCTCAGATGCCTCTGGGTGGACTTGAACTGCCAACTGTTGTGTTAGTAACTGAACACTTAACTCAGGGACTATCTCATATATGGATGCTAATAAGCCCACCATTTGATCCATGGGAAAACGACGAAGCAGTCTGCTTCTGTAAAGACTGACAGCCTCAGTGAGAAGTGCTTTGGTGCAGATCTACTCTGACCTATGCTGGTGGTTCTGTGCTGTGGAGTCGGTTCTGACTCATAGTGACCCTGTATCAGGTTCCCAAGGTTGTAAATCCTTACGGGAGCAGAAAGCCTCATCTTTCTCCCATGAAATGGCTGGTAGTTTCAAACTGCTGGCCTTGAGGTTAGCAGCCCAACTCATAACCAGGACTCTATAGGGTTGGAACTGACAGTAGTTGGTTTATTTTTCATTGCTTTGTTTGTTTAATCAATGACGAGCTGGTAAATTCATGTGTAACACAAGACCAGCATTGTCCAATAGAAACAGCATCTGAGTCACAATTGTGAGCTACACATGCAATAAGCTAGCTACACTAGCGTAAGATTTTCTAGTGGCCATTTTGGTAGTATAGTGGTTACAAGTCGGTTACAAGTATAACCTAATGGTCAGCAGTTCGAAACTACCAGTGGTTCCGCCAGAGAAAGATGAGGCTTTCTGCTCTTGTAAAGATTTATAGCCTCAGAAACCCTATGCAGGGTTGCTATGAGTCGGAACTGACTCCACAGCACACCACCACCACCACCACACTAAAACAGCAAAAGGAAACAGGTTAAAAACAAAAATATTTTTAAAGAAGAAACAGGCAAAACTAGTATTAACAATGTATTTTATTTAGCCCAGTGTACACAAAAAAAGAAATATGGAGTCCTAGTGTGGCACTGTAGGATAGGCACTGGACTGATAACTGAAAGATCGGGAGTTCAAACCCACCAGTCACTCTTCAGAAACCCTACACAGGAGTGCTATGATTCAGAACCGGCTCAATGACACTTAGCAACAACAACATACAAACTAGGCCATTTCAACATGCAATCGGTATAAAAATCACTGAGAGCTTTCATACTCTGATTTTCAGTCTAAGGCTTTGAAGTGCAGTGTGCACTAGCTCCATTTCAAGCGTTTGATTGTCATGGTTGATACATGGCTACTGTATATGATAGTGCGGTTCTCCACTGTAATCTCTCGAATGCAGGGACGAGATCATCTTATTTCCCACCAATGAGGCACTAACAAGAGTGGAATGAAGACATGATGGGGAACAGCGCCTGCCCTCAGGGAATGCGTGTTGAAAGACATGACAAGCATATAAAAGATAAATCAAAATAAAAATATGACATCATATTTGCTGCTTGCTGAGTCATCCTGTCCTCTGAACACTACATGCCGGTTTTGGTCCTGGTGCCTCCAGCTTTGTATCGGTTAGTGATCAGCTGGCGAACAGGATGAGGAGATTTCATATGGGAAATATTGACTCCAAACAGCAGGAGGAGGAAAAGGGGTGTCACCCGCAAACTAGACTCCCCTGGGAGTCCATGAGCCACACTCGCTACTAGCTACTGGAGATGCCACCACTGCAAAGCTGGAGGCACTGGGGCAGCTGGACTCTAAACCAGCTGAAGGTGATTTGGCCAGAGCCAGAAGCAGGCCAGCGTCCCCCATCCTCTCCCTTCCCTTTCTTCCACTGGCTGACTCCAACCAGAAACTAACTGGCAGGAGACTCCAGGAAACATCTTTTCAGGAAGGATTGGAGCTGGTGGGCCAATACCCATGCTGCTCTCTCTGCCAGAACATAACATCATCTTCATTTAGGGAACTCTTAGCCAACCTCCAAAGCCCTGCTCCAAGGACGCCTCTTCTGAGAAGCCTTCCTAGACTACAACCAACTGCTTCGGCCTCTGATTCTTCTCTATGTTCTTTCTAGCCCTCAGCAGCTCGATTAAAAACAGATGCTTGTATACATGCCTAATGTTCCAGAACACTCAGTGAGCAGAGCCAGGACAGACCTCCAGCATAGGGTCAACAAGCTGGGGTTGGTGGTGATGGTGGTTATGTGCTGTGGAGTTGGTTCTGACTCATAGCGACCCTATACAGGGTTTCTGAGGCTATAAATCTTTACGGGAACAGAAAGCCTCATCTTTTTCCCACAGAACAGCTGGTAGTTTCGAACTGCTGACCCTGAGATTAGCTGCCTGATTGGTAGGACTGCCAAATCTGTCTCCTCCTATCCACCCCCAAAGAGCAGAGGCAGTGCAGCCTCCAAGCCTGTCCCACTCCTAGGAGTCTGCTGCCCAGGAAAGGAGAATCAGCATCCCTTCTCCTTCCTGGGGTTCCTGGGCATTTTACAGACAGAGAGAAAAGGACCCTGGAACCCCGCTCTCCAAAGCAGATGTAAGTGCTGTCACCTGTCAAAGTCTGGCTCTGCTTGAAATTCGCTGTGTGGCGTCAGGCAGCTTCTCACCCTCTCTGTACCCTCACTTCCTTATCTGTCAACTGTCGATAAGATGTGCCTACTTCCATGATTGATATGTACGGTCAACAAAATGGTCCACATAAAGTCCACAGCTGGTTCCTAGTGCATCATAATAAAAGCCAGCATTTGCTGTGGGTCAGAAATCTTTATATGCACTGTTATCTATTCCTCGATGGTGTCCTGTAGGATCAGCACTGGACTGCTAACCACAAGGTTCAAACCCACTAGCTGTTCCTAGGAAACCCTATATGAGGTCAGTACGAGTCAGAATTGACTCCACTGCACACCACTATCACACCAGCAACATTTATTCCTCAGATAACCCTTTCAAGCTGTGCCCTTATTTTATAGATGAGGAGACAGGAACAGAGAGGCTGAACAAGTTGCTCAAAGTCACACAGCTGGTAAATTGTAGAGCTGGGAGTTTAACTCAGGTATCCTGACCTGCCCCAGAGAAGGATCCAATTTCTCACCTCCACCTTGAGACCACCACTAATCCCAGGTGTGTGGAGCACAGAATTCCAAACTCTGACAGCCCTCATGGGATGGGGATCGAATCCAGTTTACCCTCCCGTTCCAAAAAGCTCATGTCTCTTCCAGCTGCTCTTGTTTACCTAGGATACCTGCCAGCTCACCCCTCAGCTTCAAGCCAGCAGAATGTTGATGAAGTCCAGGAAGGCAGACAGAGGGTGGAGCACATTCTGCTTGGGGCCAGGTCTGTGTCAGCACCCAGATTCCCCCTGCTTCTCCCACTTAGCAGGCAGATTCTCAAAGACATGCCCCTGAAAGACAGGTGATAGTGAAGAGCCCAAAAGGCAAAGCTCAAAGGAAGACCCCTAAACTAGAAGTGGCTAACTACCCCTTTGGGAACAAAGGCTCTCTGACTACACATAACATGGATGAATCTCCCAGACCTTATGCTGAGCATAGGAGCAGACACAAAAGACCACCCTCACCCCAATTCACCATGTGAAGTCCATGAACAGGCAGAACCAATGGTGGTAGAAGTCAGGATTGTATCTTCCCTGGTGGGTAGAGACTGGGATGGAGCATGGGCTGGGGAGTAGAGTTGGAAGACTGGAATTGTTTTGGATTTTTCCATCTGGGTGCTAGAGGAAGAAGGAGCCCAGATCACATGCTGTACTGCTTACCACAAGGTTGGTGATTCAAATCCAGCAGCCGCTATGTGTGAGAGAGTCCTATAGGGTTGCCATGAGTTGGAATTAACTTACTACTTAACACTAGTGGGTTTGGTGGGTTTTTGTTTTTCTTTTGGTGGTGGGGCAGGGGTTGCTGGAAAAACAGGTATGTTCAGTTTGTGGGGATCTATCAGGCTATAGACAAGAATGGCAGCCTTTTTGTATGTCTGGTATGCTGTTGTTTGTTATCGCTGTCAAATCAGCTCCTAATTCATGGCGACTTCATGCACAATAGAACAAAAAGTCGCCTGAACCTTATACCTTCCCCATAAAAAGTTTTAAAATTACACTATCCAAAGATTGTGAAATAAAGTCAAAGGTGGAATGGTAGGAAGGGCATCGGCATGTGCTGAGCACATTCCTCCAGGTGCTCTGTTGGGCCTTCTCAGGAGCATTGAGGAGCAGATGAGGTGCCTGGGGCAACTCAGCTCCAAGATCTGCTGACTGTGGCATCAACTTCTCTCCGTTTCCTCCTCTGAGAGATGAGAGTCCAGCAAGGTATAGCTCCTAGAAAGGTCCCTGGTGGCTTGGTGGGTTAAGCACTGGACTTCTAGCCTCAAGGTCGACAGTTCAAGCCCACCAGTCACTCTGCAGGAGAATGATGAAGCTGTCTGCTCCTGTAAAGATTTACAGTCTCAGAATTTCTAAGGAGCAGTTCAACTCTAGCTATAGGGTCACTATGAGTCAAAATCAACTCAATTACAAAGGGTTACATATACTTCCTGGAGGGATTATGAGACTTCAATGAGGAGTCCTGGTGCGGTGCTGCACAATACGCACTGGACTGCAACCAAAAGATCAGTGATTCAAATCTACCAGCTGCTCCTTGGAAACCTTACACAGGGTCATTGAGTCAGAACTGACTCAACATCACTTAACAGCATCAGTGAGAAGTTTCATATGTAAATTCAAGATTGTTTTGCTCCATTAAGGCCAGTTCCACTCAGAGTGATCCCATGAGACATGGGACAGAGCAGAGAACTGCCCCATGGGGTTTTCTTGGCTGTATGGCACCGTATAGGGTCGCTATGAGTCGGAACGGACTCTACAGCACATAACAACAACACTGTGGGTTAATGCGCTAGACTGCAAGGTTGGTTCAAAATACAAAGTCAGTGGATCAAGCTCACCAGCCACTCCTAGGAAACCCTATCCAAGGTAGCTATGAATCAGAACCAACTGACTGACACTAACAACAACAACCTTTACTACAGCACATCAACAGGTGTTTCTCCCATGGATCCCCTGGGTAGGTTTGAATCCCTAACCTTTTTGGTCAGCAGTTGAGTGCTTAACTACTGTGCCACAAGGATTCCTTTAGAGGAGATGCTTCCTAGGTAAATTCAAGACTGTAAGGGCAGGAATCTTGTCTGTTTCCTTTGTTGTGGATTGTGTGTGACACATAGTAGACCATATAAGAAGGGGCTTCAAAAATAATGCTTTTGATGCCTCCTCATATGTTTGTGTGTTTTTTAGTCTAATTTAATTTTTTTTTTAATGTTTTATTGTGAATTATGTGATAGTTTACATGGGAGAACATTAGTTTTACATTCATCTTATCATATATCGTTCCATTGTCATGGTTACAATCCCCTCCATGCATCATCAACCAACCAAAGGATATACCCTGCAAGCCTGCCCCCTGGTAGTCAGCACACAGCCCCTCTCCCTCTCTGGGTCTAGAGTCCCCAGGCACTCCATCTCTCCACATCATTGTCTCTGCTTCCATCTCTGACATCACTGTTTCTCTGGGTAGGGTCCCACATTCCGCTCTTCTCCCTTGATGATCCCAGGGACCTCTGCTCCTGGATTGCAAAGTTAACCACTCCCCTCCTTTTGTTACAAAATGTCTACCTTTACATTTCCAACCCTCAAAGTCAGTCCTGATAGCAATTATTCACTATTGTACCACAAGAGTCCTATCCCCATCTCCTTTCATCAGCCCCGCCCAGACAGATTGGATACTACTCAGTGGAAATTCTACCTTCCTCTGCACCCTCTGGATCTAGGCTTCCCCTTTTAAGCTTATAAGCCAGTCACTTCTTGCCTTTGTAGCCCCCCCATTTTGGGTAGCCAATGTCCAAATTCCCATCCCTGTCTACCCTATGTACCGAGGGGGTGGGAATTACCCTCGTTGTAAAGATTTGTTCCCTCTTTTGAGCTATTGCATCAATAGGTGTAGGTCAAGTTCATCAAATTGTATCAGATTACACTTTTTTTCCTCTTCTTTCTTCTTCTAGTTGAGCTTTGATCATCCAGCCATTGAAGCCAGGTCAAGCAGGTATTATCTTCAGGTATGGGTGTTCTTGTGCATATGCCCTCTCTTATCAGCTGGACGCTTCACTCTTCACTCTAGTCCTCTGTGGCTATGTCACTGTCTCTGGGCCCAAGTGTCCCCTGGTGTTGCCATACTGCTGGCCAAGCCAACCAGGTCTCCACCCAGGTTTACAGGAGTCTATTGAACGTTGTAGGGCTTAGCTCGCAGCTTCATTGCTGTTTTTCCCTCACTTCCCCTTATCTGTGACTAGTGTGGTCACCAGTCAGAGCATATGTCTGCTCATGTATTCCCCTGAAGGGGGTTTGCCCTGAGGAGACCCGACCACTTCCACTGATGTCTCCTGGGCAAGCAACTTGTTTGTTCTTGTAGTAGTGAGTCAGACTGCCATTATTGCTTTTTTTAGAGGGAGGGGAGGAGAGTTAAAATTTATGTTAATCAACTTTGAGAAAAGACCGATACATCATTTTCAACATAATATTGCTTTTCAATGCATTTTGTCCATTTGTCAACAAGTTTTCACATTCCCTTATTTAAAAATGTTTTAGGTTGAGTTGCGAGCCACGAGTGAACTGCTGTCTTCACTTCTTCATCAAAAGTGAATCTTCAGAGGAACTAACAAGATGGCGGGTCGGGTGGACGTGCAGTAAAGGAGCTCCACCAATAACAACACAGAATACCCAACCAAGCAGGCTCAGGGGCTGGTCCCAGAACTCTGAACCACATATAAAGGAATACTTAGAAGGTTGGAAGGCTCACAGCTGGGGGGAATTTGTGGCAGAAGCAAGAAATTTATTGCTTTCTAGTCCAGGACACTCGGCTGCTCCAGGAGCCTCCATCTTGGGTGAGACCACACAGGGGAAGGATCGGAGCGGCCACAGACGCCTGGCAGAACCTTGGAGACAAAGGTGTGGATATTCTTTTCTTTTGGTATCTGTTCATTGGTCCCTTGCTGTCTGTGCACCTCCATTCTGGTGACTATAGGGGTACCTGAGCTAGTGGGCACCCCAGCCCCTGCCCCACCGTTGGAGGGTTCTACTACGCATGAGCACAGATCTCCTCGAAATTTAAAGAGACAGTTTCCAATTAAAACGAAACAGCCACAGCCGGCCCTGAACTGTTTCCAACTAGAAAAAAGGCCTGAAAGGGGATTGTGGAGTGGGATAAGCAGACAAAAGAGGAAATAGGTCGAAAATTAAATCCTAAGTTACGTCAAAACGACCAACAGTGGTATCTTGAAATTTCTCAGAAAGAAGAGTGAAAAGGGAAGCCCATTTCCTGATCACATCTACCTGGAGGCATTCAAAAAGCATAAAAATACCAAAATACATACCCATCTAAGTATT